>NC_089824.1:87092273-87404773 GCF_035046505.1 Tiliqua scincoides
AGTGATGAAGATCTGAAAATGCTGCAAACTGTACTGAAACACTTTGAAGAGCATAGACTATAAACTAACCTTGCAAAATGTGTTTTAAAGGGATCCATAGGATACCATAGGCACATCATAGATACACAAGGCTTAGAGAAAATCAATGCAGTCTTGGAAGTCCTACAGCCTGTCAACATATTCCACACCACCAGTGCCAATGCAGCTGTGCCATGAAGGTGAACTCTGCATGCTATGGTGGGGGGATGGGACATTTGTTCCCTTACCTCTGGGTAGGCTGCCTGATGGTATGGGTCTCCCTGATCAACTTATATCATTCCTTAGGTTTGTCATCTATAAATTGAGTTTGCCAGACTTTGCAAGTATGTTGTGTTCTTTGATCTTTTTTTTATTACAGAAGCATCAAAAGTGATGCTTTTGGTCATGGGCCTGTGAAGAAGCCTTCTGACATGGAAAGAAGTTGACTACATCTGATAAAGTGCTCACATACTCTGATACATCCTTGCCCATTCAGTCAGCATGTGATTCTTTCCTCAGGGAACAGGAGCACTCCTATCTCAAAGGATGCAGGATTGTCAAGAAAGACCAATAGCATTGTCTCCAGATGTCTGTCAGCAGCAAAACAGAACTAGCCTGGCGTCTGAAGAAATCTTGTGGTCAAAAATTCATGCTCATCAGTGACCACCAGCCTTTAGTTTCTATTCTGAATCCACAGAGTAGGATGTGCAAATTCACTCCCCCCCCCCCCCACTTACCTGAAGCTTACAGAATCTCACACGACCCCAGGCTTTGTCGGGAAAACTTCCTGAGGCTTCTCCAATGCTTTAAACTGTGCTTCCAGTTTTCTGGAAGCACAGTTTCTGACCCCATTGGGAGCCTTACAGAAGCTTCCACAGGGTCCTAAAGGCGCATGAGTCTCCGAACTTGAGGCATTTGCCCCATGAACTGAATGGGAGGTCTGCCACTGCTGGGGGAAGGGTAAGTAAAAATATTTTATTCTTTTCCATGGCCACCTAGTCACTAATGGGTCTCCTCAGACCCTGTAATGGAAGATCAGAAGATCATCAGGTGGATGATGTGGTGTTGACAGCGATTCCATGTTTTGACAGCTGTTTGACAGCTCTGGGAAAGACAGGGCTGGCTCCATAGCTGTAATCAATCAAGGCCAATGGAGACCTGGTTGGACACCTGAGCTTCATTTGACCTTGATGGGACTTTAAATGGACATGGACTGAAGAAATGGCTCACCTGAGCCTAATTTGGACTTAACAAGGGGTTAACAAGGTAGCTCACAGGTGAGCTGCATTTTGGATTATGAGACATCCAAGGATAAAAGGCAGCTTTAGAAGGAGCAAAGCTACCCTGACCCAGACCTATGGGAGTAGGGGACTGTCAGGACTCTGCTGGAGGACACAGAAGAGAAGACTGCCAGGACCCTGCTGGAGAGGACACTGCTGGAGGGGAGGGACTCTGCCCCAGTAGAGTGGACTGTGCTTTGGAGATTGGATTGGATTGCACTTGGACTGGAGGCTTTGGACCTTTACCCACTGAGTTAAGTGGAGTTTTGGGAAGGGAAAGCCTCTGGACAAGAGGACTTGCAGGAGTGTATGTGTTTGTAGCAATAAATTCTTGTTAATTGCTCAGCTGATAAGGAGTTCTGCATTTCTTTGCACACCACAGCTGTTGTTCTTGGAAAAGGAGGGTGTTAATTAGCCAAAAGTGGGCATTAGAAGGGAGTTGGAATATTTGGACGGGGCAGACCCACACCAGCTTTTTTGCTGGAGTAATTCTGAGGAATCAGGGGATGGGTCCAGGTTGGAAAAGAAGGATAGGATCTGGCACTTGCTGATGCTGCTGAAATCCACCCACCCCTGAACTGCCCTGGTTTCTCCCCCAAACCACCCATGACCCGCCCTCACCACCAGTTTACCTGCTCCAGTGTGGGCTGGTGGGCCTTTGGCAGGCATGCAGAGCCATACCTGGATTTATGGAAGCAGATCATGAGATCTGCTGCCATAGGCCCAGGATCAGATTGGGAAGCTAGTGAAACAGAAGCCGGGGGCTGCTTAGTTAGTGGTTATGTTGAACGTGCTGTTTTGTTTGAATGCCAAATTTATGTCTGTGTTCCCTTTGGGCTGCTTATAAGACTTTCATCAAGCACCTTGACATATGTGAATGAATATTGCAACCATATACAGTGGCGTAGCTAAGCTGGGGCCATTGCCCCCCTGCATGCAGAGTGGCAGTTTTCTGCCATCACGGCTGAGGGAGGAGGGTGACAGCACTTACCGTGGTCACATGGCAAATGCTGCACAATTGGTCCTCCTTCCCACCTTTGTCTCCAAATGGAGGCATTTCCAGGGCCAGGGCCAGAGCCATGCATGCACATGGGGGGGGGGTAATTGTGCAGGCATATGGGGGCACAACGGGATGATGCAGGGACATCATCACATCACCCATTCTGGATACCCGCCTCCCAACTATGCTACTGATTGTGTGATCTGTATGTTAGTCATGCGGGTGTTTCCCTGTATTGACGTGTCAGAATATGTGTGCATACTAGGGTAGCACATCAGATACATCCAAAGGCCTGAGATATCTGAGGTAATGCCTGATGATGGCACAAGATTACCAAAAACTTAAACATGGGGGGAAATCTGGTACTGGGGTGGTAAAGGCATCAAGCCCAGTGGGAGCACAAGCATGGCCTGAGATTAACCGTGACTGAGAACAGAGCTAAAGGCTTGAGCAACAGGGCCATGTGGGGCAGTCTGGCAAACTTGGCACACACCAAATCAAGTGTAGCCATGATCTTTTCAAGAACCAACCAAGAAGCATTCCATCATGCATAAACACAAACTTATTTCTAATAAAGTCTGTTTTTCACAAAGTGATCAGCGACTAACAATGACACAGTAGTCCTTGGGACAACAGGCATTGATTACTAAGCTGTAATTACAGCTTTGAAAAATTAAATTTGCAAGTTAAATTTATATAGCCTTCATCTGGCTGCAACAACTTTCAACTATAAAGCCATTTATTTGATTTATAGCACGTATTTATTTTCATGGCAAACACAACATTGTCAATCAGATGCTGGCTTTCTGAGTTAGCACACTGGAATTTCTTTTTTTAATTTTTCATAAGGAAAAACATTACAATGAAATCTACATAATGGAAGCTAAATTAGTTACAGTTAGTGTCAAAAATTAATTTTTGAGCAGTTATCTGCTTAAGAAATATTTCTGTTGCAAGGATCATCATGAAATACAATCAATACAGTTCATCTGCCCCCAGAAAAAGAAATCACATTTGTCATAACTTATGTTTATGCTTCGCCTTCGAATTAGTTGTCGTCCATTGCGAATCTCTCTCTTTAAATGAATATGCCTGTCAAACACACAAAGGGTACAAATGTTTATGAGAAGCAAACAACTGTACCAGCTTTGGAAGACTAATCGGCTTTAAATAGTCAGTGTTTCCAAAGTATCATTAAACATTTACACCCTCTATCCAGCGAAGGGCTACAGGCTCTCAGAAGCAGGCTGCCACATCCATATTCCTAGCTGCATGGGGAATGGTGCTTGCAAACAGATGACGCATACGTGATCCTCCTTCCTGATTTAACAGCTGGGGCTACACTCATATAGCCCTTTAAGCAAAGCTGACATCTCTTCAAATCAAGCTGTTTGGAGGGAGAAGCAACCGGCTGAATTTAGATCCCCCACTTTCCTGTCCAGCAGACAATTGAAAGAATTGCAGCTTTTGGGGGTTTACCCACATGCAACCTCACTGCTTTATGGGTTCAAACCCCATTAAGCTTATGCTTAATTCTAATACACTTGTTTTTAAATCAATAAATAGCACCCAAATTGGGCACTCAATTAGATTATGCCCACAGTGAAGTTAAATTTGAACAAAATTATTTATTCATATCATGTGTATATGTGTATCGGGTGTATATCATGGTTATATCATGTATATACACATATCATGTGTATAGCATGTGTATCATGTGTGTAACATGCGTATCACATGTATAACATGTGTATCACGTGTATATCATGTGTATATATATCATTCGTATATGACATCCATAATGATTACATACCTTGGAGCAGGCCGCTCTCCTGACATGTAAGCAATGAGGGTTGCCAGGCTGTGAGAGGCCGATTTCAACAGAGACACCTTGCAAACGTTTAGTATGGATCCTTGAAAATGTGGGGCTTCTAGCATATGCTACTACGTATGTTAATCCTACTCTGTCCGGGAAGGCGGGGGGCTGAATCTCCTATTGGCACAGAGAGGGTATCGCAAGAATGGAGCTGTACAGATTGGGCCATGGCAGGGGTAGAGAGTTAAAGCCCCTTCTCCCCTCCCCATTTAGCACACTACTTATGTAGGAGCTATTTAGTTGAAAAGAAACTTGTAAGTTAGTATTGGGCCTGTGAAATTGCCACCACAGGGGTCCTGAGGAACTATGCTGCCCTGAGGGGAGGAAAGATAAGGCAGAATTGCCTGCTGATTTGTTCTGGCTGAACAGTTTGCCACCACAGGGACTGGGGAACCATTTTGCCCTGTGCAGAGGAGAGTGAAAAACTGATTTAGAAAGGCAAAGTAAGACAATCTGGTTTCTTAAATGGGTCTTCTGCTTCCTGTCTTTGATGGCAAATTCACTTGATGTTGATGGTAACTGCTATAATAATTTTATCCAAATATATTTTAAAAAGCTGTGGGTTAAGATGGCATCCCAACTGCTTTCAATTTTCATTTGTATTCCCAAAAGCAGGAAAATTTGAAGGTAAGATGGTCACAAATTTCACACGATGTAAGTAGTAAACATTTCATCCAGTCTTGTATATGATGCTTTGCTCAATGCACCCCATGCTTTGCCTTCATCTTTCTGTTTGACATTGGGTGGGGAAGAGATGTGTCCTGGCAGAAATTCAAGAGGTAAAGCTTCCCCAATCACTTGCTAGAGATGTACCTGATGAAAGGCTGCCTAATGCACAGCTAAAACACACAAAATGCCACCTACAACAGTGAATGACTAGGCATATCCCTATAGTCTTAACTAAGGCATTGTTGCCAACATGGCTGAATGCACAAGACCACTCAGAACTAACGGGTACATCCTGCACTACAAACTTATAGTCCAAACCAGTGTTTCTTAAACTGTGGGTCAGGACCCACTAGCCTATTTCAGGTGGGTCCCCATTCATTTCAATATTTTATTTTTAATATTTTAGACTTGATGCTACCATGGTATGCAACTACATCTGGGGAAATGTTACAGACCTGTACTTTTAACAGGCTACTTTGTATATTTTTATTTTTTAACAATGATAGTAAATGGGACTCACGCCTGGGTAAGTGTGGGTAGGATTGCTAAAAAATTTCCTGCTTGATGATGTCACTTCCGGTCATGACATCACTTCTGGTGGTTCCTGACAGATTCTCAGTCTAAAAAGTGGGTCCCGGTGCTAAAAGTTTGAGAAGCACTGCTTTAAAGAACTTTAAAGAGCCTCCTGAAGAATCAATTCTGAGAGTAGAGCTAGATCAAATGGGTACAAACGGCAAGACAGAAGATTCCAGCCGGATATCAGGATGAAATGCTTGACAGTAAGGACAATCGGGCAGTGAAACAGATTGATGAGGGAGATGATTGATTCTCCTTCACTGGAGATCTTCAGGCAGAGGCTTGGCAAGCACCTGTTGGAGTTGCTCTAGGAAGACTTCCTGCTGCAGGCAGCGGTTGGACTAGATGACCTTGTGGATCCCTTCCAACTCTATGCTTCTATTATTCTAACAGCCAATCCTATCCTTCCCCCCTTGCTGATGGAATGTGTGTTCTGCCAGCGGGCCAGACCAATCTGGGTTATAATTCTTTACCTGAATTATCCCTTACACTAAACGTGGCTGCAATTCTTGTGTGTACTTGCATGAACCAGAAAGTCAGTGCTGGAGCTTCTGCAGAGAAGAGAGGCACAGGAACAACAACAGGCATGTATATATTCCTTAGTTCTTATTTGCCATCTAGCAAGCCGACTTCGTGAAGCTGCTGAGAATAATATTGATCAGTTGTTAGGAGAGGAGTGGGCAAAGGGAAATTTATTCTCTGCGCATGCTCTCCGTAAAAGTGATTAGCACGATTGTCAATAGTTTGATTTGTGCTGGACACACAGATCGTGGGTTGCTAGAATGAGGGCACAATCCTAACCAACTTTCCAGCACTGGCATAGCTGTGCCAGTGGGGCACGTGCTGCAACCTGCCATTGGGGGGCAGTCATGGAGACCTCCTCAATGTCGGGCAATGTTTGTTCCCTTACCTTGGAGTTGCATTGCCCTTACCTCGGTGCTGGAACGTTGGTTAGGATTGTGCCCTGAGACAGTCTAAGGCTGCAATCCTAGGCACATTTACCTGGGAGTAAACTCACTGAATGCAATGGGACTTACTTTAAAAAAAAAAAAAATAGATAGGATTGCACTGAAACTCTACATGCATCACAGCTAGGGAGGGAGATACAAGCCAATTTCAGGCCTTGAGCTTCATGTATTTTAAATACAGTGCCCAGTACAGATCTTCCTTTTACTACTTGCGTTGTTCCTTCTTCCTGCAGATTGGAGGTAGACTGATAATTTGGGTTTTCGGGGGGGGGGACGACAACAAAGCAAAGCAGAAACCCCAGATGTTTTCCCGTAACTCCATTTGCAAATCATAATATTGAGCTAAGCACGAAACAGCTGGTGCATAATACAGTTGTTATAATTAGCATTCCTGGTACCTGACTAGAATTTGGTTGAAGGGGAAAAAATAGTTACTCTTTCCTACCTGATCACCAAGGATTCCAGAGGGAAATGGAAATGGGACATTTTACTAGAAGACTTTGCATACACAATAAATGGCAAAGTTTTAAAGGTGCTCCGATTTGAGCACTCCAATCAAAATGTCATTTCATGCAAATTTCCACACTGGTATCAACACGGAATTAGAAATTTGACAGTGAAGTGCCTTTCATAAATAAATAGTTAAAGAGAGGTTAGGATATCAGTATCTCATACCTTCCATCTATTTGCTTGTCACGCTCCTTCCTCTTTCATTCTTCGGAAAACGAAGGGTGTCAAAACCCATCTTTTGTGCATATCATTGAAGCTCCTGCAATTTTTCTTTAAAGGGTTTAAAATTTATTTTAGACTGTCATTGTGTCTTTTCAGAGAATATGCGTGCATAAAAGATACAAAAATCTAGTGTCTATAAGGACTTGCTGGGCTGGATCAGACCATCAAGAGTTCATCTATTCTAGCCACCTGATTGTCCAGCCAGATGTCTCTGGACAATTTACAAACTAATACACTGGGATCACGAGTTGCCTGGCCCTTTCATGGACACAAGATTCCTTCCCTGGGGGAGAATTGGATGCTACCTAGAGCAGAGGTGTCCAAAGTTTTTGGCAGGAGGGCCACATCATCTCTCTGACACTGTGTCAGAGGCTGAGGGGGAAAAAAAGAATTAATTTACATTTAAAATTTGAATAAATTTGCATAAGTTTACATAAATGAATATATTAAAGATGAACTTATATGAATGAATGCAAGTCTTGCAATAGCTCAAGGCCGATAAAAGGCCTTGCACAAAGCATGGCTGGCCTTTGCTGCCATTACTGCATCACAGATGTGAAACAACAAGCAGTGGAGGGAGCCCTAATCCACAGTTCACGCGAGAGGTCAAACAGTCGCCCTCAAGCTGAGAGCAGTTGTGTTGGGCCAGTGTAGGCTGCAACAAATCCTCAGCAGGCCAGAGGCTCATTGGAGACTGGGGACTCCCTGAGGGCTGCATTGAGAGGCCTCGATGGCCACAAGTGGCCCCAGGGCTGGGGTTTGGGCACCCCTGACCTAGTGTGAGGGCAGGGCATCTCTCACCCGGCTCTACATCCTCTTGCATACTCGTGTTGCACTGATACCTGCCCAACCACCCTTTTGACAGCCTGGGTTCAACTGGTCACCATTTGCAAACAGGTAGAAATTTTTTTCTGCTCATCAGATCCACTATTGGCTTTTGCCTACCTCAGACTGTGAGTGAGGTCTCCCCCTTTTTTCTTGTTTAACCTTCTTGGTCACTTTATCTTGCAGGTAGTGTGGGTTCCAAGGCATGAACATGGCCATTGGTGTACATCCTGGTGTCAGCAAAGGAAGGGCTGAACCCACTTCCTACTCCTCAGTGGCTCAGTGGCATGAGGGGCTGGATGGGTTGTCCCTGGCCTGGATTGCAGAGCCTACCTCAAAGGCTCAGCAGCTTGGGGTGGCCCTATGCAGTCTAGCTGCCTCTACCCCTTGTGGGGTTGACTAGGATAAGCTTGCAAGTGGTGTGGCTTTGAGTCAGGGTGGTAGTGCCTGGTCCAGGAGCCAGTTAGTCTTCTGGTGCCTCTCGTATGATCCAGCTTCAGCACTACAGTTACCCTAAATGTTGCAGGTCTCTTGGTTTCTCACATTTCATTATCTGTACTTGTTGGTTAATAAAGTGGCCCATTCTCCCATTTCTTGTCTTGAGTGTTCATTGGGAGGCACACAGGCAGCTCAAAGGGCAAGATCTACTGCTGTGGACTATCTCCAGTTTTTATCCAAAGGTATACACAGAGGTTTAATTTAGCTGTCCAGAGAGGCTGAGAGATATTTCTGCATGCAATTGTTGAGCATTTGTATGAATTTGTCTTGCCAATTAAAAATTATGCACACTATTTTTTACATTATTTTTTACACCACCCTTCCTCCCAAGGAGCTAAGGGAGGAGTACATTGTTCCTCCCCTCCTTTTGTCCTTACAACAACTCTGCAAAGTTGGTGAGGCTGAGAAGTAGTGATTGGCTCAAGGTCACCCAGAAAGCTTCACGACTGAGGGCACACTCCCAACCAGGTCTACTCAGAAGTAAGTCCTATTTTGTTCAATGTGGCTGACTCTCAAGAAGGTGTGGTTAGGATTGCAGCCTGAGTGGGAATTTGAACGTGAATCTTCCAGGTCTAAGACCAACTCCCAAACCGCTACATAATCCTGGATCTCATAATAACCTCTACTTTCTTTCTTCATGGAATTCATTGTATACCAATACATAGGGATCTCCAGCAAATACCTATTAAGGCACTGACCAGGCCTAGACCTGCTTTGCTGAAGCAAAGTGACTGTCAGCACAATCCTAAATATGTCTACTCAGAAGCAAGAGTCATGGAATTCAATGAGGCTTATTCCAAGGTAAGTGCATATAGGCACATACAGATCACACCTTAGGTTATGTAAGATTATGTCAGCCTAGTTCTCACAGTCAGTTGATCATGTGTCCCAAGTCTGAGCAAGTGGAGGCTCAAATGATGACATACTTTTTTCTAGATAATATAGCATTCCTGCACACAGAAAAGAAGTGTATTAAGAAGTCTAGTTTAGAACATTTCTCTTTGATTTTAGCGATCTTCAGTCCATCAGTCTGAACTAAAGCTGTAGTATTAATTTTCATGATACTGAATCCGATAAAAGCGAAATTGCATCCCTAGTTCTAGTTTTGGAAGCACAATTTGGAGTGGAGCTTTGGAAATACCACCAAATATGGCTCTTGGAGCTATTTTGGATCTTCCCAAATCTGCCCTGGATGCTTCCAGAGATGGGCAAATCCTGCTTGGTTTGACTTGAGTTGAATCACAAGTCTCTGCCCTCTTTAACTCAATTTGAAAACAAATCCTAACAGGTGTATTTTCCGAGTCATCCAGAGTGTTTCGGGGACTTTAAGAGTCCTGAGTCTTTTCCATTAAAAAGTCAGCTGTGGCTCTGTGGAAAAAAACGGAGCTATTGTCGGGGTGCATGTATCAGTATATATGTATGAGCATGTATGATTTTCAGCACGAAAATGGTGTGCAGTAGTATTTTTTCACCTTTGTCATTTCATGGCACACTAAAAAAGGTGTCTAAATTCTCATGGCACACCATTCGTTTTTTGACAATTGATAAGGCACACTGCACTTCCAGTGGGGGGCTCACACCTCCCAATGGCCCTACTAATAAATGACTCCCTCCAAACTTCCATGGCACACCTACAGACCATTTGTGGCACACTAAAATGCCATGGCAGAGTGGTTGAAATTTGCTGGTGTAGAGGTTTATTATTATTATTATTATTATTATTATTATTATTATTATTAATAACAGTATTTATATACCGATTTTCATCAAAAAGTTCACAAAGTGGTTTACAATCAAATCAAATAACTAATGGCTCCCTGTCCCAAAAGGGCTCACAATCTAAAAAGTTGCAACACCAGCAGACAGCCACTAGAAAAGACACTGCTGGGGTGAGGTGGGGTGAGGTTTAAACACCCTCTACCTCTGTGCAATGGCCCTGAGCTGACCATCTATGTGGCCGTTACACAAAAAGAAAAGGCCCAAACTGTGCTGTCAAGTGGCTACTGTCACATACACTGTACAGCGAAAGTACCAGTGATATTGGGTGTATTTTGCTAGATTTGCAATTATTGGACTAAAAATAAATCAGTGAAAGAAAGGAGCTTACCCCAAATTTCTCTCTGTGAGATGAATTCGATAACTCCTTGAAAGGGCTAATGTGGATTCAAAAGATCAAATGCTTAATTCAATCTTATGACTTTGGTCATGTTTCAGATATGCAATCAGTGGCAGCTGAACTGGCCTTTCAAAAGTTGTCTGAAAGACATTTTGGTGCAGTCTGACTTATCCTTGATCTCTGAGGCTATTGTGGTGCAATATTTAATTCAACTATGACTGTAAAAGCTATCTAATGGATGTCATGAAGTTCCTGTTTAGGAGGACTCTCTCTCTCTCTCTCTCCAAAGATTTCAGTAGGAGATCTGCTTCCCGGTGCCACTGCTCAGTGGGCTCTGGGAAGCACAGAATTGGGCTTGGGTTGTTAATGTCCTTGGACTTAAGCCAGCAAATTAGCTTGCATAGATTAGAGAAGATCCATTGGGAAAGTGGAGGCTTAATCCAAGTTAAGGCAACAAGTTCCCTTACTGCGAGGAAGCCTCCATATGCCCTCCCCCTCCAGGATGTAGCATGTGCAGTTGCATCTGTACTGGGGGAGTTAGGATTCAGCTCTTAGCTACTTATCATCATTGAATCCCCCCCCCATTTTTCTATAATAGGGGGGAAAAAACTAATAAATTGATGCCAAAAGTTTGATTCGGATTTACTTAATAAGCAATGAAACTAAATAAATATTAAGTATATAAAGAGTAGAGGTCCATTAACACAATTTGTTTTTGTTATATTAATCCATTTGTTGTCATTGTCATCAAATGTAATTTGTTTCGTTATTTGTTTGTGGTGGTTGCCGTGTATTTTGTGACATACGACAGCCAGGAAAACAATCTGTAGTACAAGTAGTGAGATCCTCCCTCCTTAAAAGCATTTGAAATTAAAAATTAGTGAAAAGGCCTTGGAATGTCATAGTCACTGCCCTGATTACAGAGGCCTACAAAATTGAGGGTCAGAAAAGTTTTTCCCAAACTTTAGGGTGGTTTGATATGAATTTGGGGTGCTGATTCCAAAAAATGGCATCCGTTTTGCCTTCTCACGTCTAGTTTTGGAGATATAGTATAGCCTCATTAGTGAATTATTCAAGTAGCTTCCTCATGAGGAAGCCATGGTGTAGGCTTCCTCATGAGGAAGCTGCTTGAACCGTTCACTAAAGAGGGTATGCCCTGTCTCCAAAACTAGACGTGATAGGGCAAAACAGATGCCATTTTTGGAATCAGCACCCCAAATATACCCAGGAACTGGTGTAACATTTAAGGAAGCAAAATGTGTGTTGGCCTGTGTTACCATCTGAAGCTTTCTTTATTTAGCAGTTGTAAAGTCGGAGATGTCCAGGGAACACAGAAGCTTGAACTCCCATCCATCAGCTGTTTGACTCATTCATGACATGACACTGCCTCTGGATCATCATCAGCAAGACAGGTGGTACATACTCCAAAGAGATATAGCAAATACCAACAGATGGCAGAGCTGCTGACTCGGTGGGAATTAGCCTGTATGTAAAACAAACTCATCTAACAGCTGTTAAATCTCAAATTTGCTTTTAATAATTAATTAATGCGTAATTAACAGATTGACTATCCCTAAAAATTCCAAATGGATTGTGCAGTTAAGCCTATTACCACCCTTGATTTACTGTGTTTACTCAATTAAATTATTGTATATTAATAAAAATCAGAGCTGACACCATGTCAGTTTCCAGTCATATTAGAATGGAAACTCTCAAGGGTTGAGGTAGAAGGTGGGATATCATTACAAAGCAGGCAATCACTGACAGAAGCAAGACATAAATAAATTCCCAGATGTAAAATTAGATAAGCACTTAAGTATATGCTGCAGTTTTAATTCTATGCTGCTTTATTCTGGCTTGTTAGTTGGTTTGCAATTTTATTAATATATCATAATGCACACTTGTTTGATACAACAACTCTCAATCCCAATCACTCTATAAGCAACAGTCTGAACAAACACCCTTAACCTAGGTCCTCAAGAAGACTTGAGGCACTAGAGCAGTGGTTTTCAAACTCTCAGGGAGAGTTTGAGCCGCTCTAAGTCATTACGGGGGCAGGGGGAAGGCAGCGACGCGATCCCCAGAATCATGTCGCTCAGTGTGCCACAGGGGCTTGGCTTTACTTACCAGAGCCTCCTGCAACCTCCTGGGGGTGCGGGGAGCCCTTTGCAACTGTCTGCAGGGCTCCCCAAAGCTTAGAAAGCGAAAGCGGAGCAATCGCACCCCGCCTCCGCAAAACCAGAAGTGGAGCGCAATCGCTCCACTTTCACTTCTTAAGCTTCGGGAAGCCCTGCAGACGGTTGCAGGAGGCTCTGGTAAGTACAGCCAAACCCCTGAAGCCCTCTGAGCGACATGATCCTGGGGATTGTGTCTCTGCCTCCTTGCTGCCCCTGCCCCTTAAGGGGGCAGAGGCCAGGGCCCACAGGCTGGGGCATCGCAATGCCCCAGTTTGAAAACCCCTGCACTAGAGGGTTAATTGAACTTCTTGACCAAAGAAAGCTTACTGCCAATCTGGAAGCTTCCAGTGACCAGGTTAAAAGACCAAAATAGTCTGGGCCTTACACACTCAATCACACAGGAAAACAGGCAGCGACAATCGCTAAGTACACTGCCAATGTGACTGCACAAGACAAGGAAAGATAGATTGGTTGGGCTGACCAAGCTAAGTGTTGACCAGTGGCAAACGGCTGACCAAGCAAACCTCCTTGGGCAAGAGGGGTTACAGAGATAGAAAGTGGACTTCACATACAAGGGAGGTAGCTGCCTTTCATCTCAAAAGGTGAGAAGGAGAAAGCAAGGAAGAGAGAGATGATCTGGGGAAGTTGGCTTCAGCAATTGAGCGTTGTTCATGAGGAAAGGGCGGGGAAGGGGTTGTGGGGCATTCCCATCCTGGGTGCCAAGTGCCACAGTGGTTCTTGAAGGGAGGCTGGAATGCATAACCCAGTAACAGCAGATTAAAGTTCCACAAACCAGCTGCAAGGCGGGAGCATGGCTATAGACCAAGCAACAAAAAGCATGAGATTCTGAAGCCAAGGGTTTTCATACATTTTGTCCCATAGAATCCTACAGGCTCCGTAGGTGGAACCCAATAATTAGGTTTACATTGTTAAGGAAAAGATCCATGATGAGTTCTGCCTTTGTCTCACCCACTCAGTTGCAAGTGCAGAAGCTGTATTGATGGCCTTTGGATCATCTCCTCAATTCAGCTTCATCAGGAGGTTAGTGAGGACCACTGGACATGTGAAACCTGTCTTTGTCTTATATTTAGTGCTTTCCTTACTCAGAAATCGAAGGAAGCGGCTATAGTCATAAATGATTAAGGGTGCAATCTTAGCTTGTCCTTGGATGGGTACAAGTCCCTTGTGCTGGTCCAGAAGGATCTCAAAGATACTGTAAAGCTGTGCCTCCTCTTGCGTTGGCTGGGCCAGCACAGGGAGGCACGCTGACCCACGGAGGCTGAATCCAACCTCCACAACAACTTGGGCATGGACTCTTGCATTGGCTGAGCTCAGCCGACACAAGGCTTTGGGGTGGGTGGGTAGGAGGTGAGAGGGAGGCAGGAAGGAGGTGTTCCAGTGCAGGGGGAGGGTGGTGGACGGTGGTCCCGGGGGCAGGCAGGTGGGGAGGAGCGGGAGGCGGGGCTGGGACTTGGTTCTTATGCTGGATCCCAAAGCCCGCTCCCAAGCAGCATGGAGCGGCTTCAAGCTGCTCCACAATCCTCGGACTTACGCCACATCTGGAGGTGGTGCCATTCTGAGGAGACCGATTGGGGCTGCAGTGGCTTACCTGGGGGTTAGGGGAAGAGTTTCCCTTTACCTCTGATGGAGCCACTTTGGGACCCTATCTTGCGCTGGATCCAGTGCAGGCCTCCTGGTAAGATTGCACTGCACATCTACTGTTTACGGTTTCACAGGATTTAGAGCTGGAGAGCTTCATCTCCATGTTGGAGGCATGAAAGCTACATTAACATCTAAGCCATCAACAAGCTCCATCCCAATTTGGAGCACTGAATTCCAGATTTACTTACAGTTTGGAAGGAGGGATTGATTACATGCCTCAATATTGGAAGAGTGGACTTTTCATCCAAAGAGTGGCCTTTTGATCAGAAGATCTGTGTCTTCATGCCATCAGTCCTTCTAATAGTCACAGGCTGGCCTGGCCCTTTGATCTTAAGGCAGCCACTCAGCACCAAGCATTCATGTGTAAGTGCAGGTGTCCTAGATATGTTGCCTCAAACGTAACTACACTGAAATAAAATATTGACCATGTGACCATGAAGTGCAGCCTACATCTAACTGATGAGTGATCTCTTGCCCTCCCATTGGCTCACCTTCCTGCAATTGTGAGATTTGGGGGGCAGGTATGTGTGTTCCACTTCAGGCAAAACATCTGAGGAATTTTGAGAGGACCCCAAAGTATTTTCTAAATGACCAGAAACATCTCTTAGGGGTTTTTCCACATATCTTTTTTGCAGAGTTGAAGAGACTGTAAGTCAGCAGCAGACTAATTGCCTAATTGGATTCAACCAGCTTTCAGAGATTTTCATTCACTTGCCTTTTTTCACAGGAAGTTTCAGAAGTTACATTTGAACAAGTGATGCTGAATGAAAAGTGAATTCCTCTATTCATTCATCTTTGGCAGCCTCACTCACCGAGGGATGAGGTTATGGTAGTGATACATTTTGGAAGTCTGACTTCATTTGGAGTTTAATTGTTGGTGAAAGAAAGGGCAGGGTACTCCTAAGGGTATGTCCCTGAGACCAGACCAGCCATTTAATGCAGACTTTTATATAAAATTGAAGGTTCTTCATATGCATTCCCATTTAATATGCAAACAGAACCCAAGAGACAGGACTGCATTGAACTTTCTAGCATAATCATGAGATGGCAGAAAGAAAGGGAAATGGAATCGGTAGTTATTATTTCCCTGAAGAGAAGGCTTTTAAGTTTCTAATTGAACTACATTGGAAAATAAATGTATAATTAAATCATGGGGCAAATGTATGCATGGAAATGCCAATTTGGGGGGGGGGGGGAGGAGGAAAAAGACATATAATCTTCCAGCTCCCACACACAGCATTGAAAATACACCCTAAAGCCTTTACATAAAGGCATCCAGAGCAACAGAAAGAAAATGTAAAACAAACATTTATGTTGACTAACAAAGCTGGAGGCAAGTCTGCTTCATGGAGCAATAGCTTCAAAGCTGAAGAAAGATGGTTTTGCAGCTGGGGGGGCATGGGGACTGGTAGCCTCATGTACAGAAGTGCACAAAAACGCTTTACAAATATGCACAAATCATTTATTTCCATTTTCAGTAGTGGAAATTACATGTTCTCCATGGCAAAGAAGGCTTCAAACTCAGAAGTAGGTAGAGGCGGGTGAAAAAAAAAATTTTTTAATTTTTTTCCCCGGATTTCAGTGTTTTCCAAAGTTAGAAGTACTGAAAGCAGTATTATTGGTTTTTATTCAAAAGTTACACTTTAAGTATAAATTATAATCACTTTAAAAGTGTACTGGGTAGGTGATATAGGTGGTATAGTATCAGCAGATGCAGCCACAGTCATTACCCATGCACCCCACCCCCCATTAAACAATAATCAAGACCAAATAACAAAGTTTTAATTTTTGGAAGATTTTGGTTTTTGTGCGTGTGTTTTACAAAAAATGAGAAACGTAGAAAGCAGTGTTAGGTGTTTCTATTTTGTTCACCCACCTCTAGCAATGGGTTTTGAAATGGTTACAAAGGATGCTGGGGGAAAGTGCAAAACATGCTATGAACCCTGTACAATAGCAAGCTGGCTGGCAGTTTGAATGGGGAAGAGAAAAAAAAAAAACAACAAGCATATGTCACTCAGTCATGCATTAGCAAGACAGTACCTTAAAGGATATTAGCAATAGGACATTATGGGGCACAATATCGAGTATTTTTCTTTGTTCCATAGGAAAGCATGTGGAAATGCCTAATCAAGCCACATCTCTCTGCCATTCGCTGTAGAACAATGAGTAATTATGTTAGGATCTGCATTAATATGCAATATAACTATTTAGAAAATAGCAGGCTTGCAAAACAGCATAGCCAGTTTCCAGATGAATGTTCCCATTAAGTGACTTCACTTTTTGGTGGTACGGATGTGACAAAAGTTTCACACTTCCCAAGTCCAATTTTCAATAATGATTAACCTGGAACACCAGCTCTTAAGGAATAAAGCAACCACAACAAAGTTTTCCATGTAAAGTTTCTTAGCTTTGGAAGACCTCAGCTCACCTCTGTTAGTTAATTATAAATGATTGATTAGTTCCGATTAACATAAACCAAATTTCAGTGCAATAAGTTAGCAGAAAAGATGTACTTTTCTCCGAGAGAACGAGAAGAAATTCATTCTCGTCTTCCTGTGATTTCATGGTTCCGTGACCAAGTTCATCATATATTTATTGCTGAATTACATTAAAATTGTACAAATTAATATTAAGTGGTTACACTAGTATTCACAGGAACGGAATCTGCTAATTAAGGAAACAATTAAAAACTTGCAGTATTAACAAGTAAATTAGAACAGATATCATTGGAAGTTGTCCATAAACTAATGTTTTATATAACTGGAGTAATGAGTTCTCTAATTACACTGGGATGTTGCACAAATTAGAATTAGATCAAAGCATGGAAAAGCCCTGGACAGCACCAAGTTCCAGCGTCATAGTCCTTTATGTCCAACTTAAAACAGCTCTTGATTTAGCTAATTATGTTTGCTACTAATCTAAATGGGACACGTCATTGCAGCTTGAACTGTATGTCTGTCTCAGACTTTTTTTCAACCTAAGCATGTGCAGGTTATTGCTTCTGGTGTGTTGATGCATTCATGCCAAAGAGTACGTCCATGTTCTAAAAAACTGCGCAACTAGAACTGAGTGCTCAAGGGGACTCTGGATTCTAGTTTTTGAACAATACACAGATGCACCACCTATTCTCGTTACAAATTACTCTTGACATTCAGAGGGCCATTTTAGATTTGCTTCTGCATCAGGCAGCAGTGTTGGAGATCCACTGCCAGGCCTGCAAAGGAATGTGCAATAGCGGTAGGAGCAAAATGAGCTAGGGAGGGGGTGGAATGGAGAGGATGGGATGGAGTGGGAAGGGAGGCAGACTGGTAGAGGTAGCTGCGGCAGTCATGTGTGCCAATATCCTAACCCAATCTGTCTCCCTTAGTGCCATTGTTAATACCAGTGGTGTACCTGGGGAGGCAGGGGGGACAAATGTTCCAGGTGGGGGTGGGTGCTGCAGTGCCACTATCCACTATCCAGCCTGCTGCCTCCCAGACCCTCTGGAGGCTTTCTAAAGGCCCGAGAGCAAAAAACAAACAAACAAAAAACACCCCAGTTTCATGGAAGAAACCACAAGTGACACCTTTAGGGTCTGGGCACTCAGA
The DNA here is from genome assembly GCF_035046505.1 of Tiliqua scincoides. Lineage (NCBI taxonomy): Eukaryota > Metazoa > Chordata > Lepidosauria > Squamata > Scincidae > Tiliqua > Tiliqua scincoides. The sequence goes on from NC_089824.1 coordinate 87,110,258, forward strand.
ATGTCTTTTAAGGGCATTTAAATGTCATTTCTGGTTTCTGTGAAACTCGAAGTAGGTTTTTTTCTGCTCTCCGAGGCCTTTAGAAGACTTCTGGAGGGTCTGGGAAGCAGCACACTGCCTCCCTGGGCCTCCGAAAGGGACGAAGGAGGGTGGCAGCTCAGCATGGGGTGGGTGGTAGCCTGCGGTCTTAGCCTCATGTGCTACCGGGGCCAAGAATGCCACAAAACCTTGCATTTACACCATCTAAACAGCATATATAGATCTGAGGAGACTCATGGTGGCAGAGGAGCTTTCCTTGGGGTAAGTGAGCCAAACGTCTGCTTCACTTACCTCAAGCAGACCTTTCCAATCAGCCCCCTTTCACAGATACAGTGCATGCTCCATTGGTGCGGTTGCACCCAGTGGTGGGAAGGGTTTGGTAGGATTGGGTTGCCTGGGATTGATTCACCAGCAATGTAACTAGATTGGCACCATAGTATTTGAGGTTGAATTCAGAGGACTTCGGTTGCTACTGCCTATTACAACAGAACTATTAATGTTTCAGCCTCAAGTTTTCCTCTCTCTGATTCCACATATTTCATGTCTTGGCAATAGCTTTCCATTATGCCAAGGAAGGATGCTATTTTGTGTGCATTAAAGAAAATTGAAAAGGTGACATTGGCTGCAATCCTAACCTCACTTTCTTGGGAGTAAGACCCATTGAACACAATAGGACTTAGTTCTGAGTAGACCTGGTTAGGATTGTGGCCATTGTGTCTAGAAAGGATTTCTGGTCAATTGAGTCCTTGGTTTATCAATAGAAAAAGAAGGCAATATGACAAGATACTTCACTTAGTATCCAGTCCTATCCAATTTGCCAGCCTTGGCGCAGCCACAATACAGCCTCGGCTGTTCCCAGACCTTAAGGAGGCCTCTGTGACTACTGCCCCACCACAAGATGCAGTTGAATGCCCCATTGGCACAGCTGCACCAGCACTGGAAAATTGGATAGGATTGGGCCCTTAACCAGCTACCTACTAACTTACATATGATTTTTTCTGAGGTCAAATTATTTGTCCCAGAAGCATACACAGGCCAGCAGTTAGATCAAAAGCTTTGATGATCTGTATGGAGTCAGCGGAGGATGACTGAACCTAGGTTCATCTTGCTGACTGCCCTTCCAAACATTCAAAGCCAAGTTGTGTCTTTCTAAAATAACATTTTGAAAGCTGCTTGGCATGCAAAGCATTTCTTTTAAAGCAGTAATCTAATTTACAGTGTTTTCTTTGGGTAGCCATCCATAGTCTATTCCTCTGAAGTAAGTATTCTTCCTCCAGATCAAGGAAACTAAAGGCACTACCCTTTCTTTTTCTGCAATGACTGTTTATTCTGATGTTTTCAAATGACTTCAATGTATGTTGTTCAGATAGGACACTGAAGTTTCTTTTTTTAAAAAAAAATTTAAATTTTCCCAAAAACAAAAATAACAAACACACATAACATAACATAAACACAATATTAGAGGGTGCAAGATATCATACATTACTCTAACTAATAAATCACTACATATTTCCTAATCCAGTTCCTCTTCTACGTTAGCCTCTTAATATCATTTATCTATCATATCATATATAATACATTCATCTAAATACCCTGTCTTATACTTCTACAACTTTTTTTATCAACCAAGCATAAAATAATTTTCATTACTCAATCTATATCAGTTTCACTGTTGATTCAAGCTCTCTAAAAATCTGTCCATCTGTCACATTCATTATTTTCTCTATTAATTCATCTTTCATTGGGATCTTCATGTCTTTCCAGTATCTAGCATATAAAATCCTCACAACAATTAATATTATAATCCAATATCTAACATACTAAATTCTAACAACTTTTAATATCCTAATAATTACATATATCATTTCTCTATCTATATCATCCAAAATTAATATATCCTCATGACTAAATACATAAACATATACATAAACATCCAAAACAATATCGCCTAAAATTAATTCTTTCATTAAAATTATCCTCTAAAATTCTAACATCTATTAATATCAAGTTAACTAAAAATTTTATACATATTACATATCACCTATAAAGCTTATATAAATTCTCATTGACATCTAATAAGCTTTAATTTCTAACATACAAAATTAGCACATTACTGTCTTTTTATCTATTCCCTTGTCTCCAACCTAAGTATCTACAGGTCTCCCAAATCTCTTATCTTCTCTAGACTTTAGCTTTCCATCTTTTTTTCTAATAAATTTCACATGAATTCCTCTTAACAGATCACGGTTTAATGTACTCGCTCTTCTTGCTAACTCAATATCTTGATGAGTCATCTCCTTCACTTGATCATTCCAATCTGTGTCAGTTGGTTGAAGTATTTCTTCTTCCTTCACTTGATCAATCCAGTCTGCATCAATTAGTCGAAGTATTTCTGGTCTGATGACTTTTGAGTCTTTATCTTCCAAGCTATCTCCATTGTCTCTTCCAATTGTTTGTTTTGTCCTGTCTCCAGTATTTTGGATTTATCTTCCATTTCTTTGGTCTTTTGTTGATCCTCTCCTGTTTGTTGCGTATTAGACTCATTTGTCTGTTGAATTAAGATTTCCAGGCTAATTTGAATTTGTAAATATTGATTTGCTTGTTGCTTTCCCATTTCCAGTACTTTTTCCATGATTCTTTGTTTTTTCTCATGTGATTCGGATATAACATCTTTGAGCTGCACACTAAGATCATTTAGTTGTGTAGTTAACGCATCCAAACTAGCTTGAACCCGCAGATATTAATTTGTTTGTTGCTGTCCCATCACCACTAATTTCTCTATGTTGTCTTGTATTGTCTGCTTCCATTCTTTCCCTTTCGGTTCCTCTTGTGTTAGTTTTCCCAAGCTGGACTCCGGGGCAGGAGAGCTCCTAACTTTTGCTCCTTTTCCTGTCATCCTTTTTCTTCCTTCTTATATCTTCTTTCTTCTTACTTCACTTGTCAAGTCCTGTTCTTGTCCTTGTAGTGTCTTTTTTAGTCCACTAGATGTCCCTAATGTTCTTATTTCTGTTGTTTATATCTTATTTCTGTTATTTATATCTGTTTCTATGTCAACTGCATTCCTTTCCAGGAGATAATCAAAGGAATGTAAACAATCAACCACTTTTGTAAAAAAAAAAAAAAATGCAGGTCTCCAGCCGCACTCCACAAGCTCTCCACAGGAAAACAAAACGGAACACTCCACAACAATAATTGTATTCCAAGACGGTTAATTTGTAATCCAACAAATTTTTGATTTATAAAGTTAGAGTTATGCATTCATATTTTGATAACAAGCTCAGCAGATCTCCTCCAAAGCTTCTTCTCACATCAACAAACAAATAAGCAGAGAAAGCCTCCCCCTCCTTCCTCTTCTCCCAGGAGGCGGAAAGCCTGCCCCTCCTTCTCACGAGCAAAAGCTTAATCAGGCAGTCAATTAGTCAATTAATGCCAGACACACACAATGGAACAACACTCACTTGCTTCTTTCAGCTTCCTTCCCCGTTTGGAGCATCGATGGCTGGGTTCCCTTGGAGAAAAAAAAAACAGTCCCAGGCTGGACCCTTCTTCTCCAAAACCATACACCATCTGTAGGATCAAGGCCTTTCCTGGCCACTGATCCTTGGATCTCATCAGACCTGCGATTCTGTAAAGAAATAGCATGCATTCCAAGAGCTTTCCAGGAGCTCAGAAAAACATGGCTACTGAGCCACCTCAGGCCCCACCACCCTCTGGACACTGAAGTTTCTAATTACTTGATTCCAAATGCAAATCTGTCAAATTACTTGTCTGCTCAGCTATATTACCAAGGAAAAAAGGAGGAGGGAGGGAGGGAGGGAGAAGCATCACATTCTTGCCTCAAATTCAATTGTTTGGCTCAGAATATGAAAAAAAATTCTCCCCATTCAACATGTAAACACATGTGCATAAGCTCTGCAGTGTTAACCTTCCACGCCTGCTGAAATTCTCACTGATTGCTCTGATGTGAGCAGATCATCCAACCAAGATGTCTTGATTTACTTGGTACATCCTCAGTTTGGTTGAATTCTCTTGACTGCTTCTTGCAAAGATTTGTTTATTTAAAGCATGTTTTACCCTGCTCTTCATCCAACAAGGCTACCTATGTTGGCTTATGTAAAAATCAACAAAAACAGCAAATCATTAATGGGGACAGGGGAGGGTCTGCCTTAATTATGTCTCCTTTTCCTGTGGAGGGAGGGACAAACTAGTCCCAGCTGGAGAAGTGGAAGCCCAACAGGTTAGAAGGAACAGCTTCACCTCACTGACTTCAGCTGAAATCTCTTGGCAGGAGCCAATTTGGGTCTGAGAACTGAGGGGCACAAAGGCAGCGTAAGACACCTTGCTCTCTCCCAGTTGTTGAGGGCAGTTCTGTAGGATTAGCAGGATTAGCAGAATGTGTGTCTTCTTTGCATTATATGTGTGGAAAACCAGGAGGCAGAAATGAAATGGCTGTTATGTAAATTTCAAATTGTCATTTTAAGAGCATTTGAAATGCTTAAAAAGAACTTGACCACAGGGGCTCACACAAGAGTGGGATGCCACTGTGCTTAATAAACCTAAGAGAGAATATAATTGAAAGGGCACTTAGAGGCGCAGCTGATGTGAATGGAAATTGCATTGGTGGGATACTTTATTATGGGCAATATAACATTATTTGGCACTTACTGTTTACTGAGAGATGGAACAGACTTTTAATTTAACACAGGTGGATAACATTGTTAAAGCTATAAGATTCCCCTAGCTAGTAACATACAACCTAGGAGGTGAGCAAATGGCCACATCACTACATGTATTTAGCTGTAACTAAACAGAACATTTCATTTTGTAAATACATGCTACCATGTAATATTTATTTAAACCATTTTTATTTCACCATTCTCCCCCCATAATCAAGACACTCAAGATGGTATACAAAAAGCAAATAGAATGCATTAAAAAAAGAAAAAGTACAAACAATAATCATAAAATGTAGCCACAGCAATAAAAACCATTAAAATATCTATCAGGGAACAGCAAGGGTGAAAAATGTTGGAATTCCCCCCACCCCAAAAGAAAAAAAACTACTAAGAAAGACCAAGCGAAAAGAAAATTTTGTTTGTAACCATTTTAATTGTGCCTAAACTCATCCAGGCAACACTGTGTCTTTTGCCAAGTGACAGGCTGGGAAAAGTCACAAGGGGAGCAACAACAGCACTCAGGCAAAGCTCTTTGCACAAAAACCGAGGCTGGAGGTCAAGCAAGATGGGTTTGAGCCCAGCCAAAGTGCTACCAGGGGGGCTTCATGGATAATTATTTAATAAATGTTTCCCTGGAGAAGGATACAGGTGATCAGTCCTACTCCTTCAAGCAAAGAGGCAAAACAAAACACCTCCCTCATATCAAATCTTTAACTAGTTGCAGTTTAGCTCTATAGAGAGAGAGAGGGAGTGCTCCCTTCGAAAGAACAGACCAGGAGCGAAAGAAAGCTTCCAATCAAATCTATTGCAGATTTATTGCAAAAGAACATACATCAAAAATAATGTACATCAAAGAGACCCTTGGCACTAATGGTTCAATAAAAATGCTGTAAGAAATAGCTTTGCAATAGAGGGGTGTCTGACTTGTTTCATACAGTGGGCTGGATAGCATTCACGATGCTTTCTGAGGGTTGGAAGTGATGTCAGGTAGCAGAAGTGATGTCGTTAAGCAGGTCATGACCAGTAATAAGCACTTTGTTCTCCCTTAGGAGCTCATTAGCTGCAAATGACAGAAGAGAACACAAATCTTGATCGTATTTTCAAGATACTGCCACCCACTACTCTCAGCTTCTATCACGCGGGCTGCCCTTTCAGTAGTGACCTCAGCACAGCACAGCAACTGAGAGCAGCTGATGGTGGGGCTGGGAGAGCCAAGGACCAGATAAATAGCTTCTACAGGATGCAACCGGCCTTATGTTTGACACCACTGCTTTAGTACATAACTGTTTATATTTATATCCTGTTGTTCCTCCAAGGAAGGCAGGGCAGTTTTGATTTCCCTCCCACCCCTCACGGTTTGTCCTTATAAGCTGTGAAGGAGGTTAGGAGATTGGGGCTGGTTCAAAGTGAACTTCTGGAAAGCAGGAAATTGGACCAGCATCTCTGTAGTTCCAGGGGAGCCAGTGTAAGATAGGGGTTAACATGTCACATCAGGACTGGGTCGGCATCTAGTTCACCCTTGAAAGGCCTCAGTCTTGCTTTTGCCCGAGTTCAATGGGTTGGATCCATTCTTCTTTCCGCACTCTGCACCGCAAGGTATCATGCTTACAATGAAAGCTGACCCAAAATTACTCTGCTTTCAAGACATTTTTTTGGCAGTATCAAAAGCAGCCTTTTCTTTTAATGATTTGTTTTTGCAGGCATTGCCCAAACAAACCAACAAACTATGCCTCTTCATTCACATTGCCTCCCCTTACACACACACACAGAGAGAGAGAGAGAGACCCCCTGTATTGGAATCCTGGAAGATCTGGTGAGGAGGTAGATGTGGTGTCAGCAGTGGCCCCTTTAAGGGTAAGGCCTGGGCAACCAGCACAGCTGCAGCCACTTGAAGGCAATAGGGCCCTCAGGGATATAAGGAGCACCTGAGGCAGGAAGGGGGTGTGGGTTGTAGGAGGAGTGTAGGTTGAAGAGGAGACTGACAGACAAATCTGACATTGGACTGTGACTTGGCTTATTGACTTTGCCCTGGATATTCTGACTGACTTTGTGACTAATGGACTACTTGAAAAGGCTGTGGAGAGCTGGAGAGCTGAGGTGTGCTGCTATACCGGGAAGGACTGCCACCTTAGGAACTGGGTCCCTGCAGTTTAAACAGGCAAGCTACCCTGGTGGTGGAGTCTAGAAGTGCTGCTGTAGAGAACTGGGGCCATTGTTGGAAGGAAAGGGGAGCTGATTAGCTTAGAGTGGGCATAAGTTCCCTAAGTGAGGCTTGGAGTGGGAATCTGGCAGAACACCCCCCCCCCCAGCTATACAATGCAGCCCCAAGGTAAGGACACAAACATGCTCTTACCTTGGGGTGGCCCCCTTGACTGCCTTCCCACTGCAGGATGCACTGCACACCACACTGGCACAGCTATGTCAGTGCTAGAAAGTTGGTTAGGGTTGCGCCCTCAGTCACTTAGCCAATCTTCTGATTAGCCTTATCATGAAGTGTTGTCATCCTATTCATGGCATGACTGGCTGGCACCAAATACAGTGATTGAAGCAGATGGTAAAACAGTAGACTTGAACAAAGAACATTCCCACAATCAAAGGTTTATTGGGGGGAAATTTCTGTGCAAACATGCACTCACCATTGTTTTCAACCCTTAAACCAAAACCAGAAAATATTCAACACAGCCTCACACATATTACTTTTAACTGTCACGTATATATTCATACCTTGTTTCTATTTCTGCAGCCACGATGCCAGTGAGGAATAAAATTCAACTGGATGATCCATTGGGATGTTAGCTGGGAGAAAGGAGAGAAGCTGGCTCTTGAAACAATGAATACATGTCCCAGTAGAAGGGATTAGGTCTCTTTTGCTTGAGCCAATTAAAACTGGACTTAGCAAAAACCTGTATAGAAGAATCCCACATGGGAATGAGTTGGATATTGTAGTTCTTCTTTCCATAATTCCACAGATTGAGCCCAATATTACAGAAGATTACACAGCACCTATGTGTTCAATGTAAGACACGAACCTTAGTCATCAAGGTGGCAGTACTCTGAAGATTAGTAATTCCTCTTATTAACATTAAAAGCCTAAAGAAGCGTAGGAGAAGGAGAAAGCCTCATGAATTAATCTAAGCAATGTAGTCTAGTGGGTATAAAATACATTAAGCACTGATGACTCAAAGGGATGGTTCCCCACGTGATCATGGGGATCGTGTCGCTGCCTTCCCTTCACCCTTGCTGCCTCCCTCCCCTCCCCTGCAAGGACTTACTGCAGTCTTCAAACTCCCTGAGAGTTTGAAATCGGCAGATATAAGGGATAATCTGTTTCACATAAAATTAACAGGTGCCACCATAGAAGGTTGGTAATATTCAACTGAAGAAATATTTTATAGCATTTTTGATGGGAGTACTGCAGTATAAGTTAGGGTTACCAAATACAAAGGGGAGCAGTGTGCCTATACCTTTAATGATTGTAAAGAAGAGGGAATTTTGGCAGGTGCAGCTCAACATGGAAGAGTTTTTAAAGCTGCACCTGCCAAAATTCCCTCTTTTTTACAATTGTTAAAGGTATAGGCACACTGCTCCCCTGTGTATTTGGTAACTATAAGTATAAGATGACTAACGTATTGAAATCGGAACATTTGTAAATCTGTTCTATAACCTCATGGGTCTTCTCCTTTCAATTAATGAAATATTTTAAAACAGTATCAAAGATTTGTGGAGGAATTGACTTTGCACTGAGCAACGTATATGACTTCTAACAGTGTTTGGGCCTTGTTTGCAAACCACATTCAGTATATTTAAAAGAAAGAAAAATCTGTCCATAATAAAATTAGCCCTCTTTCACAACCATTTCAAGATCTGAGTAGAGTATATGAAATAAAGCATACTACCCATCATAGCCACCAGTCAGAACAATACGAGTATTTTTGTAATGCTTCAGGAATTATTAATTGAAATTAAAAAGTGAAAACAGATTACTTTCTGGGGGCATTTGCATAAGATATATAATTCCCTTGACGTGGCAATATATTAAGTTCTTGCTTCTCAAAGCCCCTGACAAATAGTTGATGGAATACTTAACTATCTTTAGTCATCAACCATGAACAAATAAGCTCCATATTATATTAATTAAAACATACTCATGTCCAACTGACTACCCCTTTTTACTGGGCTGCAAAAAATAATCAAATTTCAAATACGTCTTGCTAATCTCTTTAGCTTCTGATCAATAGCTTTTCATGTTTGCAATTAGTCATGTGTGCAAATTCTGAAATTAATAGTTGTTCTTAAGATACAAAAAGTCTGGACTCCATAAACCAAGATGGAAGTACGATAATTATAGTTGTTGATTACCTCCTTTTAAAGTCATTGTTTAAAGCCAAAGCTCCTTTTAGACATTGTTTCAGGATTCAACCAAATGGGCATGTGTGATGGGCCAGATGGAAGTGGACCACCTAGCCACCTCCCACTGCCTCCCACATGCACACCAAAGTACTCCCTTGCCATGCCCTTGCTGGATGGTTCAACATTCAGCACTTTTCTGCAGTGGCAAATGAACACCAGGAGAGATGTTCTCTGAAATTCAGAAGCTAGGGGTCCATAATGTCTAAAGAGAGATTATTGTTGGAATCAAAACATATAGGAGGGCCCAAGAACTTCTGTTAAGTCAATGTCATCAAGTTCCTATATTTTTGGGAACCACTTAAACATCTCACATTTAAGAGTTTTAGAGCTGAGCTGGAAGTTTTTCAACAACTTTTGTTAATTTCAGTGTGGCAGAAGGGGTGCACATGTACCCACATGTGTAAGATTTCTTGAAATTGTATCTCTCAGGGCCCCCCCCCAGATGCCCTGACCCCCAACTTACCCAGGAGCAGGGATCCAATGTCCAGGGTGGGGAGGCTTCCCTGCCCTTGAGGAGGGCAAAGAAGGTTGGCTCACCCCAACCAGGCAGGGGAAGCTGGCATGGCAAACAGGTAACACTGAAGGAAACAAGCCAAGAACAGGAAAAGCCTTTTCTGCCCCACCTGGAGGAAGGGCAGGGGCCAAAGGCGGTGGTCTTGCTCCATAAAACAGGGAAGCCAGGGATGAGAGGCCGTCAGTGTGAAACAGGGAGCTGTGAGGTGAACAGCTCCTGCTCCTAAGACAATAATAATAATAATAACAGGTATTTATATACCACCTTTCTTGGTCTTTATTCAAGACTTTATTCAAGGCGGTTTACATAGGCAGGCTTTATTAAATCCCTATTAAATAGGGATTTTTACAATTTCAGAGAAGGTTCTTTCTTTCAAGAACAACTACATTCAAGGTGTTTCATTCCGATCTGGCTTCCCATTCTGGCCTCCATCCTCCCACGCTCAGAGCAGATGGAATTGCTCGGCTTCAGCTTGTCAGCTGATCCAAGGTCGCACGGTGCCGGTGGCCTCGAACTGGCGACCTTGTGGATGTTATCTTCAGGCAGATGGAGGCTCTACCCTCTAGACCAGACCTCCTGCCCAGGTGTTGCAGCTCCGCTAGGGAGGAGGACAAGGGTGCTGGAACTCCCTCTCCCTCAAGCCAATCTGAGGCCTCCCTGGGGCTGGAACAAGCCTGCCCTAAGCTCCTCCAGGGGTAGAACCCTACAGTATCCCCTAATGCTTTTTGTTGCCAACATCTGTTTATTGTGGTGGAGAGTTATAGTGCTCTCCCCTGTAGCTGGACATTCTCTCTCTCTCTCTCTCAAAGTTCCATACAAGCAAAAGAAGAAGGAGAGAGGACATGACACAATGCTTCCCGCTGCTATCCTCATTCTGATTTGGATGCTTCCAGCCCTCATTATGACAGCTTCTGAGTAGAAAGGAACTATGGAAAAAAAGAGAAAGGTGACAATGCTTACCAGCAGCAGGGAGTGTGAACGTGGTAGGTGGGATAGACCCTTCATTCCTGTTCACTAATTCTTGTTCTTCACTAGTGCCCCCGCCCCACTTTGCAGTCTGTTGAAGGGGTGATGAAATCAGGGGGCATTTCATCTCAACTAAAAAAAGAATCAATTGTTTTTTTTATGACTTCAAAGGAATGTTGGTCAAACTTTAGGCTAGGCCAGAGCCTGAACCATTTTTGAAGATTAGGGCGCAATCCTAACCCCTTATGTCAGTGCTTTCCAGCACTGATATAAGGGCAATGCAGCACCTATGCAAGGGAACAAACATTCCCTTACTTTGAGGAGGCCTCCATGAGTGACACCCAATTACAGGATGCAGCACATGCCCCATTGGCACCACTATGCCAGTGCTGGAAATTACTGACATAAGGGTTAGGATTGCGCCCTTCGTTGCTTGCTTGGAAGATAACTGTTTGCTATACCTGTTTGAAACTTACAGCCCAATCCTATGCATGTCTACTCAGAAGTAAGTCCTACTATAGTCAATAGGGCCTCCTCCCAGGTAATGTGGATAGGATTGTAGCCTTAGGGCCCAATCCTATCCAATTTTCTAGCAGCTGCAATGCAGCCCCAAGGTAAGGGAAAAAATGTTTCCATACCTTAAGGAGGCCTCTGTGACTGCTGCCCCTCCTCAAGATGCAGTGCATGCCCCATTGGTATAGTTGCACTGGCACTGGAAAACTGGATAGGATTGGGCTCTTAGTCGCTTGCTGGAAACTTTTCACCCAAAATGTCATGAAGCTCAGGTCTCCAGGGAGACCTCGGATCTCTGACACCTTTTTACATCCTATTATGTTCTGTGGTTGAGCTTCAAAAGAAAATGCAGAACCATGTATTATATGTTATGCACCTTTTTGGCACAGGGCATAGCTACCTGAGACCTTCCCCTTTTGATCTTTACATTCACATCAACCATGGGCACTTGGAAACTCAACCTACAGGCATCCAGGTCAGACAACAGCAGATATACTGCCCTTTGTCTGTAGACCTAGGGTGTAGGATGAGCAGAAGCCCCTAACCTGTTCACATCTGTTGTGATATTCAAAGGATGTTATGTGGTTTTGTGAATCTATTTCAAGGGTGAGTTTCAAAAAAAAAATAAGCTTCCTGCTATCTGTTTTGTGGAACTTGACATTTATGAGCAGACACCTGTTGTTTAATTGTCAAACCTTCCATTGTCTACAGTATACCCACCAAGGGGAGTGTACCTGGGGGAGGGACATGGGAGATTGCTACTGCAGGACCTTGTATTTAAGTGGACCCTAATGAAGAAACAGTAGAGAGTTTTGGTAAACTGCATATTTGCACCTTATCTGCCTCCTCTCTCTTCCAGTACTGGAACTTTGAAAATAAAACAGTGCGCTTTTGCTTAGCCAAACTCTGTGTGAATTATTGGTCCAATCTCACCAGGGGAACAAGTCTGATTAGCTGGCCCCTCAAGGGGACAGGTGGCAGTGATTTTGCTTTCAGGAAGAATCTGGATACAGTTGACCCACAAGGAATTGGGATGTTAATCAATTGAAATTGATGCCCTGAGAGGAGGAAGGAAGAGGAGCTGCCCAAGCAAAAGGGAGCCTATAATTCCAACTCCAATGGAGTACAGTATTGACTGGAGAGGATTGTTAATGCCCACCTTTCCATGAACAACTTGAGATCCACATGCCTTGATGGACAGAGGACAAGGAGGTGCCCAGGCCATAGAGCCTGAAACACCAGCTCCAATGGAGACTAGCACTGGCGTGAGAATTTTGTTGAAATATTGTATTTTGTGGACATCTTGTAAGCTGCACTGGGCATTTGCTATGGCAAAGGAAAGGCAGGGTATAAATTAACTTAAAAAAAATTCACTAATAAGGAAGGAACCAAATTAGATTTATCATCAGTCAACAGCAGACTATGTCAAAATGTATATATATATGGTTCCCAACCACATTTTATACCCAGTCATATTTTTAATGTATAGTATATTTTATACTATACAACACTTCCAATTCAATCTATGCACATTTACTCAGAAGTAAATCAATGCTGTTTACTCCCAAGTAAATGTGCTGTGCATAGGATTGCAGGCCTCAACAATCAATGCTGGAAATTGAAATTATTGTTCCGTGATGATTCACAGGTGATCCCTGGAGAAAAACGACTCTCTTACAAACAGTAAATCTTTGGAGTGCAATGCTGTCCTTTAACCTCTCGCCCTCCCTGTCAAGTTTTACAGAAAACATGGGCCTCAAAGCACTCTATGAATCAGCGAGAAATGTCTGTGAAAGGGAATTGAGAAGCAACAAGGAAAGAGCACTTAACAGCAGGTTTGCCTGTTGATACCAACTGTAAATCACATAAAGCACTGGCAAAACTGGCTAGAGTGAATTGCAGTTAGAATGCTATGAAAGCAATGCAGTCAATCTAAAGGATTTATTTTCACAGAAAGTGGAAAGTCCTTTGACGGGAAGCAAAGCACTGGCCTGGGTGAGAAGTTGCAAAATGGCAAGAAGGTCCTGCTACAGCCTGCTACTCCTTGTTTTTTTTCTTTTCACTTCAAACTAAATCAGGCCTGTACAACTTGTGATGACGCATCAGACCAAGTGTCTGACCAAGACCAAGACCATCAGTCATGTACGGTGGACCATTTTGAGTTGCCTGCTTGGGACTACAAAAGCAGAAGCACTGTCGATAAAATGTCAGGCCATAATACTTGGCCGCTGACCTGCATCTGGCTTGGTCCATCACAAGTTATGGAAGTCTGTGCTAAGTCATGATAAGTACAATGGTTTATTGCAAGCACAGAAACTCTGGTCTAGACATGTTGCTTCCCAGACCTCAAAGCTCTCTCCAATGTCCTTCAATTAGTGAGACAGCTCCATACAGGAAAAGCCTATGGGTTTTTAAGGGTCCCTGGGCCACAGATCAAAAGTAAATTTCTTGTAGGCAAAAGACTTGGTCTGGTACAACAAACTATTTACACTAGCCCTCTGGCCTTGAAGCATCAAGATGTGCTCCAGTAATTGAGTAGTAATAGATATCCTCCCCTAGCCTGCCTCATATTTTTGTGAATTTTCTTGGAAAACTCTGGAACTGAGAGTCCTCTAAGAAACCTTGACACGATGGTGCACACAAGGGAGCTCTCAGCCAGCTTTCCCTGCTTGTTGCCCTGTTTCCAAACATATTTATCCTTTCAAAGTCAGGCCTGGCGAAATGTGATCAGGCTAGAGCAGGGGTGTCCAAAGTTTTTGGCAGAAGGGCCACATCTTCTCTTTGACACTATGTCAGGGACCAGGAAAGAAAAGAATTAATTTACATTTAAAATTTGAATACATTTACATAAATTTACATAAATGAACGTATTAGCGATTGAACTTATATGAATGAATGAAGGTCTTGCAACAGCTCAAGACCTTTAAAAGGCCTTGTTCAAAGCAAGGCTGGCCTTTCCTTTGCTGCCACTGCCGTTTCACAGATGTGAAACAGATGCACAAGAAGTTGAACTGCTGAGAGCAGTTATGTTGGGCAGTGTGCTCTAGCAAATCACTAGTGAGCCAGAGGCTCATTGGAGATTTGGGTCTCCCTGCAGGCCAGATTGGAGGTCCCCAAGGGCCACAAATGGTCCCTGGGCCAGGGTTTGGGCACCCCTGGGCTAGAGTGTCCAATAGGTAGATGAATTCCCATGCAAGTAAGAAGACCCAAACAAGGTTCCCATATGAAATGGCACATCAAAATAGGTCAGATGGCACTTTAATTATGGGGGGGGGGGGGGTAGGCTTTAGATATTTTCTGCTTTTTGTCCATTTTTGTTCATCACTCAATTCTGTCCTCAACCTCCACTAGCACACTCCCTCATACGTGACCTGCTCCACCACATACCATTGGCATTCCGGGGAGGAGGAGGAAATGCTAAGTTTCTTCAGGTGCCGGGACACCTGTGTGAAGTGGTCCCTCCCCCTCCTCTTCCGAGCCATTTGGGAAGGTGAGAGCAAAGCAAAGCTGAAGCCCCTGCTTTGCTTTTGCAGCTGCAACTGTCTCGGAAGCCAAGGCGGAAGGACCACTTTACACAGGAGTTCTAAAGATAAGCTTGGCAGAAAAACATAAAAAGGGTTACCAAAGGATGCAATAATAATTGGCATCAGCAGATTGGAGCTAAGGTGCTACAGGGTCTTACGTGTTGCAAGTTAAACCAGAATGGTTGGCATTTAAATTGGAAACTTCTATGGTTGCTGGAAGGACTGCACATAGGCAAAAGTAACATAAGCCCTTACAACTGCTAGCTTACAACACCCTGTCTAACCTGAAGGATGGTCCCTCCTTCACTCACGTGCATTTCACTCACGTCCTTGCAATTGGGTCTCTACTGCCCAGAGCTCACTTCCTGAGCTCTTGGGCAAGTGGAACAAAGAACCACCTTTCAGGCCTCAACCTTAAGGCATGGACAGCCCTGAAAATGCTGAGATGCGTAAGAATTGTAATTTTGGGTGTCTTTTGGCCAACTCATTGAATTTCACTGGAAAGAAAACTACAGTTCTCAAGCACCATAGTAACAATGGGCATGCTTAGAAGCACCCAGACCTTAAGAGTGAATCTTAAGGCCATTACCAATCTTAAGTCTTAAGCCTGCCGCCATTACAGGCAGTCCCTATCCCTATTGTCCCTATTCACAAGGGTGAGTTTTCTTGTGGATCTAAGGGGAAGGTTGGCAGGCAACAAGCCAATTACCTGTAGAGTTTGAACTTCAGTGGAATGTGGTTCAGCTCATAATTGGCATGTAGACTGACACCTTCAGTCTAACATAAGAGTCTCTCCTTCATTGGTACTTTGGCAGCACCACTAGCATGGAGGTTGCATTCAAGTCCACACCTAGTTGAGGCTTAGCTTGATAGATCCTTAAAAAAAATCCTTGAACTGGAGGCCATTGCCTTAATTCACCAAGCGCTGCCAACTGTCCATTTTGTCCCCTTCTTTCGGAATGAACAACCTCACAGAAGGGCTATATGTGCAATGTGCATTTGTACATGGGGAGCAGATGAACCTCAGCACTAGAATCCATTCCATGGACCAAATCTAAATTGTGGCATAGCATGGATAATATTACAAGGGAGGAGTTATAATTTCAGTGGAAAATGACCTGGCAAAGGAAAGGTCATAAACAACCCCTGTGCCCTCCTCCAGAGCCTTCTCTGCAGAAATTACCCTTTATCAAGGCTGCTTTTCTTTATATAAAGCTGCCATCAGAGCTTTTGTGTATGTGCCTGTCCTATAGACTGCTCCTAAAATATGCTAGGAGTGGGTAATAATAGGAGTAGGAGTAATATTTACTTCCTCATTATTCAGCTTCTACTACATCAGGGAAACTCATCTGGAAGGTCGGTGAGTCACATTCGGTCTATCATTTTTCATTAAGGATGTTTGTCAATGTGTGGAACAAATAAATACTAATAATTTATTTTTGGCGTGCTTGGTAAAACATTAATTATTTTCCACAATTAGGGCACCCTAATGAGCAACAAATATTAATTCATCTAACAAAGTTTGCTTGTTTTTTAGATGCTCACCGAGGTAATTAGTAAACTTGCTTCATTCATTAACAGTTCAGATCTCATTAAAATGCAAATGGTTGGAAAAGGTATTTGTGTATTAGAGGGTATTCATTGACATTCATCATGCTAAACAATTTGGTCCTAATTAATTATTTTTAAAAACCCTGTAAATTGTCATTTGCTTTTGTGGAAACAGCTGCTGAGGTTGGCGCAAGCATTGTCTGTGCACTGAACAGCTGCAAAAGGTCATTCTTTGCCCATCTGCTGTTTAATCCTATTGGCTGTGGCAACCCACATGATTTTGGAAATGACCTATAACTGATGTGATGATGTCAGGGATGCTTGGAAACAAAGTCAGGTGGGTCACCATAGCCACTCAAATTAAATGGCAATGTGGGACAAATCAGACGGAGGATAGAAATCTACTTCAGGAAACAGTCACAACCAGGGAAGCAAAAGGACATAAACAACACTGGACAAAAAAATAAATATGAAGTTTTTCCAAGATATTTTTCCGGTGATTTTCTCTGCTGGAGCAATGTAATTTCAGAGCAAATAAGATTCCCTCTTTGTTGCCTTGTGTGCACCATTGTTAGTTTTTGAGGGAGGAGCTAGATCTGTTCTTCATTTTGGCACCAAATTTGAACTGCATCTCTTCTTTTGACTGGCCAAGCTATTCTGCTCATCTCCAGTTTGGCCAAGTTTTATTTTTCAGTGGTCCCATTGACTGAATTGATTTGGAAGCCCAGAATAAAAAGTGTGGCCTTTTACAAATCAATTTATCTTCCTTCTCCTTTATGCAACTGAAACTGGAGAATATTTTGCTTAGGGCACAACCCTACCCTGCACTAGAACAGGCAAGCCAAGAGGCTTGCGCTGTATCCAGTGTAGCATAGGGGCCCAAAGCGGCTCAGCCAGAGGCAAGGCGAAACTTTTCCCCTTACCGCTGGGTGAGGTGCTTTTGCCCCCATGGGTCTCCTTGGTCTTGCACCACTTCCAGAGGTGGCAGAAGTCTGAGGAGAGCGGAGTGGCTTGAAATCACTCTGAACTCCTTGGAACAGGGATTGGGATCCAGCATAAGTGCTGGTTCCCAGCCCCGCCTCCCAATCCCCACCCACCACCCCCGGGCCACCCACCATTCACCCTCCCCCCCCCGCCCAGGAACACCTCCCTCCTGCCTCCTCCCAGCTGACCCCAGAGCCTTGCGTCGGTCCAGCTGGGTCAATGCAAGACTCGCTGAGGAAGTCTGCACCAAGACTTGTGCCGGCCTGGCTTACTCCCGAGGAGGCGCAAACGTGCTTTACAGCACATTTGCAACCCTCCTGGGCCAGCCCAAGGGACTTGCACAGGCCCAAGTGAAGGGCAGGATTGTGCCCTTAGTTTTCATTTTAAGAAGTGCACAGTATCTGGAAGGGTTATCCTTTATGAATCTGGGGAAGGTGGGTAGTGTGATACTAACCCACTTTTAGTATCACTTTTAGGTGAACTTTTAGTTGAAAAGCGGTATATAAATACTGTTAATAATAATAATAATAATAATAATAATAATAATAATAATAATAATAATAACCCCATTGAATGCCCAGACACTGGAGCATAGCTGGTGTGATCACTCAATGCCCTGCCCTTCCTCTGCCATCTCTGCATAATATCCTTGCAGGGTCAGATCATTTGCATATGGATAGCATAAACTCATAAAGCTCTAAGTCTGTGGGCAAAAACTGTGCAGCTGATACCCTGGACAGTAAACAAAGAAACCAGATAGTGGAGTTGTGCCCAGCATGTGCAGGTGTGCACTTATTTCTCTCCATGCTATGAAATTTGTATTGTCCAAACTACCTCACCAATTAATAGCACAATCCTATTCTTCAGTAGTGCTGCTGCAGCAGCCACTGCGCTGATGCTAGTCATCGCAACTGTGCCATAAAGCATGTTTGTGATGACTCATGCAAGCTGCACTCGTGGGAAGGCCTGCACCAACCCATTGGCACTGAATCTGGATCTTTGGCTGCCAGCAGAGGCGAGTACTCCACTGAGGAGTGCAGGGGGGGAGGGTGGAACAATGATGAAG
Organism: Tiliqua scincoides; assembly: GCF_035046505.1. Classification (NCBI taxonomy): domain Eukaryota; kingdom Metazoa; phylum Chordata; class Lepidosauria; order Squamata; family Scincidae; genus Tiliqua; species Tiliqua scincoides. Next base: position 87,128,501 of record NC_089824.1, read on the forward strand.
AGGGGCCATTTCTGGGTGGGGATAGAAGAATGGTGGCGGATCAGGCTGGAAAGGGGGACTGGATTGGTGGAGGAAACTTTGGTAATATCCTAGCTTCCCTCATGTGCATGGAGGCCTTACACTGGGCTTCTCAGATATGCACCAGCAAATTCAATGGCACAGATCTGAGTAGCCCCATTGAGCAGGCTCGGGCTCGTCATGGGGTAAGGACTAAAATATCCCCTTGCTCCTAGAAGACCTCCAGCTTGCTCCTAACTTGGGCTGGATACGGCATTGTCCGCTTGACCCAGCTGCACAAACGCAGGTTACAATTTGGCTGTAATTCGTGTATACATCTGCCTTAAATCAGTGGCCACAATCTTTTTCTGCAGTAGTAAATTCCATGTCAGTTATTGTTCAGTACTTTCTAGATCAACCCCCTCCAAACCCCAGTCTGTGGAACATCATGTCCCCAGATTGGGATGACATGAAGTTCCGGGCAGTCAATTTGCCTGGAAATCTGGGTACAGTGCACTCTGGGGCATTGCGCCATAGACGTGACTGGCCAGAGTGTTGTGTCATTCTGATCTGGGGACATGAAGTCCCTCAGTACACCGGAATGGTAAGCACCAGTCACACTGGTGAAGGCATTCCCAGTTTGCAGCAGTCTCAGCTTTGGAGACCGCTGTAGAGTGATCCAGAACAAGGTGCCACCATAGCATGCCCACCCCACCAAAATCCCAGAGAGTACCTCTTTTCTTTCCCTACAAGTGTCTGACCCCTATTCTTTATTATTTGTATTTGCCATATAGGGGCATTTTTGGGGTTAGCTGAAAATAAGAAATCTTATATGATCTTTGAATCTTTGTCATTTTTATCGGTATTCAGGGGAGGGGGAAGTGTGCTATAAGTATTCACTTTAAGCAGATAATGCTGTAGTTTTGACGAAGCCACCAACAATGTCATGGCGGAACAAAACCAATTGACTGGAAAACATAGGGCGCAATCCTAACCCCTTATGTCAGTGCTTTCCAGCAGTGACATAAGGGCAATGAAGCACTGAGGTAAGGGAACAAACATTCCCTTAATTTGAGGAGGACTCCGTGAGTGACACCCAACTGCAGGATGCAGCACACGTCCCATTGGAACCACTATGCCAGTGCTGGAAAGCAATGAAATAAGGGGTTAGGATTGCGCCCATATTTAGTTAACTTTAATGTAGTAAAATATAATGGCTCTTAAATCAGTCAGATGCATTTTTGTTGGTTTGCTTACTGGTCAATAAACAGTGTGTGCTTTTTCTATCACTTTGATAGATGGATTTGTTATGAAACAAAAAACAAATAAAATTACCTCACTTGAATAAAAATGTTTTATAACTGGGGAAAGATTTAAATTGAATTCCAATCATCGTAGCAGTGAGAATTTGTGTGTGTTCTCTCACTACAGTATGAAGGAGATTATTATCGCTCACTAGGTATTCAAATAACCACCATGGCTCTTTTTACTTTAAGCGCAAAGATGACAGTAGATAAAGTCAACAAAAACTGAATGCACAATAGCTTTAAGAAGGCTGTTTTTAAATCCTGACTGAGCTGTTGTTCTGACAATCCTTTGATTCCATGAATAGACAAACCTCTGTTAGCATTACACTTTTGTATGGAAAAGTTGAAGGCTTCCTTTCATTTAATAAAAAACAACAAAAAACAGTCCAAGTATGCATTGCCTTAGGACCTGCTTACAGTCTCATTTGAATTCAGACATTCTCACCCAGGTCTGCAGCCAAGGCAAATAGAAATGGCTCAATCCATGGGAGGTACATAGACTGGCAAAGCCCCATGTCCCTTGATGAGGTATGATGCACACAAATGGGTCCTTTATTCTTTTGTTGGATTGTTTTATAGATGTTTTGTTATTTTGTTGTAAACTTTGGCTATATTTATATAAAAGCAGTATACATTTAAGTATACAACATTAAAAAGGGGTGCTGCGCATGTGATTCGTCAGCTTGATCCAGCAGTCCAGAATGTGTGCATATGGCCCTGCTAAAGAAGTTTTAGTTGTACCAAAAAATTCACCAGAAGGAGGACTGAATTATGTTCAAGCTTAACAGTCCAATATTATGCTATTAAATAATATTTAAATGTTAAATACTGATAATAATAATAGTAGTAGTAGTAGTATACTCCCTGGCACCTGGAGGAACAGCGGCACCAAAATAGCTACCGCTGTATCCTGCGGTGTGGTGAATCCACTGGAGATCTCCTTGGGAGAAAGGAACTTTTGTCCCCTTCCCCTAAGGAAAGCCCCAGGCCCCACAAGAAGGCTTTTCAAGTCTGTACCAGCTATTTTGCCAGCACAATTTGAGAACCTAATGCAGAGGATAGGATCCAGTGGACAGGGCTTCCATCAGTCCCTTCCTCCCTAGCTCCTCATCTGTTCCACCCTCCCCTGCCCCAGAATACTTCCCCCCCCCCCCGAAAGGTCATACCACCATCCAGCAGAATTACCATCTTCTGGCAACTGTGCAACATCTTCCTACCCATGCTGCATCCTTTGAATTAGAGCTGTTGTGTCAAGGTATGTTATGGTATACCTTCACAAGGTGTTCCTGTTGAAAACTGTCTCTCTTTAAAAGCAATCTAATTAGCCTAGTGGTATTGATGTGGAGACTTCTCACATACTCCACTACTCCAGTGGTGACCAAAGTCTCTGTTTTCCCCAAAGCAAACACATCAGATAACCTATTTGAGAAGTCAGGCATAGGATTGCATCCAGACATGTTTTGTACAAGGGGAAAGGAAGTTCCATTCACACATGGCACAGCCTCCAATAAATGCCCCCTTATAAATACCCCCAAATTTGCTTATTACCAATTCCTCTGTAACCCTTCTTACCCTATCCTGCACCGTTATGGAGGACCCCACAAGACTTAGTAGCAGCTTTTCAAGGGTTAGCGGGAGCTGCAGTGGAAAGTTGGGAAGCCCTCCTTGCACTACTCTGGATGCAACCCATAGAAAATGATGTATGTCTGCTTTGTCCATTCAGTTGCATCCACTCATCTTAACTCTTGAAACTAAGAGAACATTTCAGGCCCAGAAGGTAACTGTCCTGAAATTCCCCACCCACTCTCCCCAGCTAGACTCTGTCACTATTTTGATGCAGGTGAACAGCTTGCTATTGTAGTCAAACAACCTTTAATTCTCCACTCATGCCTGAGAATTTCTCTTCTTGAGATTTTAATAAATGATGATGAGAGATATCAGTTAAATGATTGGCATCAGGGGGCAAAATTCAGCACACTCCAAAAGCCCACTCACACTTTAATAAAACTCAGCAAAAACCTGTTTGTGCAAAAAATAATTATAGCAATCAGACTTCCCCCTGAAATGTATCCCAAAAACACCTGCAGGAGAAACTGATCAGGACCACAGTGTTGTTTGTGGGGGTAAAGTGTTACAGCCCTTCTTCCTCTGCACAGTGTGATTAAGATTAGTCTCTCCTTGCATGCATGCTGTTAACAAAAGAAGATAGTGCTTGCAATGCTGCTATTAACGTCACATTTGGTATTTACAGTCCACACAAATAATGAAGCCTATTCTCTCGCTCTCAGTAACCTGAGCCAGCGGCAGTATTCCGCTATGCAGAACATAGGGTATCACTTTTTATGAGATCTGGTGAACCTCATAAAACTGCCTAACCAGAGAACATTCAACTAGGTTTTATTTAAATAAAATAAATTAATATGGCTTTCAGATTTTAAAAACAAAATGCAATAAGATACTTAATGCTGTTGTTGAAATTGGAAGTTGAAAGAAAAACGTAATTATTGTATCTGTCAGACGGTAATGCTAATTTAAATCATTTTTAGCAAGTTACCTTTCTCAAGGGCACAGCAGACAGCATTCAAATGATCTGTTCATCATTAACCATAATAATCAGAAATGTGGCAAATGAAAAGCAGTGTTGGTGGGGCAACAATATACATGTGATGTGTTTCCAGTGAATATCTTACTCATTTGATTAAATGAATTCAGGTGAGCTGCTTCAGCTTCCAAGTGTCTCTTGTTTGCTGTCAATACTTTATTCAGCAGGTGGCTTTCCCCACGATGTCAGAAGGTATTTAAACAGGCAGTGTTGTTGCTAAGTTTTGTTCTCCCCATCTGTTGCTTTCAACACCAAGTCCCTTATTCTCCATCATTACTTGTAATAGATTTAGAAGGGTAGAATAGAAAGGACAGCGATGCCCTTCAAATTAGTTTCTGTGTATCATGAGCCCTGAAAAAAGAATAAAAGAAAGAAAATCTAGGCATACTTAAAGGACACATTGATGGTAATAGGACAGCATTTTCTCATCCAGCATTTCTTACCCTGGTACATCCAGAGTACCACTGGTGGTACTTGAGCTGGTGTCCAGTGGTATGTTCAGGACACCCAGGCCCCAGCTGTCTTGCAGCAAGTCCAGCAATGCAATATGACAACCAGCATTAGGAGGCTTGGTGGACAGAGCTCCAGTGTGTGCTTTTTGCATGCTAGAAAAAGCCCTCCTCTCTGCCCTGAGCCTCTTATCAGTGTTTGTTGTGTTGCATCTGACCTCCCAGTCTGGAAGTAACTGGTGATTACAGCATCACCAGTTACCTCTAGTGGTACTTACAATAGGTGGACCATGTGAAGTAGCACAGTGGGGACAAACATTGAGAAACACTGTAATAGGAGAAACTGGCAGTATGCTGCAGCCAGCCTAGGTTTGGCACCACATGTGCACTTAGCTGGGAGTTGCTGCAGCCCACAGGGGTTCCTCTGTGTTTGCTATTTACATTAAGTTTGGCAAATTCATGCTCTACTTTTCATTTGCAGGATATGCTTAGTTCAGTCACCTTAGGTGTAAGTTAAAGGTATAATGTAGCCATTACAGCAAGTACTCAACTCTTCCATTAAAAGCTCAATACAATCTAGATCCTTGCATGTAGAAGCAGCAGCACCAGCATGACTTCCACTACATGCTATGGTGGCGTTTTGGCTGCTAATGGTCTCCTCAGGGAAAGGGAACCTTTGTCCCCTTGCCCTGGGGTAAGCCCCAGCAGCCACTATGGGTCAACTTGAACCTGCACCAGCAGTATTGCTGGTGCAAGTCAATGTTGACACATTCAGGGGGATCAGGCCCAGGAATGTGGTTTGGATCCAGTAGGTATAGTCCCCTCCAAACCTGCCCCCCTCCTGGGTCCAACCCACCCTTTCATCTCCTCCTCATTCTTCTTCTCCCGTATTCTTTTCTACCCCCTCTATGCAAGGCTTTCTGCTCTACATCTTACATTTTATGCTGTAAATAAACTGATTTACTAATTAATGCCATCAGCAAGGGAAAATAAAAACTGTCGTCGTTGGAAGCGATCGGCCAGTCATACTTTTATTAGAAATGATGAGATTATAGAGAGAAGTACAAAGATTTTTTCTTCTATCCATTCCCCCCTTTTCTACATTATCCAACAGATGCTAATTGGATATAGAAGGAGTGACAATATTATGCTTGCTGTGCAATGCTTGAAATCTTCATCTGGCAATTAACACCACAGGGAACTCATGTGATTAAACAACCTCTTAGCCCCTTTCAGATCTTCTAATGAGTGTGTATCTAGGCAGGAAGGAAGAATGATGGTAGCAGGTTCCACTCCCAACTTAAGCACATTCATTGGCAGGGGATGTGTCAATCCAAGATGGCTAGGCTTGAGTCTAGCCCCACCCCTTCCCCCTTGACTCAGCTCATGCTTGAGTCTTAATGGGCAGCCGTGGAGATTGGACCAGAGTGTTTTGGGGACTTTGTTTGACTCAAGAGAGTCTTTTGAGCAAAGGCGTCAGGTGTAGCTCCGCAGAAGAAAATGGAGCTGCAGGCAGAGGGTTGTGTGTTGGAGTTCTCATTTAACACTCCCCTGATATCCTCTGATGTTCCCATCCCATCTGTAAACAAAAGCTCTGTTGTTCTTCGAGTGAGGGCAGCATTGTAGAAAGCACTGATCTGATGGGTTCCTGACAAACCTCAGCCATGAACCCCCATTCACATCATGATTCCTGATTTTGCCCAGAAAAACCTACAGGGAGGGAGGAAGAGACATCCCAGCTCGCAAGGTGGGAGGGAATGAGCAGTGTGAGTGAGGGGACTGAAGTGGCGGATGGGTGGGCCCTTAAGCCTCCTTCCTCCATTCCAGCCCTTGCCCCTTTTCTTGGAACCAACCAACCCTCCTCTCTCCAAGTCTCTTGCTTGCACCAGTTTGACTGCAGCTTCTGGATTTGGAAGCTACACAAAAAGTAAGCAAGCACACACACACACACACACACACACACAGAGAGAGAGAGAGAGAGAGAGAGAGAGAGAGAGACACTAGCAGGGTAGTGGGTTGAAGGACTCAGGTTTCTGAGTCTGTGTCTCCACTTGTTCCCAAGAAAAGCTCCCAAGTCCAGAGTCACTTCCAGTTTCAAAGTGAGCATAACTCAAGTCCACATAAGTCACCAAAAATGCGTGTTGGCGACTGAGTCTTCTGAGTTGAATCACCCATTCCTGTTCATTGGAACATGTACATACATGTAGGGATCTCTCCGTGTGCTTGGGAACCCTGTTTTCTAACATTTCGTGATTGCATGGGGCTAGCCCTCCATGCAAGGGGATCTCTACATATATCTAATGAAGGGCGTAATCCAAACCTGCACTGGAGCAGGCAAACCAGGAGGTTTGCGCTGCATCCAACGCAGGTTCGTTGGCAGCAGCGGCTCAGCCAGAGGCAAGGGAAAACTCTTCCCCTTACCCCTGGGTAAGGGCTGCTGGCCCCAATAGGTCTCCTCAGACCTGCACCACCTCTGGAAGTAGTGCAAGTCCGAGGAGAGCTGAGCGGCTTGAAGCTGCTCCGTTCTTTGTGGGGACGGGGGGTTGGGATCTGGCATAACTGCAGGGCCCCAGTCTCGCCTCCGGTCCCCATGCACCACCCCCATGGTCACCCACTGCCCGCCTCCCCCCTGCCCAGAAACACATCTTTCCCTCCTCCTCCCCACCCCCCTCACGCCTACCTTTGCCGCTTGTGTCGGCACTGGTGTGCCGACACAAGCAGCTGCGGGAAAGCCACCGCAGAGGCTTATGTCAGCCTCTGCATGTGGCTTCCTCCCACGGAGGTGCAAATGTGCTTTACGGCATGTTTATGACCCTTCTGGGCTGGCCCAACTCAACTTTAGGATTGCACCCGAATATGTGCAGACTAGGTGTAACCTATCTGCCCACCCCACTTCCAGTTTTAGGAGGTTCGAAAAGCACTTTTGTGAGATTAAAGTAGTGGTCCATTAAATTCTAGTTCAGCTAGGGAGCTAATGAACTACAGACGCCTACCTTTTAATGACAGTGACTATAAAATGAAGTCATGGGGTGGACTTAGGCAATTCACTACTTCTCAACCAATTTTTCTTCAGCAACAGTTTTGACTACAGAAGGTGGTTCCAGGTTCAATCCCTGGCATCTCCAGATTGGATCAGGAAAGTCGTGTCTGAGACCCTGGAAAGCTTTGGCCAATCAGTGCAGATATTAAACAAGATGCTCCAGTGATCTCACTCAGTCAAGGCAGCATTGTATGTAGTACCTTACGGGAGTGTTGGAAAAAAAATGAGTGTGATAACTACAGAATGCATTTTGAGCACTTAGGGAAATGGGTGCTATATAAATATATAATAGAATAATTAATTTGACTGTAATCTTGGTTTGCTGTTGTCCTGGGTTAGGAAACAATTCATGCAGACCAGGGCTCTCCTGACTCTGGCCTGTGGGCCACATGTCTAATTCCTCCCCCACATGAATGGGCTTACCATTCTGCAGGGGGGTCTCCCATTCACGGCACTGATCTTGCCTGAACCACTCTCCGGCCAGCTGCTTCTGGGTTCTGCCACTCCAGCAGCCGTTGCACCTGGATTTCCGGGAAGACACAGCAAGCCGGGATGAAGTTTCAGGGAGATCAACGCCACGAATGGGAGTCTCCCCGGTGGAATGGTAAGTGCCATTTGCACCAGGCAAGCCTTTCCCAGCGCACAGCAGTCTCCAGTTTGGAGACCACTGATGTAGACCTAGCAGTCTTTCACTGTGGGGTTATTGCACTATTTCCCAATTGATCCCAGACTTGTTCCCAATTTTCCTCCCATCTCATGTTACTAATACTGTCCTTTTGCAGGCAAATATTTGTGTTTCTCCAGTTTGAGGCCACAGTGCTGAACTAGGAAGAGGGTGTGTTTGTGCATGAATGTGCATGAGCTTGTACAGAAATGCCCTCAACTGGATTGCAGGCATTCTGCTCCTTCCACCGTGACCTCAGCATTCGGAGTTTGGCAAATCTCTCCTTTTGCTACCTGTGATGCTTGCATCGCCAAGCTTCCCTTCTTTATAGTAGCCGTTTCTCATTTTATCTGCAGCAGATAAATTGTGTCGGTAACGATATACTCAATTAGATCTCTTATTTCTGGAGTGTAATTCTTGACTATTGGCATATTACTTACTTTAAAATAGAACACTGTCCGCTTTCTGGGGCCAAACGGGATGGCGAAGAGAGAATTACTACCATTGTAAATTATTAGTGAAGCAATAAAGAGAAGGAAGATATAAATTGCCATGTATATAAATTTTACTATTATAGAGAGATAACATTCAGTTTAATATCAATAAAATTGATCATGTGTTCTCTCCATTTGGCAGGAGGCAGGAAGCAATAATTCCGACTCTGACATCAGTGTGAATGGGACTATGCCATCTGTAACAGGCAAGCCTGTGGCAAGCAACAAGTTCTGCATTTTTAAGCCTTCAACACTTTTATTTTCTGGATAATTAACTGTGGGTGCAATCCAGACCCAACGCTGGGCCAGCCCAGGAATATCACAAAAGTGCCATAAAGCACTTTTGTGCCACTCTGAAGGGAGTTAGGCCGGCGAACAGACTTGTGCCTGCTTCCCTGTGCCACTGCGGGCCCCAGGGACACGTAGGTTTGCATCAGCCGAGCTCAGCTGACACAGGGGTCTAGGGCGGCAGGGAGAGGGTGGGGAGGAGGTGGGAGGGAGCCATTTTGTGGTAGTGGAGGGTGGGTGGCAGGCGTTCCTGGGGATAGGTGGGCAGGAAGTGGGAGGCAGGGCCAGAATCCGGTGGTTATGCTGGATCTTAACCCTGTTCCCAGGCCACCCGCACCAGCCCAGGGCTGCTTGGATTTGCGCCATCTTCAGAAGTGGCACGGATCCAAGTAGCCCCATTGGAACTGCAGTGGCTCCCCCAGGGTAAGGGGAAGCGATTCTCCTTGCCCCTGGCTAAGCCACTTGCAGCCCAAACCTTGTGCTGCATACACACAACCTTCTGGCTGAAGAAACTTAGGGCGTAATCCGATCCCACTTTCCAGCACTGACATAAGGGCAATGCAGCTCCAAGGTAAGGGAACAAACATTCCCTTACTCTGAGGAGGCCTCCGTGATTTCTCTCCAATTGCAGGATGCAGCACACGTCCCATTGGCACAGCTATACCAGTGCTGGAAAGTTGATTAGGATTTGGGCCTTAGTGTTTTGCACCCCCCCCTCCAGGAATGTCAGTGGGAAATCTTGCCAGTGGGGGGGGGGGTGGGGAGAAGAGTTCAGAGATATATAGTGCATGTGCCCTATAGCTTCTAGTTCAGTCCCTGGCATCTTTAGTTAAAGGGTCTCAGGCAGTGGATATGGAGGAGAAGAAATCAACATGAAAAGGTTTCTCCACTGGGGTAGGAGACAGGACAGGACTGGAAGCACTGAAACCTGCTGGCACCACCTTTCCCATAATTCTCAGCATCTATGGATATGCTGGTCAACATCCAAGGCTACAGTGGCCTGCCATTGGGACTGGGAAGAGGGGGGAAGTACTGTAGTTCCGTCTTTCATTTCCCTGAATCAGTGAAGAGTTTCTCTATTAGCTCAGCTTCTGCTTCACTGAGTACACACAATCAAAAGAAAATCATGCCAAGTAATTTAGGACATGCTTCCAGTTGTTTTTAAGGAGAATTTATTTTACCTGCCTATATAGCACAGTACATTATCTCTTACCCTCCCTCCCTCCCCAGCCGTCCACCTCCACTGGGTTTGAATTTTCCAGCTTCTGCAAGAAAAAAAAAAGAAGAAAAATAATACCCTTTGGAAATCTCTGGGCCATCTTCAATATTTAATTTTTGTCATTAGCCCATGCTCTCCTTTCATTAATGTGTATAATATATAGTCAGACTTTTTGAGCTGGGGAAAAAGGAAGAAAAAAACATAGCATTTCAAATGGTAAACCAAGAGCAGTGAAAGAAATGATTGGTAGGTTTCATCAGCCTACATTCTTATATGATTTATATTCTTGTCTCCTGAATAATTCAGTTTAGGCGAGAATATCTAAAAGCAGTCATACTGAAGGCGCTTTTTCTCCCATATGTAAAAAAAAAAAAAAAAATTGTTCCTTGCTTTTTATGAATATAGAAGAAAAAATTAATGTTGAGATTATTGTTTCACGCTCCTCCAAGTGATAGGAAGTTTTGGGGCAGCTTTTAATGGGACCATTTTCCTTGTGAGGAGAGTGTATTGGAGCTTCTAGGCTGTGACTTATTTTATTATTTTTAAAGTTGAGCCTAATTGGGAAGGGGTTTTAAGGCTAAATGGAGGAAACATAATAGCCTCTCTTTCTCACAATCTCTTTCTAAAATTGACCCACTCCATTTTGCGTGAGATTGGTAACACTTCTCCTGGAAACCGTTGGCAGCCATCTCCCCCCTCCCAGAATGACTCTCCATGTACTCCTATATCATAATATAGTATCAATTGGAGGAGAACACTGGGAAGAAAATGACGCCCCTGACTGACTAAGGGCCTGATACTGAAAAGTGCACACCAGCTCACCACTGGCACGCACTGTCGCAAACATGCCATAAGGCATGTTTGTGAGCCCTTACCACAGGCTCAGTGCTGGAACTAGCCCAGCTTGAGCCTGTGCTGGGCCAGCTCACATTCCACTACCCAGTGGTCACTTGGACTACCGGGTGGCGGAAAGATGAGTGGAGGTTATGAGGTTTTCTAGAGAAGAGAGCGGGGCAGGAGGAGGGCGGGACTGGTGGAGCTTGGCTCCACCGGAACCAGAGCCCTGTGTCAGGCCGTGCAGTGTGACATGGGAGTTTTCGATTCTGCTCCGGCTCGACCCACTGCAGAATCAAGAAGCACCATTGTGGGGCTACTTCGCTTACCCGGAAAAAGAGGACAAAATTCCTCTTCTCTTGAGGAGGCAGCAGCGGCTGCCGGAGGCATGCTGGATACTGCAGCAACCATTTTGGCACCATGACAGCCCCACACACTGGGCAGCTCAGGATCAGTGGTTCCCAAACTGTGAGCTATGGAATTCAGCCAGGAGAGCTGTGGAATTCTCACGAAAAACCTGCTGCGCTATGCAGTGTGTAGGATTGTAGCCCTAACGGGAAGTTGCTTCCAATGACCAAGCAGGTCAAGGGAGCGGCCAGTTGAAAAACTTTAGGAACCACTGGACTAAGGGCTGTCACTATGAATGATGTAAAGTGATGATTTAGCATCACTTGGAGGAGAAAAAATATGAAGCCCCCCCCCTCCCCATGGCAGCAACAGCTTCCAAGAGGAGCACTGTGCAGCTAGCAGTAAGTCAGCTTCCCCACCAGCAAAATCACCCAAATGGGGCAGGGGGAAACATTGTGGCTCAGCCTCATCTATTTTTTCTATTCATACCCTGTCTTTTCACCACATAAGACCACAAAAGCAAAACAAAAATAGACATTGAAAACATGGGTCTTCTATGATGGTTCACTCCCTGAGGTGGTAGTAGCAAATGTTACAAAAAGAAGCATCCTCAAGATAATTAAGGGTGGTGGACAAAGCAGAATTGCATGCGTGGACAAATCTCTGTACCTTCCTTGGAAATGTTTAGTGCTTAAATAGACATAGATTAATAGCTCAAATGGAAATAAATACTGGAGTCTCAGATGGATTTAAGTATTTACTATTTGCGCTGTCCTACTTTCAACTCTTTGCCTTAATTTTTATTGCGCTAACACAGACATTTTTTTTTAACATACAAATAGCTAACAAATAGCACACTGAGATTAAGAGACCTGCCTTGCTAGCAGAAACTACTGTGACATTCAATGTGAAGAGTTGCAGGTATAAAACAAGATATATCTGCGAATACCGCAAAACCAGCAGAAAACAGTTAGCCATGCCATAATTCCACATCTACTTTGCTTCTTATAGTTAAAATGTTGCCACTGTAAAGAAGTTCGAAAAGGGCAACACTATAGGATACGAGCTCAAATTTATGAGATAACATCACCCATAAAAGTCGCATGGTAATGTTGTACATAAATCTCTTGCTGTAATCCATGGCCCAGGAAAAAGTGAAAATGAATGCACTTTTTTTCCGGAAAATGAGATCACCAAAAAGAATATGCACCATATATACTATTCTTCATGCAGACAGGGTTCTTTCTTTATGTAGTTTTTCTGTTTTATTAAAAACTGCATCTTAAAGATGTCCCGGTCAAGAATATAAGCCAGTATATTATGGGTTGATATTGGGTGTCAAACTTCAGGTGATTCAGCTCTGGACAGGGAAATGGGCATATCAGTAATAGGAAGACGTTAGGTTGACCCCATTTCCCCATTGTACTACAGGTCATCCAAATAGATATTTTAATTTCCAAAATTCTTTATACTGAAGTCTTGATGGCATTTGTCCTTATAACCATTCTTTTTTCCCCATTTCATCAAACTTACATTTGTTGGTTTTTTTAGTTATTTTTCCCAATTTAAGTGGAGGAGAGGATGATTAGAGAAGAACAGAATAAACAAAAGATGACAAGAAAATAAACCAAGTAAGGGGGAAGGCCAAGGAGAAAGATGGGGTAGAAAAAGCTATGCAAGTATATGGAAAATCATATGTGGAGACTGGAGAGGGGAGATAAACAAACCTACTTTTTGACATCTAATCATGAAAATCAGTGGGATGTAGTGGACTTAGATAGGAGAAACCTGAATTGAAACCCCACTTTGTTATCAAGCTCATTACATGATCTTAGGTCAACCACTACCTCTCAACCTAGCTCAAAAGGTTGATGTGAGAATAAAGGAGGGGTGAAACCCATGTGAGCCATTCTGATCATCATCAAGATAAGATAGAAGATGAATGTGTTGAATGAATAAATGATATCAGACAAGTGAATTTGTTCATGTGATGCTATATTTCAATCAGTAGGCTCTCCCTCCTTGCCACAACTTCACTATCCCCTATTTTTATGTGCTGTACCTAACAATGACAATGACAAGATATGTGAAAAGGAATTGTTAATGGATACAAGACAGGCAATTTTGGAGAGAATTGACACAAGTTACAAGGGTGGGCCATCATTGGCTAAATTGTTTACTATTAATGCAACTTAAGGCAATTCGGCTTTGTGCAAAGAAGATGGCTAATGCTGAAATTGAATTGTGCAACAATTCATTGAACAAGCAATCAACAGCTTCTGGGCTTGAAGGTTATTTTCCCAACAAAATTTCTTTAAAGCTGGTGATGATAGAGGCCAAATATATATTCTACATGTGAATGAAGACATCCCATAACAGATGTCTTTGAAGCAAATAATGCCGCATTTCAAGAAAGTATGGAACAGAAACTGCATGCAAGGATCTAGGATTTGGCAGAATCAATAGGAAACTAAACCGCGGCTGTGCTAATTTCCATCTCCAAATTGTTTGTTTCTTTAGGACTGAGTCAGATAATCATTGCCACAATCTGGCAGCATGGAGCTTATCTATCTCAGAGTATAATCTATACGAATAAATCTACATTGGTCCAATTATGTAAATGGAAGAGCAGCGTTTTTCTACTTCACAGCAACATATGTGTCTTGACTAACAAAAGGGAATAAGCAATTGGATCAGTGAATTTCAACCTTTTCCATCCCACAGCACACTGAGAAGGGGCTACAACTCTCAAGGCAGACCTTGAGTTTTTTAACAATTGACAAGGCACACTGCACTACCACTCAGGAGCTCTCACACCTAATAGCCCTACAAAAATATGATCCTCCCCCAAACTCCCATGGCACACCTGTGGACCATTCAAGGCACACCAATGTGCTGTGGCACAGTGGTTGAAAATTGCTGAATTGGATGATTAGGCATCTATAATTTCTCAATACGCCTCATTCAAAAGAATGAAAACTGTACATCACAAGTACTTGGGAGATTGCCCATGAGAACCTCATGGGTCTCAGGATATGAGTTATGTATTTCACTCCATTTTGTCTCACCTGTCTTCCAAACTGCCCAGAGCACAGTTTTAGCCTTTCAGCAACCCTGCAAGGTAGATTCAGGTATGAGCATCTTACCCAAAGCCAACCTGATGAGCTCCACAGCAGGTATGGTATAGAGCTGGGATAGGCTGACTCAACTCTAGTACTAACTCTGTTAGTTTTACCAGTTTCCCTATGATCCCCCAATGTGTTTTAAATTGACTGAGTAAGAGAGTATATTTAGGATTTCTTAACAATTATGGTTACAATCCTATCCACACGTTCCTGGGAGTAAAGCCCCATTGACCATATTGGGACTTACTTCTGAGTAGACAGGCATAGGATTGGGCTCTAAGGCATCACCTGTGGTATGATATCTTGAGTACGCTTAAGAACACAAGACAGGGTTTACAGTCAGACAAGGTTCACTTCCCTTATAATAATTCCAGGAAGTGGAATAATTCCAGGAACTGGTCTACTAGAAATTGGTCATTGGTCCAGTGTGTCATAGTCTACCTCCTGCTCTTGCTGTGGTCCAGTGTGTCATAGTTTACCTCCTGCTCAGTGCTGGTGTAGAGAAGAGAACGATGTGCTTGAGTAATGGAGAACTGGTGTGAAAAAAACTTTTGTGATGCTCGGCATCCTGATGGGATTGCTGTAGCCATGTTGGTCTATTGTTGCTTTGCCCTACATCTTCTCCAACTGAGGTGCAATGAAGAACATGGTTCACTGGATTTTGGAGCCCTATGAATCCCAAAAGCAGCAATGTCAAGGTGCTCAGGTGAACCCCAGTAACAATTACCACAGGTAACACCCAGAGGTGTAACAAGGATAGTTACATCCTGTCCCTTTGCTTAGTTGCCTTGGTCTCTCATCCAAGCATTAGATGCACCATGAGAACTAACCACTTAGATGTGGTATACAAAGAGGAAGATCCTGGGCTAGCTTGTGTAGTTAGCTTCCCTTTTCACCTCTGTTCCCCAAACTGTTTCACCTTGCCTTATGCCATTATCAGCTTCTTGAAAGTGGTTTGTTCTCTCCCTCTTGGCTGCTCTTTTTCTTTGTTGTTCAATAGGTGCTGGAGGGCAGCAAAGTTGCATCCAGCTTTGCAATAGTGGTGCTATACAAGTTGACTCCACCAATTACTGACCCTCTTGACATCTAACTTGGCAGATTACGTGCATCTGATGAACTTGTCAGGGAGCACTGGTTTAGCACAAGCAGTGGTTGGTTGCCTGGGCATTGAACTCTGAGCTGCTGCAGTTTGTGGATTGGGTCTATTAGCCTCCTACCAACTGAGTTGTCTTTGCACCTTGCTCATCTTTTTTTATTGTAGGACCTACAGCCTGGGAGCTTGGATGGCTAGCAGTCTTGTGGGAAGGGGGTGTCTGCAGGATATTGCATGAAGGAAATGATCAGGGGAATACCAGACCTTACCCCTTTGCTTACCCTGACCTTATCCTTTTGCTTATGTGACAAAGGCCAGTGAGCACACTCAACCCCCACCCTTGGAGCACACTCTGGGGTGATGCCCGGGTCATGAAACAGACTGGGTGAGGTCTGAGCCAGGAAACAGACTGGGTAAACAGGCTGAATCAACAAAGGGAAAAATCCCTTGAGGAACTTGCATTGTTCCCCGACTGACCTTTGTACTAGGCTAGAGTGGAGCTAAGGAACTTACCATGTTTACCTGCTGACCTTTGTACTGGGCTGAAAGGGAGGTTAATAAAAGAAGGTGAGGAGGCTGGCTGGTGTGAGCACTCTCTCCCTGAAGCTTGCCAGCCTGCCTTGCTCCCTTCATGAACCCTAAACATGTGGCTGTGTCTTGATTGCTTCATTTGCAGCCTAATTAATTGAACCCTTAGGTTCAATTGTGTGTGCACTTTTCAAACCCTTTGCCTGGGAGTTTGTTGCTGTTGTGGGCTGGGATTTTATATGCCTTGCATCCTGGGGTCTCAAGAGTCCTGGTTCTTTTCATTTTAGGCCTAGTGGCTTGATTCCCCCCCCCCTTGGAATCCCCCCTCGGGAATTTCTAAGGCTTGGCTTACTAGAAATAAGAGAGGGTTGTTTGAAAGCAAAAACAAGCAATCACTCAGTTATCCTTCCTGGGTTCACTTACATTTTTGAGTCGGTGATAGAGTAGAGATTTTAATGATTAGGAGAAGTGGTGAAGTGGCGATGGTTATGTACTCCTAGTGACCTTCCGAAACAACCTGTGCCAGGGTGTGCCACATGACAGTACGCACTGAGCAAAGAACAGTTTTCAATTTGCTTTAAACTTGTTAAATCCATGGAGACTCAGCTTCTTCGTTTCATTTCATTTCGTATTCACTTAATGTTCTTGATTACCATATATTCTTGCCTTTTAAATTTTAACCATGTGTTGCCATCTTTTCTAAGCAGAAGCTTATTATTAGCCCAAATGCCATTGACCAGAGTTTCTGATAGGCCCCAGAGCCTAACAGTCGCAAGTGAACATTCGTTCAAACTTGTGGGGCCTGCCATTACCCTGCATGAACTGAGGCCTACTTCAGATAGACATCAAATGTGGTGGCAAATCTGCGTTGAATGAGCCCAGTGCAGACTGCAGCTCTGAATGTCTCTCTATGGGGGGGACGGGGGATGCCACGCTCAAAGAAAGATGTCAGGGAGAAGCATTCTCACCTAGCCTTCTCTTCATTTTCTATATACAGCGATGTGCTGTGTATGGGGATGTGCTCCATCACGCGAGCTGCTTCCTGCAGTCTGAAGTGATATAGCCTTGACACAATTTACCACCTCACTTTGAAAGTGTACTCTAGATTAGAACACATCCACCACTCTCCTGTGGCTGTGCATTGCCGGGTGAGGTTGGTAGGGGTAGCTAAACCCACTTCAAGATAATGATCTCCCATTACTAAACTTGTCACTGAGATACCTTGATAACCTCCCAAGGATTTCCAAGGTTCAAACTGTGTACCAGGCTGAAAACCACTGCCAGATTGTGCATGAGCTTAGTTTCCCTTTTGCAGTTGTAGTGTATCCTGCTGAAGTTTGACTATCCCGACCTAGGAAAATAAAGGAGTGAGAGTATCAAGACATTCAAATATTACTCTCTTTCCTCAACTCACTGGAAACAGTTGTTTTGTGGCCTACACTATTCATGACCTGCGATTGCATTTACGTGACTAGGAAGAGACGCTTTGCAAAGTCATCCAATTGCAAGAATGAACAGGGAATTTCCATCATTATTTCACTGTCCAGCAGTACAGTTTATTCCTGAAATTGTCCGCATTGGTTTCCCCCTATGGCTTAAAAGCTTAACAACAAGAAATCTGAAGTCGGTTAGATCAGCATACATTGCCATTCAAAGCAGATCCCATCTCATGGGGTTAATTACTATAAAATTAAAATCTTGAAATCTAGTAATTCATTTCTGGTCCAAAAACAAAACAAAAAAATCATAGGTTGATGAGTTTTGCCTGTGCTGAAGGTTGAATCTGATCAGATTATTTCTCCCTAATATGGTGGGAAGGAGAACATTCATTTGTTTTTGGCCAGATGGGTAGGAACAATTTTGCCACACCCAATTAAGCTTTCCTTCTGCTTCAGTTTGTGTGGCACCAAAAATAGATTAGGAGTTCTGAGTCCGAAAGAAAACTTTGCATTTTCCATCCCCAAACTCCATCCACAAGATTTAAATAATAACACTGGGATGACCTTGAAAATATACCATTCCCTGAATCTCAGTTTCGTTATTTCTTCCCTGCTTTCCCCGCCGGGGCCTTAAGCTATGGCCCAAATATCAATAAAAGAAAATATGGATCATATAACAATAGTTAATGCCTTGTATCACGTTGACACATTTCACAGCTTATAGCCCTTCTGAATTGACTGGGGGATCTTTCATTACCGTGCTGTTTCCTATTCCTTAAAAACCAAATTTTGATACGTGATAGATCTCAATGGTTTGTGTGATGCCAAAGGTAGGTGACTGGAGACCAGAAACCAAACCCTAGCTACAACTAATAATTAGAGTCTCAATTATATTGCAGGACAAGGTTTCAGCACTGAAGAATGAGAGTGAGGAGAACGGAAAAATGAAGGCATGGCTGTATACAGAAAATAAAAGCGGCAAATGGCTCGTTTGCTTCTTTTCCATTTGCAGAACAGCCATAAAAATGCCAGACAGATTGATTTTTAGGCAAACACTGACACTGCACTAAACTCAAGATTAATTTGCAATATTCCTCTTGCAATCCGGCATTTCGACCCCATCGCCAGTTCCGTGTGGCTCTGCGTGTGCTTTAATTTCAATGGAAGGGTGGCCATTTCGCTGGGGCATTTAAAGGAAATGTGCCATTTCTCGGTGACAAAGGCAATGAACGTGGCTCTGTTAGTTCATACATGAATTGCTTTCTGGGATAATTAAGGTTTTATCACCCGGAACTTTCCATGCATAGTGACGGGGGGGGGAACAAATCTAGTTGCAGCAAACTGACCGCTGGATAAATTGTGGTCCGTATCTTTAAAAAAAAAAAAAAAAGCCTATGGCTGTGAATTGAAGTCCCATCGGCTTTGTTTGGAAGGAGAGCAGAATAGTTATTCTCCTTTTCAGCTGAATGGCTGCATTATGAATATTTGGCACGCATACGAGTAGTGAAATGTAAAGCACAATAATAAAAGGCACCACAGAATATTTTATCAGGCCACCATTCTCAATGTCATTGTTATACATATAGGGTATATCCATTTTTATTAACCATAAAGTATAACTTGGTTTGAATCGTAGCCCATATAATCATGTCCATCTTCATTCTCAGAGGGTGAATGTGTATTTATTGTGGCATGTGGTTTGACCGGAAAAAACTGCATTTCTAAAGTAACCCATCAGCATTAGAGTTTTTCACCTGTTTACAAGGAATGCTTCCCGGTTAAACTAGTGCGGGTCACCTTTATAACAGGGGCGGGCAAACATTTTGGCAGGAGGGCCACATCATCTCTCTGACACTGTGTCGGGACCGGGGTGGGGGGGAAGAATTAATTAACATTGCAAATCTGAATAAATTTACATAAATGAATACATTAGAGAGGGAATTTATATGAATGAATGAATTTTACTGAGTTTATTTATACCATACATGAGAATTATAATACAGGCATATAGAACCACATGAGAACTGTGAACTGTTTTGCCACACACTTCTTTGCACAGTGAAAACATACAGACCAAGCCAGAAACATGGAGACAATTTGTTCAGAGGCAATTGGGGTGGGGGGAAGGTTAAAATAATGCCCAGAGAAAAGCAGAAAACACATGGAGACTATAAAAGGCCTTGCTCTAACTTGGCCCACAGCTTGTGTCTAGCGGCCGGACTTGCAGTCGCAGGCCAGCATGGGTTCCAACAGTGTCCGACAGGCCAAAGGATCAATCAACACTGGGTGCTCCCTGCAGGCTAGATTGGGGCACCCCAAGAGCCACAAATGGCCCCCAGGCTGGGGTTTTCCCACCCCTGCTTTATAAGATCAATACAAACTTTACCAAATGCCTTTGTAGCATAGTTGTCCTTTGCTTTTGCATATCAGCTGTCATATATTGTTGAATGTGGTTTGCTGCATCTGAGTTCCTGACCATCATTGATGGTTATCGAAAAATCTTTCAGTGTCAAATGTGGATCGTGAGCAGCAAATAGTTGCCAAATATTCACACATCCAGGGAATATATGACAAGAAGTTCAGTGGAGAATTTGTGGGTGGCAAATTAGTTTTAGTTGTACATGATATGAACTTGAGATAGAACATGATACTAACAGTGCTATTCTAGGCATGTCTACTCAAAAGTAAATTTCAGTGGAATCTTACAGTCCAATCCTGAGCTGCCCAGAACCCAGAGGAGTAGTGGCTCCAAAACGGCTGCTGCTGCATCGTATGTGTGCCGGGTAGCCACTGGCGTCTCCTCAGGACATTCGTCCCCTTCCCCGGGTAAGATCACAGGCCTGCAATGGGGCTACTCAAGTCTGTGCTGGCTATTTTGCCAGTGCAGCGTTGAGAGTCCAAGTGTTGGGCCAGAAGGCCTGACAGGGGTTTCAGGTCACAGCACAGCAGACGTCCACTGGTCCTGTCCCTTTCCTTCCCCTGCCTCACCCTCCCCCACCCCAGAATGCCTCTCCCCTGCCCCAACAAACCTCTTTGTCACCTGGAGCTCTTCCCTTGCTCCAGGCGGCATGCAGCAGGCTTCCAGCTGGCACTAGACTGAGCGCAGACTGAGCCGAGCCAGTGTCAGCACCAACCCGGTGCTGAGTGTCACGGATGTGCCTTACAGCACATTTGCAATACTCAGCACTGGTGTAGAGTCAGTGCTAGGAGCTCAGGATTGGGCTCAAAGAGAGTTGCTTTCAAAAAAGTGTGCACAGAATTGCTGCCTAGGGCGACTAAAGGTGATTCCCCACCTGCAATCTGAAGCTGTATAGTCCATTCTACCACTTCAAGAGTCTCCTGCCTCATTCTGTTGTGTATGTCAACTGAAATTGTTCCATTCACTTACTTCCATGCACAGAGATCAGAAGGAACTATGGCCACTTCAACAAACCTTTTGAACTTAAGTCATCAGATACTTTAATAATAATTAATACATTTCATTTGTGAGGCTCTGGCATATAGACACATTTTCATGTTGTCCTTTTTCTACTGGCAGAAGGGTCATTTTAATTGCCAGTGCCAGGTAGATTGATGGAATCAGGTTATGCATTCAAGCAGAGAAATGATAGCTGCTTGTGGAAAAAAAATTACGATGTGTATTTAAAACAACTAGAGCTGTTTAATGAGGGGTGGGGGAGGGGAGGCCCCTAGTCTCCATCATGTCATTTAAGCATGTTGAGTGATTCAAAGGAAAAATAGTGTGGGAGAGATTTAATTAATTTCCACTAGCAAATTTAATTAATTTGCACTAACAAATTCTGAAATGCAGAAGTGCAGTTGAGTCTTCTCAACTCAACTGTCTTTGGCATTTCCTGCTGACTCGTCACTCTCTCTCTCTCTCTCTCTCTCTCTCTCTCTCTGTGAGAGAGGGAGAGCGAGAGAGAGAGTGCACATGTGTGTGTTTACAATAATTCTGGAAAGATTATCAATATTATCATCCCATATTGGTAACAATAGCTGAGGCTGATGGCTTAAGGCCATGTGAGTGGTTCAGGACAGAGATCAGATTTGTTTTTGGGACTTCCTGCATTGCATCACATCACACATTCTTAGTCATGAGATTACATTGTTGATTGATTCTTATTTTAGGTACTGCCAGAGAGACAAATTTTCACTCTTTTAAGAAAGGCAAAAGGGCCAAGCATTGAATTAATTGTGTGAATCCACCTGATTATTTAGCAGGACAAAGATCTGACTTATTATCTGATTTATCCTTAACGATAAATTCCAAATTTGCCTGGATTTTGTGAATCTCTTACACTAGGAGCTGTCATGTTCATCCCAAAAAGCAGTTCAGCAGATGGGGCAAGTTGTATTACTTCAAGAATTTCACCTTCTCCCCAAAATAGCTAACTTGCATGATTAGTTGGCAACCTTCAGTCTTGAAAGACTATGGTATCGCGCTCTGAATGCATGATTAGAGCACCACAAAAGTTTACAAAAACATTAATTTTCATCCTTCAAATTAGGGTCTTACCCTATCTTCTATCTTACCCTTACCCTATCCTCTACCTTAAAACCGATAAGACTGACTTGATAGAGACTTGCTACAGAGTACTCCAGAAGAACACATGGAGCAAGACCATCCCAGATGAAGTTTTTTAGTAAGGAAAGGTTGCCACCCTCACCCCAAAATAGCAGTGATGATGACCCTCTTCTGATAACATATACAGCTGAGCAATACAATATGGCTCAGGCAGAATGACCCAACCATAGTGGTCAAACTAGATAACCACCTAGACAGCTACCATTTCAGTGGTACTCATTTCAACTTTGCAAATGTCTTAGGGCACAAGCCTAAGCACGACTACTCAGAAGTAAGTCCTATTGTGCGCAATGGGACTTACTCCCAGGAAAGTGAGATTAGGATTGTGGCCTTAGAAAAACAGCCACTACCTTGAATTTTGGAGGAAATGTAAATGAGTACCTTGGAATGAGTTAAAATTTGTTGGCATTTCAGGGAATGCAATCCATCGTCTTTGATCCTCATTGGCTGCACAGCAAACAGACCAAGTTTGTCAGACCCAACCTTGTTTCACACTAGTGCTGCTCACATGATAAACCATAGTAGAGTAAAATCATTGTTATTCTGAACATGGGTACAATTATTCAGACTGTTCCATACCACATAAGTTCCATCTGTATAGGGTGTATAGAGATTGTGGAGATTGTGGGTCTCTAAAAATTAACTCAGGTGCAGTCATTCATATTGAATTATTTACATAGTGAAAGAGAAAAAACAATAAAAGTAATTGAATGGGAATCACCATTTTGTCTGTGGTTGGACAACTGTAGTTCTAACTCATGGAAATTACCCTCTGGGATGCCATCTTATATTGCATTGTATTTATTAAGATGAAGTCATTTGTAAGAACTAGTTCAATGATTTGGAAGTGGTCTGTGATCAGTTGTTCACCTTTCTCTTTATCATTCATATCTGAAGGTATCGTGAAACACAATGACCTAGATGAAGCCACAAAAGTCACAATGACCTAGATGAAGGTGAATAAACAAACAACTCAGACAAGACTGAGGTGATAATGGTAGAATATTGACCTTCTCTGTGAAAGTTCCAGCGCAGAGCCTTGGAGTTATCTTGGATCACCAGGTAGCCAACAGCAACTCTTTCTGGAGAAGTGGGTCCTTACATACCTCCTCTCTTATCAGGGCAGCAGTTAGGTAGGAGAAAAAAATAGGATTGTTCTTGTTGGTAGGCCATATCTTTGAACCTCACTTTCCTTGTACAAGTTGCCCTGCATTCATTGACATTTCCCTCACGCGCTTTATTTTCAGAGGTTAGCATTTGTTCAGTGAGCCGATATACTTCGTATGCTTGGCATTAACACATTTTATGGGCGCAGGGTATCTTCACATCATTCAGCAACTCAATTTTATTTTACACCAAATATTCTTTTTTAAAGAACAATATTAGCATAGCTTTATGACAGGAGTCAGGCTAAATTATTCAACTTATGACGTCCTGCTTTATCTGCTAGCTAGTAGTTGTTTTCTTCAAAATAATAGAGCTATTTATTATTTTTATGCATCAGTCACATAAAAGTACTATCCTGTACCATCTCCAAGGTACTAAAGTACTATAATATCACTTTTAAATTTCAGTGTCAAAATACGGGCAAATGGGAATGAACCAAGATTAAGAAAATACGTCTGTTTGGCAGCTACTGAGAATTTTTTCCATGAATAACTTTAAGATGATTTATACTCACCATAAACTCATACTGATAAAAAGAAAAATAATCAAGTTAAGGTTTATCAGGTAAAATTTTTTATTACACAGTTATTGTGAAACACTGACCTATGATAATACCATTAGAAAACAACGCTCTTGTAAATCTCAAGCTGATGTGTCGAATATCAGTTTCAGTATCCATTCTGTCTTATGCAAAGCTGTGTTAGGGAGCAGTCTAGATTTATAAAAATACACACAACTGCAGTGGGCAGAAAGGAATTTGGTTATAACTAAGAACGGCATCTTTAATACATGTGGCAGTTTCTGCAAGGTTTTCTTCAAACCAATGGGGGACTAGGAATGTACTAAGGATGTTACCATCAGGCTCAGTTCATGCATTTCCAGGGTCAGTGACCATTTTCTGCTGATGGAGAATGAGTGTTCATATTGGATGCTGGGCCTTAGGCAGCCTCAGAGAGAAAATTTAAATGAGAGAGGTACAGGAGTCACTACGAAAACCCCACAAATGGACAGGCAGAGGCATACAAATCCACACAGAGCTGGAAAGACATAGCCAAAATTGATGGTTGCTCAGTCAGAAGTCCCAGCCTGACCTGAAAAATGTTATAGCCATATCAGGCAGGGAAAACACACAGGCTGCCTCAATGAGTAGAATCACTCTGAGAACACACCAAACATAAATCAGGAACACTTCTGGTCTGAAAGCCTGATTGGCTCATCACAGGGAGGCAGTAAAGGCAGTAAAGTATATATTCCCTATTCCAGACCCAGATATTCCTGAAAGTACTCCCTTTCCCCTTAAGTATCTGCAGGATGTAATGTCTGTGATAGGTGCTCCACATGGTGCAATTTATTTGTTTTTGTATGTGCATAAATCATGCACTGGGGCCCAAATCCTAACCCACTTTCCAGCACTGGCATAGCTATGCCAATGGGACGTGTGCTGCATCCTGCAGTTGGGAGGCACTCACAGAGGCCTCCTCAAAGTAAGGGAATGTTTGTTCCCTTACCTCGGAGCTGGATTGCCCTTAAATCAGTGCTAGAAAGTGGGTTAGGATTGCACCCTGGGTTATACATGTCGAAGAGATGTGGAATGCCCACACCTCCACAAGGCAAAGTGATTCTCCAGCCTAATGAAATCATGCTGCTGTACCCATGGGATATGCACTGCTTCCTGTGTTGAGGATGCAGTCATAGAGGCTTCCTTAAGGTATGGGAACATTTGTTCCCTTACCCTAGGGCTGCATTGCAGTTGCACTGGTGCTGGAAAGTTGGATAGGATTGGGCTGCCAGTCTGCAACTTTGTTACTACAGAATAATATATTGTTTAACATCCCCTTGCCACAGCAGCCCAAAGTTGTTCTGGAATATGAGTCTATGGTGTCATTAGTATACCCGTTGATCTAGCCCTGCATGCTGTCATAAGCAATTGCTAAAATCTTGCTGAATCTTGAAAAACCCTTTACTGATTTATCCTTCCACTTTACCCAATATAGAAGATGAAGGGGGAAGCCACTGCACAAGAAGTAGAAATCCCAGCAGTAATTACCATTTCCCATAAAACAGACAGTGGTTGGCTTCTTTTTCTCAACTGCCAAAACAAGCAAAGGTATGAATCATGACCAAAAACGCAAGCAACCAACTTGGGCAAGTGGGAAAAAAAACCAATACTATTTCTCAGAAGATTCCTCAAAGAAAATTAGATCTTCCATCAGAGGAGAAAGAAGGTCTTGGAACACATTCAAACCGGTCTGCTAATGCGCTATCCCAAAGCTAACCCAAAGCTTGTGCATTAAATAGTATAGCAGAGTCAGAGTCGAAGGCACCAGTGAAATCCATAGATCAAAGCATGACAGCAATAGAGTTGATAAAGACTGCACATTTACTGACATGGGTGAAATGATTCAAGACAGCAAAGCAGTTGAGACCAATTTGCTATAACCTCCTTCCCCCCCCAATAAAAAAAAATCTGATGAATCGAGGGAGTCAGCTTGAATGAAATAAAAGCAGCAGACATTTCTGGAACATGTGAAATCGTAGAAAATTCAGCAAAAAATGAAATTCTTCTGGGAAAAGAAAATTAAACGCATGGAAGTACACTTTAAAAAATAAAATGACTAAAAACCAATGCCTAAACTTGGCAGACATTAAGAAAAGGTGTAAAAAAAAAAAAGATCATTGCTGTCCTGAACAAAGAACAATTAATTGTAAGTGAAAATGATCTTATATAATAAGTGCACATTCTTATACTCTGGCTTTTGGCATATAAAGCAGTATATAGTAATCTCACATCAACCCAGTAGGGAGATCTTTGTGTCAAAGTTTTTGTGCATGATCCCTCTTATTAAATTGGACATTACTTGTGCAAAACATGTATCTTAGTAACATTACCTTTCAATGTAATTGATCATGTGGCATTCCTTTTGACTTGCATTACCTGCAATCTTTACTGTTCCTTGTTGTTCCAGAGTGAAATTACACCTGAACCTTTGTAGTACTGGCAACGGATCATCCAGCGAATCAAGCATTTCATGCTTCCGCACAAATGGCATCTTAACTTCACTCTCCCCCCCCCCCCCATTAAAAAAAAAAAATCAGGTCCTGGAACACAACCAATCAAGATAAAAGGAAGCCCTATTACACAGGGCAGCTGCACATCTTCCTCTCTCATTTCCCAGTTTAATTTCAATGTGACAGGAAATACTGATATCACATTTAAGTGCGATTGCCCTCTGGTACTTGTCCGGGCTGATAAATAATATCAGTACTGAAAGCTCTGTCTTGTCTGAAAGCACATATGATGCACTGCGGCTTCACAGAATGCTGCATGTTCAAGTTTCCTACACGTCTGCACAAAGAAGGGGCTCGAGGATTTTCCTTTACACATTGTCCTTATTCTTAAGGTGGAAAGGTGAGGTTCGATAGTTTTAACATCAATTTCTCAGAATGCGATGCTTTTAAGTATGCGAATTGGAGAAGTCAAGAGCTGTTATGGGTTGGTAGGAGTACCATAGTCCAAAAAGGATCGAGTCCACCCCTTTGTATTGTAGAATAATAGCACTTTAAAACACTTGGCTATTGGAGTCCAAATGATGGACCATTGCCACTGACTTCATGAAAAGCCAACATAGTATCAAGTCAAAATACAGCTAGACCAAGAGCCCAATCCTGTGGTCCGCGCCGTGCCTCTGCCTTCTGGAGCCGCCGGGTCCCGCAGCACCGGGCAGCTCAGGATTGGGCTGCAAGTCATTTTGCCATCAGAAGCAAACAAGATGCCATCTTGCCACCTCCCTCCCAGCGCTGTTACAGGTATTTGGTACCCTGGATGGACATTTTGTAGCAGGTAGAAGTGCTCTGTTGCTTTTTTCTAACCTTTCCCCTTCCTCCACACACTCTTCCTCTGAGCTCTACTTAAGCTGTGGCTCAAGCTCTCACTGAGCAGCTTTTGAAGAAGCTTCCTCAGAAAAAGCAATCTCGGCTCCTTTGCCTTGCTTGTGTCCTTGAAGTGGAAACCACTGCACAGGCTTTCCTGGGCTTGCTTGTCGAGCCCACTTCTGCCTGCTTACCCACCTTCGATTCAGGTGATTGCTGTGCCTTGGGAAACTAACATCATGATATCTGCAGCAAAACAAGCTTTATCTTGGTAGACACAGATAAGTAATCTTGTCCTTTGGCATCCCTAACCTTTGGCTTCCAGGCTCTCCTTTCTTCTATGCCTCATGTACAGTCAAAATGATAACAAGTGTTTCTATCTCTTCCTCCTTATGTTTGTTGAGAATGTTTTGTTGTGTTGTCTCCTTGGTCTAGCTTGTACTAGGGCTAAAGAGAAACTCAAAGACTCCAACACATACTGCTCCTTAATCAATTTATCAAGGACTCCAAGAGCAAGGTAGATCAGCACTTCCACTAGATCTCCTTCTCAGAGGTTTGGACACAGGTCCATTATCCCCACGATAAAGCCATCTTGTTGCACCTAATGTCTTCCTCCTCATTTCTTGCCAATCCATTGAGTTGTCCATGAACCACTGCACTTGATCCCTGCTCACATAGTTAAATTCCCCTCTGTGTGTATGTTACATGTGTTTTAGTAACACTCCTGCTCAGTCAGCTTGGGTAGAGACAAGCAGGTAAAGCAGCAGCCTGAGATCCATGATCCTCTGCAGCCGACTTCACCCAGGACAGGTAAGTTGGGAGTTGGCAGAGCTCAGAATCACTGAGCTGTATCACTGCTGGATTGCATCAGAGAACTAACAGTGCAATCCAGACTGCACTGTGAGCTGGCCCAGCTGTCCTGGAGCTGGCTCTGAAACCTGTGTTGGTTTGGCAGTGCCAGATCCGACCCCTGAATTGGCTGGCACAGGCAAGTGTGCACTGGGCGGCACAGGGGCTGGGAGAGGGTAGCAGGAGGTTAGAATAGAGGTGAAAGGGGGGTTTGGGGTGGGTGGAGAGCAGAATGGAAGACAGATTGGGCCAGAGAGGGGAATGGCAGTGGTGCACAAAATATTCAAACCCCTATTCCTGACCCAGGCAGCCCTACATGGGCTTCCTGTATTTGCACCAGCTACTGTATATAACTGAGCAGATCTAAGAAGCCCCATATGGCTGGCTGGGGCTTTACTTAAAGGGTTATATTTACGGGTATATATTTGGATACAGCACAGGCCATGCAGCCTGGCTATGCTGGTGCAGTTTAGGATTGGGCTGTAATTGAGAGAAATTGTTACCAAAGTTATCTTTGTCAATAAACTCAATTCCATTTCAAAAGCTGCATTGAGTCCTGTCTTAAGTTCTTGCAGAGCACTAGGTTACCGGACTCAGGGGTTGAGAACCGTGAAGGGATAAATCTCTATTCCCTCAAGGCATTGCAGAAAGTGGAGCCCTGTAAGCTAGGGACTAGTAACCATGGAAGATTGGGCAGATAAGTCAGCATTGCTATCTCAGGGTCCTGGGTCAGGAACCCATAAGAACACCACAGAAAAAAGAACACAAGGACTCCAGAAATCACCTGGGCAAGATAAATGTGCATAACGTAGAAAGGAAATCTAAAAAAAGACTCCTGAGATTATGCAACCTATAAATACTTTCAAGTTGAGCATATAAATGAAGGAGGAAAATGAGTCAGTAAAGCTGGAGCAGGTTTTTGAATCAAAAGTCAAAATCTGAAAGCAATCCACAAGGAAGATAGTAGTATTCAAAGTTATCAGCATTTCATTTAAGGCAGCTATACTGTCAGAATGTGACAGTTTTGCAGTTATAATTTTTATTCTGTCATATTTTATGAAGTGATTGAACCCCCCCGCCAACCCTATTTCAAAAAGAACAGCAAAAGCAAATACTGCCCTTAAGTACTTTGTACATACTCAAGTTGACATAGTTAATGTGTTAAATCACTGGAGTTTTGCTATCAACATATAACACATTTGGCAACTGACAAATGTTTATAGATTCAAGATCGCAGAGGAGTTGCATACTGCCTCTTTTAGAGGCAAACCTAGAAGGCCTCAGGATGTGAAGGCTATGTGAGCGAACTAGAGCAGTAGTTTCAATCTTTTTAGCCCCATGGCCCACTCAGCGTGGAGCTCAGCAACCTGGAAGTTTTGGCGGCAACATTATGACTTTATTCCGTCACTGCCAAAACTTCTGGTTTGCTGAAATTTTGCGTTTTTTAAATGCACAAAGCCTGCCTCTGGAGCATGTTTTCATCAGAAAACACGATACAATATGGCCTGGAGAGAGCCAGAGACCACTGAGCACTTTGCTCTGTGGTCTTTGGCCTGCTCTGGGCCAAGTTACATTGTGTTCTATTGTGTTCTTGCTGACAAAAAATATGTTCACTGATGTAGCATACTTTGGAGGCAGGCTCAAGGGGTCATGACTCAAATGTGGGTATTTGTGAAGGTCTTGGGAAATAGCATTTTCTAGAAGCTATGTGGTCTTGCAGCTAGCATTGAAGCTCCACACAGCTTCCATCTCAGCACTTCAGAGCATTTATTACTGGCAGCCCTAATTGGGCTCAATTTATTACCAGCAGCCTCCATGTGGGTTCCATTCTGGGAAACCCCACAGATACAGAAATCTGTGGATGATTGAATCTGCTGGTTAGGGCCCAGTCTGGACCCTCTGAACGTGACCATAGCTGCACTCTAGTCACATCCAGAAAGTCTTCTGAGGGCTGGACAGGCCGTGGGTGGCCTCCCCAACCCACAGATTGCCCATTTAGGGCAAAAAAGTGACTTCTGGTTTCTCATGGAAAATGGAAGTGACATTTTTATCTCCTTGTAAGGCATTCCAAGGCCCAAGGAAGCCACGCAGGGCCTTCCTGACCATCAGAACACTCTCCAGATATGACTGGAGTACTAGTCTGGTCACATCTGGAGGGTTTAGGGGGACATAGATGAACAGGCCTTGCTGAGGGAGAGTCAGCATGGCTTCTGTAAGGGTAAGTCTTGCCTCACGAACCTTATAGAATTCCTTGAAAAGGTCAACAGGCATGTGGATGAGGGAGAACCCGTGGACATTATATATCTGGACTTTCAGAAGGCGTTTGACATGGTCCCTCACCAAAGGCTACTGAAAAAACTCCACAGTCAGGGAATTAGAGGACAGGTCCTCTCATGGATTGAGAACTGGTTGGAGGCCAGGAAGCAGAGAGTGGGTGTCAATGGGCAATTTTCACAATGGAGAGAGGTGAAAAGCGGTGTGCCCCAAGGATCTGTCCTGGGACCGGTGCTTTTCAACCTCTTCATAAATGACCTGGGGACAGGGTTGAGCAGTGAAGTGGCTAAGTTTGCAGACAACACCAAACTTTTCCGAGTGGTGAAGACCAGAAGTGATTGTGAGGCGCTCCAGAAGGATCTCTCCAGACTGGCAGAATGGGCAGCAAAATGGCAGATGCGCTTCAGTGTCAGTAAGTGTAAAGTCATGCACATTGGGGCAAAAAATCAAAACTTTAGATATAGGCTGATGGATTCTGAGCTGTCTGTGACAGATCAGGAGAGAGATCTTGGGGTGGTGGTGGACAGGTCGATGAAAGTGTCGACCCAATGTGCGGCGGCAGTGAAGAAGGCCAATTCTATACTTGGGATCATTAGGAAGGGTATTGAGAACAAAACGGCTAGTATTATAATGCCGTTGTATAAATCTATGGTAAGGCCACACCTGGAGTATTGTGTCCAGTTCTGGTCGCCGCATCTCAAAAAAGACATAGTGGAAATGGAAAAGGTGCAAAAGAGAGCGACTAAGATGATTACGGGGCTGGGGCACCTTCCTTATGAGGAAAGGCTATGGCGTTTGGGCCTCTTCAGCCTAGAAAAGAGACACCTGAGGGGGGACATGATTGAGACATACAAAATTATGCAGGGGATGGACAGAGTGGATAGGGAAATACTCTTTACACTCTCACATAATACCAGAACCAGGAGACATCCACTAAAGTTGAGTGTTGGGCGGGTTAGGACAGACAAAAGGAAATACTTCTTTACTCAGCGTGTGGTCGGTCTGTGGAACTCCTTGCCACAGGATGTGGTGCTGGCGTCTGGCCTAGATGCCTTTAAAAGGGGATTGGACAAGTTTCTGGAGGAAAAATCCATTATGGGGTACAAGCCATGATGCGTATGCGCAACCTCCTGATTTTAGAAATGGGTTATGTCAGAATGCCAGATGCAAGGGAGGGCACCAGGATGAGGTCTCTTGTTATCTGGTGTACTCCCTGGGGCATTTGGTGGGCCGCTGTGAGATACAGGAAGCTGGACAAGATGGGCCTATGGCCTGATCCAGTGGGGCTGTTCTTATGTTCTTATGTTCTTACTCCTCCTGTGGGTTCAGAATGATTAAATCCATGGATACCAAATCCACAAATAATGTGGGGCCCAACTATATTACTGTTATTATTATTATTATGTAACACTCTAACTCCATGGGTCACCATACTGAGAGAAAAACAGTACTTAGTATCACAGTCAAAAATGTTTGGGAAACACTGGTTTAAGACCTGGTTTTTCATCAGGCATGCAAGAACTTTCATAAACATGAAACCCTGAAAGACATAGGGCTGTCTCAAATGGGAGCTGCCCTACTTGTGACCTTAAAACAGCCCTTAAGACAAGCAAGGAAGTGAAGATAAAATGGCTGACAAATCTGATATGACCAAAGGCTATGTGTTTTAGGACTTGATCTATTCAAAGCCACTTTCAATCTAATCTACCTTATAAATGGAGATTATGGAGATAAATGGCTTATAAATGGAGACTTGTACATCTCCAGCTATATATGGAGGCCTGCCAGGTGCTGAATAACCTGCTTATTGATGTCCCCAGGCAAGTAGCTAAACCAGAAAAATTCGGCAGGCTGTCATTAAGCTACCATACATAGTAGGTGGGTGGCATCCAACCAGGTTGGTCACAGATTACCCAGGATTGTTGGAAAGCTAACACAGTGCTCTGAGTTCCTCAATGAAAGAGTTGCATCCAAGTATAATAAATAAGCACTTGTGAGCATGGGATCACCCTGTCTCTCAGAGTTGCCCCTAAACAGATTTCTGACAGGAAAACAAGCAAAGCTTTTTAGGTTGATCAGCATATAAGCCATTCACCTGTTCATCTAAAATCTTAAACCTGAACTCAAAACTACATTAAGACAATATGTAGCTACATCCACAACACACTCTTTACAGAGACTACTAACAGTTTCAATCTTAAAGAATCAGAAAACGTTGAATATTTATGCATCCATTTCTTTACAAATTTATCTCTCGCTGTTGTATATTTTGAGCATCGAAGAAAGATACTTACTGGGCTATAGCAGGGATATTTCCATCTGTTGACTTGGATACAAATCAGGATCTACAAGAATTGAGATTAGTCATTCCTATTTCTATTCAGAAGGAAACTATTGTAAATGCTTCCAATCAATTAACTAACAAAGGGCGCAATCCTAACCAACTTTCTGGCACTGGCATAGCTGTGCCAGTGGGGCATGTGCTGCATCATGCAGTTGGGGGGCAGTCACAGAGGCCTCCTCAATGTAGGGCAATGTTTATTCCCTTATCTCAGAGTTTCATTGCCCTTATGTCAGTGCTGGAAAATTGGTGAGGATTGTGGCCAAAGTTGATTTTTTAGATTAAAAAAAATGTAGGAACTGCAGGACAGGAGAACAAGCAAGAAGCAATGTGTAGGCCAGGGATTTTTTTAAATCTTTTTTCATCTCACAACGCACTGACAAGTCACTAAAACAGTAAAGGAGCACCATCAGTTTTTTTTTACACTTGACAAGGCACACTGTGCTGCTGGCAGGAGGGGCTCACATTCCTCAATGACCCCACTAATAAATGACCCTCCCCAAACAACCACAGCACAACCGCGGGCCATCTGCTGCACATCGATGTGATGCAGCACCGTGGTTGAAAATAGCTGGTAGAGAACACTCTGGATTGGTGGTGTGTGTGTTTTTCTGTCTCCCCATTAAAAATATCATGGGCCAAAACAATGGGATCATTGTACATATGCTGGGCAGCAGTGGTATAAGAACATAAAAAGAGCCCTTCTGGATCCAGTGGTGGACCTCCCTTTAGGTTTGATGTGGCAAATGCCCCAGTTGCAAGCCTCTAGGACCCTGCAGAAGCCTCTCTGAGGCTCCCGATGGGGTCAGAAACTGTGCTTTTGGTTTCCCAGAAGCACAATTTATAGCAATGGGGAAGCCTCAGGAAGTTTTCCCGACAAAGCCTGGGGTCGTGTGAGGCTCTGTGAGCCTCAGGTGAGGGGGGAGGAGTGGATTTCCACCTGGGGGGTGGCGACAGCCTGCAGGGGGCACCATTGCAAACCTTTGCCCTGGGGCAGGGGTGTCCAAACTTTTTGGCAGGTGGGCCACATCATCTCTCTGACACTGTGTTGGGGGCCAGGGAAAAAAAGAATTAATTTACATTTCAAATTTGAATAAATTTACATAAATGAATATATTAGTGATGGAACTTATATGAATGAATGAAGGTCTTGCAATAGCTCAAGGTCTATAAAAGGCCTTGCACAAAGCAAGGCCAGCCTTTCCTTCACTGCAGTTGCTGCATCACAGACATGAAACAGCAAGCAGAGGAGGAAGCCCTCGTTCCACAGCTTGCGTGAGAGGTTGAACAGTCAGCCCTCATGCTGAGAGCAGTTGCATCAGGCTAGCATGGGCTCCAGCAAGTCTCCCGAGGACCAGAGGCTCATTGGAGACTGGGGGTTCCCCATGGGCTAAATTGGGAGTCCTCTAGGGCTACAAGTGGCCCCAGGGCTGAGTTTTGGGCACCCCTGCCCAGGGGCGTGGGGCTGGGGAGAACTGCCACTGTCTGGATCAGGCCAAAAGTCCTTCTAGTCCAACTTCTTGTATCTCACAGTAGCCCACCAGATGCCTCAGGGAGCACACAAGAGAAGAAGACACCTACATCTTGGTGCCCTCCCTTGCATCTGTGCATTTCAAACACAATGTGAAAGGCATCTCAGGAGCTCACATTTGCAGAACAAACTGGGCAACTGACAAATATTTAGCATCTAGATCTGAGACAAAGAGTGAAAATTAGTAATCTGCAGCTGCTGAGAGAAAAAGCTATTACAAATCCTTGACCTGTAACCCAAACATTTGTTGCAAATGCTTTCAGAAACCTCAGAAAGGGTCTTCATTTTTTTCCCCAAGGCATACCACAAACGTTGAGCCAGTTTTTCTAAATGTGACCTCGAAACAAAATTGTACATGGGATGGTGTTTCATGTGCAACTTTTTGAATCACATATTTTCAATTACATTTAACGTTGGTGAGCTTCTGTGACATCTGTTACTAAAGTGGAACCAAGAAGATATCTCCAGATGAAGTGGAACATTATAGAGCATTATCCATCAGCTGAGGCTTGTTGAAAGATTTTTGATCATGACTTTAGTGATTTTTTTTAAATAATGCAGTTCCAGTGGGGGGGGGGGGGGAAGATATGAAAAATAAGCTGAGAGTTGAAGGTGATATCAATTGTTAGATCAGCAACAACAAAAGCAGCTTTGCTAAGTATCTCAAGGGGACAATAAGACTACAGCTAATTTGATTTTCTTTGCCTACACAATTTATACAGAAAATACATACTTGGGAAAATAATGAGGTCTCAGCAAGCAGCTGAACAGCATATTCAGTGGGAAACTGGTGTCACTTGCTCTTCTGGCCATGGAAGTGTCCAAGAGGTTATGGATCCATCCTCTAGCTTTCATTCATACCTGTAGAATTCATACACAGTCTGCCACTGGTCTTCATTGGGGCCAAGTTGAAATTTTTTTTCTTTACTTTTGATTGGCTGCTGGGGTTGAGTTTTTTCACCTACCCCAGTTTGTCCTAGATGTAGTGTTTAGCTAAGGTGGCCTCAACTGTCAGTAATAGTGTGTGACAGGTAGTAGGAGAAAGGATTTGGTGTCTACACTTAGTGAGAGGCAGAGGAAGAACCAGAACCAATCTCATGAGTCTGTTTGACTCAAGGATGCAGGCTGGGCTTGAACTGCAAAATCCATTCCAAAGGTTATCAGTAGAAGTGTTTCCAGTGAGTAAAATAGGTTTACAGCCTGAGGCTACAGTCCTATCCATACTTTTCTGGGTGTAAGCTCCCTTGACTATAATGGGATTTACTTCTGTGTAGACAGGCATAGGATTGGGCTCTCTAATTGAACATAATGGGCTTCCTTCTGAATAAAATAACACCATTTTCAAACACCTCTAGCTATCAGGGTTGGAATGGACTGAGCAATTCAGCTTCCTTGACCCCCTTTCCGGAGAGGTCAGAGGCGATCTCACACTAGAGCCAGTGTTGCCCAAATGGGTCTAGGCAAGTTAGCTATCTCCTCTGGGATAGCTACCTGCACTTAAGGGTTGGAGGAATTTGTATAGATAGGATGTGCAGTTTTACACTGATAAATTGTTATAAACCAATAAATGTGGCCTGCTGTGCTATAAATCGCATGGCTCATGTCTTTTGTAGAGGAAGGGAGGGGGGTCCCTGGACAAACTTCTGTGTATTTGCCAATTTGCAGGCTTCAAAGCCCAAATGACTTCATACAACTGTGGCAATGAGAAAGATTTTACAGACCAAAGATGAAAGATTGTCTCACATTCTATTCATGTATTTTTTTTTTTTAAAAAAGGTAAAGTTTAATATCAGTTCAGCTGTTCCTAATTCATATTGCATAAGTACAACGTATACTAAATTCAAAGACCTAATGAACAGTTGAAAATTCTAGCACTGTATTTTAATTAACATGTCACTCCTGGGAATATATCTGATTCTTGGAAGCAAGACAATCAGGTAATTATCTACAACATCAAGCCTTGCTCTGCGCCTCACCCCCTCCCCACGTTTCATCCCTTTACAATTTCAAATGGCATCATTATTATTCTGACACTGTACAGTGCTGTAGTCTTTAAGAAATGCTAATTTGTGTTTGAATTGGATGAAGTCCAATATGTGGTATCAAATCCCCCCCCCCTTTGCTTCAATACATTCTCCTGCTGTTAGTTAACCTTGTATCACGGTACAGATAGATTTTAAGCATCTATATAAGACATCAGTGAATCATGGCATTTATTCTTTTATGTATCCAATTGTTTCACAATGGATAAATGGTTGTCACTATAGTTACAGCAAATCATGCATCCTAGATAGCACAATTGATGACATTTATTATGTAAAGGTATTCTTACCATTGTTCCTAGGCATGGCTCACATTTACGGCAGCCCTCTGTAGACCCTGCCATTTATAACAAGTATCAGCAAATCTCTAATTTGTTATTTTTGAGCAAGGTGGCTGAACAGGTAGTGTCATCCCAATTACAAAGTTCCTTGTCTATCGTAATCCTTTTCAGTATGGGTTTGGGTCAGTGCTGGGGACGCAATCAGCTTTAGATGGTCTGGTATAATATCTGTGATGGGGGAGTACATCCTTGCTGGTTTTCAAAGCTCCACAAAGTTGTACACAGTATTATTATTTGTGGCACATATAGGGGCACATATTATTATTTAAAAAAATAATTAAAAGGAGTAGTAACTTTACAACAAAAATAGGTAGCCCACTCCTATTCTATAAATAGGCAGCCCATAAGCTTCTCAGTGCTGCATGGTATAGTGGCACTGCAGTGGCTACCGCTGTATCCTACAGGGCCAGGGAAGCCACTGGAGGTCTCCTCAGGGGAAAGGAACAATTGTCCCCTTGCCCCAAGTAGAGCCCCAGCCCTTGCAATGGAGCTTCTTAAGTCTATGCCAATCGCTGGCGCAGACTTGAGAAGCCCCACATGGGGCTTCTGAGCCCAACATGGAGGATACAATCTGGCAGAGGAGGCCCCTGCCAATCTCATGCCCTCCCAGGCCAGTCCCACCCCTGTTACACCCTCCTCCACTCCCCCACCCAAGAATGCTTCCCCCCGCCCTCCTGCCACCCTCCCCACACCACCTGAGGTTTACCTTTACTCCACTAGCGGCTGAGACTTCTTCTTCAGCACCGACAGGGCAGCGCAGGCCTCCCTGCCATTGCTGTTTACTGGGAGGGTGGCTCAAACATGCCTCATGGCACATTTGCAACAGCCAGTGCCGGTGCTGAGCTGCAGGACCAGCACCAAAACCCAATAGGATCGGGCCTATAGTCAGCAAAAGAATCAAAATATCAGCTCAGCAGGACACATTACAGTCAAATATCAACACACATTTGAGCTATGATGAAAGTTAGGGCACTTTCCATTTTCCCTCATGCTCCAAAAAGCATGGAAATTGGAAGTTAAGGAGGCCACCTTAGCTCATGTACCACGTAAACAATGAAATCTTTCTACAGACTCCTGTATTATACTCATTCATTTTACAAATGAAGGTCCACGCACTCCATGAGCTCTTGTCACATTCTTGGCATTGTGTCTTGGTTGTGATTTAAAAGACAATATTCCTTGGAGGAAAAAAATACTGAACAGGTAGAGGTAAGTTTGGGTTCCTCCTTTTCTTCATGCGGATGCTTACCACACTGGGCTCAGGAGGATGAGGGCAAGTGATAAAGAATTGCAAGAAGCTGTAGGAGACAAAACTAGCATTTGGCTAGTGGCTTTATAATACTGAAGCCCTATTTCAGGTTTCCTACTAGCCACCACATCTGCAAAGCTAAATCTTTCTGTTGTCCATATAACCTCCAATTGACGGAATATTTTTTTTAAGGGGGGGGGGGGTCCCACATGCAACAAGACACATTTAGCCAGATGCAAGTGGAGGAAGCTGTACATGAACTTATCCAAAGGATTGTATCAACTGAGTTATTGTAACATATGAGATAAAGGACAAAACCACATTAGTTCTTTAATAAAAAGGACAGGTTTAGAAAAACTAAGTACGTTTTTCAGATTTTTAGTATCTACCTTTTTCAAGCATAGCTTTTAAAATAACATTTTTCTGCTCTCATAGTTTCCAGTGATCTTTCTGATAAAATCAAATAACTCCAAGCCTTCTGTCCAGTCCTAAGAAAATAAGAACATAAAAACAGCCCCACTGGATCAGGCCATAGGTCCATCTAGTCCAGCTTCCTGTATCCCACAGCGGCCCACCAAATGCCCCAGGGAGCACACTAGATAACAAAAGACCTGCATCCTGGTGCCCTCCTTTGCATCTGACATAGCCCATTTCTAAAATCAGGAGGTTGCGCATACACATCATGGCTTGTAACCCGTAATGAATTTTTCCTCCAGAAACTTGTCCAATCCCCTTTAAAGGCATCCAGGCCAGATAACGTCACCATATCCTGTGGCAAGGAGTTCCACAGACCCACCACACACTGAGTAAAGAAATATTTTCTTTTGTCTGTCCTAACTCTCCCAACACTCAATTTTAGTGGATGTCCCCTGGTTCTGGTGTTAGGTGAGAGTGTAAAGAGCATCTCTCTATCCACTTTATCCTTCCCGTGCATAATTTTGTATGTCTCAATCATGTCCCCCCTCAGGCGTCTCTTTTCTAGGCTGAAGAGGCCCAAACGCTGTAGCCTTTCCTCATAAGGAAGGTGCCCCAGCCCCGTAATCATCTTAGTCGCTCTCTTTTGCACTTTTTCCATTTCCACTATATCCTTTTTGAGATGTGTCGACCAGAGCGGGACACAATACTCCAGGTGTGGCTTTACCATTGATTTGTACAATGGTCCTGAACTTGTGCTGACTCACCTTCCTGGCAGGAATGGCAGCTGGTGGCACATTCAGTGAGGTATAGGCTGCCCTCAGTGTTTTGAGCCAAGCTGAGATCTCACGAAGATGCTCCCAGAGTGAGGGGAGCACCATTGTCAGCCAGGTCACCTTCTGGAATCATGCCAAGCACATTACACTGTGGGGCCAGATCTTTGGGAGCAGCTGAGTTGGGCCTCACAGTGCGACAGAAGTGCCGAAAGGGTTTAGAATGGCCAAGCACTTTGGATGCCCATGCAGTGCTGGACAGTGTGTGCTCAATGGGCACTTGAGAGAGGCCTAGGCATTCCTTGGATTGGGCCACCTGGCACCCCCTTCAGAAAGGCTCAGATGGAAGAAGGAGTGATTGGGAGGGAGACTATCAGGAGGCAAGGGTGTGGAGCTGCTTATGGATCTGAGCTTGGGCTTAAAAGTACTCAGTCCCATGATGAGTGGCAGAACTGCGAAGACCTGAAGAGCTCCAGAGTATTCAGGACAAAAGCCAACCCAATAGCTTTGCCTTAGTGGGAAGGCTGACCCAAGGAAGCAGATGCCCAGCTGGAGTTGGAGGAGGATACAGGAGACTGCTAACCCCGTCCCCATCTAAACTCTGAGGCCTCTGCTAAAACAGGAACTTGCCCGAAGTCCAGAGTGCAACTGTCAGGAGCAGGCCCATCTATGGTGGAGTAAGGCCCACAAATACTCTGCAGGGGGCGGGGATGACAACTTCCAACAGTATCATTTTATAATGAAGTATAATACCTAACCCACTAATCTTTGTGCATGCACAAAGTCTAATCCACATTACCTCTATTATTTCACTGCATTCCTCCAATGGCTCTGGAATGAAGATCAAAACACTGTTAGGGAATAG
Organism: Tiliqua scincoides; assembly: GCF_035046505.1. NCBI lineage: Eukaryota > Metazoa > Chordata > Lepidosauria > Squamata > Scincidae > Tiliqua > Tiliqua scincoides. The sequence goes on from NC_089824.1 coordinate 87,168,232, forward strand.
ATATAACAAAAAACAGTGAATAAAACACTGAGAAAGTTTGCAATCAAGTGTCTTGAATCCAAATTACATGCAGCTGTTTCAAAACCTATTTTAGAATGCAGCTTTGGCAAGTTTTCAATTTAAGAAATAACAGAACTTTTAGGCTCTGTAGGGTAAACAAGAACGCTCTCTCACACACAAACACACAGATACATATGATTGTGGTATAAGTAGCTAAATATAAGAATAGCTAGAATATTGTTACATCTTTTTCTCCTGGTCTTCAGCATCAGAACATGTCACACACTACACACTAGTCTTTTTTTACTTGCAGGATCTCATGTTCTTAAAACCTTGTGTTCCAAATTGAATATTGAGCAACACATGCAGTTTCACTAAGACAAAACCAATTTACAGTATATGAACTATTCAAATTCCATTAGTCAGTGTGAACAGTTTCTTTCCCTAAATAGTTAGATTTTGAACTTATCTTAGGGCCCAATCCTATCCAACTTTCTAGAACTGATGCAGCCACAAGGTAAGGGAACAAATGCTCCCTTATCTTGAGGAGGTCTCCTTGGCTGCCTCACAACCACAGGATGCAGCTCATGTCCTGTTGGCACAGTTGCATCAGCGCTGGACAGTTGGAGAGGACTGGGCCCTTAATCTCCCCAAGTTATCTGCATACCAGCCTCTCAAAAAGCAGAATCAACGTACTTTATAATGTGACAGTTTTCTCCACCAATGGGGAAAAGGGTACAAAGGTGATAGAAGCATTGGAAGCTGCCCAATGAACTACGAGCTCATTGTTTCCTCTAGTTCAGTATTGTTTGCATAGTCTGTCCTCCTCCTTAAACCCTCAGAAATGCAAATTATTCTGCTGGTCATGATTCTTCAGGTCCTCCAAGCTCAACCTGATTTCTTCCTCAAATACATGTAGGTCTCATGCCTTGTTCTGTGCAATGAACCACAATGCTATGGTGGTTCATTGCACAGAACAAGTCTTCTTGTTGCACTTCTCTTGTGCAACTTTATCTTTCAAGGTGGTTTATCTCTGCAAACTGGGTAGTCAGTGATTTGAAGAGTTCCTCTAATGCAGGGATGCTCAATAGGTGGATCGCGATCTACTGGTAGATCGCGAGGCAAAATGAGTAGATCGCGGAGCCCTGTCTCTCCAAACTGTTAATATGTCAGTTTCGTCTAGTGACTAGACGAAACTGACATATTTAGCTGACACTAAACTGACACTTTAGCTGCTCTTCAGGCATGCAGCAACAAAACTGACGAAACTGACTAGACTCTAGCAGGGGCTCCATACATTAAAGGGGGTGTCTGTCAGATGCTTCTTTCCCCCCTGGTAGATCTCCGGGCCTTGCTGGGTTTCAAAGTAGCTCTCAAGCCAAAAAAGTGTGAGCACCCCTGCTCTAATGCATAAGGCAGGCTATTGTGGATATATACATCCATTAGCTCTTGGAGATCCCATTTTGTTGCTGCAAAGTGTGGTAGTGATCTCGCATCTGACATGGAAGGAAATCTCTCCAATCCTTGGCTGGGGTAGAGCAGCCTTTTTGTTTACCCCCGTCATTTTAACCCACATTTATTTATCAGGCCTTTTTTTTTGCAGATTTTAGGCCATTCATTAGAGGTCTAGGGAAAGAGCACCTGACCTACAGCCAAATCCTGAACTTCCTGCCAATTGCTGGAGCAGCGGTGCCAAAGCAGCTACTGCTGTTTCCAGTGGGCACAGCCAAAGCTGCCAGAGTTCTCCTTGGGGGAAGGAGACTTTCATACCCTTCCCCCAAGGAAAGCCACTAGCCCTGCAATGAGGCTTCTCAAGTCTACACTGAGTATTTTGCTGGCCCAGACTTGAGAGAATCCATGTTGGGCAGGAAGGCCCGACATGGAGTTCAGAATGTGGTAGAGCAGAGCTCCTCCAATCCTCCCTGCTGCCCCAGTTCATACCCCCACCCTGCTCTCCCCCCACCCTCCCCCACACTCTGAGGCCACACCCCGGTCCGGCAGTTGTAGTTACCCCCAATGATGCTGCGTCCTTTTCCTGCCAGCACTGGGCCTGGCCACTCACTGGCGCAGACCCAGCACCAGCACTCCTTATGGCATGTTTATGGCATGTTTACAGCACCCATACTCACAAAGAGAGTCTGGTCCAACAAGAAGCTGAGAGAACTTACCAAGATCCAGGTCTACAGAGCTTGTATCTTGAGTACACTTCTGTACTGCAGTGAGTCATGGACTCTTCGCATGTGACAGCAGAGGAAGCTGAACGCTTTCCACATCCGCTGCCTCCGGCGCATCTTTGGTATCACCTGGCAAGACAAAGTTTCAAACAACACAGTCCTGGAACGAGCTGGAATCCCTAGCATGTATGCACTGCTGAAACAGAGATGCCTGCATTGGCTTGGTCATGTTGTGAGAATGGATGATGGCCGGATCCCAAAAGATCTCCTCTATGGAGAACTCGTGCAAGGAAAGCACCCTATAGGTCAGGGGTGCTCAAACTTTCAACTTTAGGGATCCTGGACCTTTAAAATTGTGTAGGAGAGATAGTTTCAGCAGGTGCAGCTTGTCATCTGTGGGATGCAAGTTGCACCTGCTGAAATTATCTCTCCTACACAATTTTAAAGGTCCAGGATTCCTAAAGTTGAAAGTTTGAGCACCCCTGACCTATAGGTAGACCAAAGCTGTGATACAAGGATATCTGCAAGAGGGACCTGAAGGCCTTAGGAATGGACCTCAACAGATGGGAAACCTTGGCCTCTGAGCGTCCCGCTTGGAGGCAGGCTGTGCAGCATGGCCTTTCCCAGTTTGAAGAGACACTTTGCCAACAGACTGAGGCAAAGAGGCAAAGAAGGAAGGCCCATAGCCAGGGAGACAGACCAGGGACAGACTACACTTGCTCCCAGTGTGGAAGGGATTCTCACTCCCGAATCGGCCTTTTCAGCCAGACTAGATGCTGTTCCAGAACCACCATTCAGAGCGCGATACCATAGTCTTCAGAGACTGAAGGTTGCCAACAGCAGCACCCAGTGCTGGCACTGGGACTCTTTAGGATTGGGCCCCAAACTGTCAGCCATCTAACAGCAGGTGAAGTTTCCTCTACTTCAAGATCTTTTGGACAAAAGTTTTTACTTTCCTGAACTCAGTTCTAAGCACATTTGCATCCCCTTCATGCTTACTAATTAATTCTGAATGCACTAATGTTTTCCAATTGTCATTAATGTTCTTTGCTCTTCTAGACTCAACATATTCACCAAACTCTGGCTGTTATTTGGGGAGAAAGAGGAGGCGACAATGCAATCACCACAATTGTAAGCTATGGCTGGGTAAAGGACAGGACTGGACTGTAAATGTGGATAACAAGTAAGCATCATTAACAGAGCAACAAATGCAACACTACACAGTACAACATGAATTAAACAAAACTATTTAGAGGGGGGAACAAACCCCTGAAGTGGTATCCTCTTATACTTAGCAGGTCTGTCCTTTACCCCAGCATGACATCTTTTCCAGAGGCTGCTGCTGGTGCCCCTTCTGCATCTGTTTTTTCAGATTGTTAACCCTTTGGGGACAGGGAACCATTTACTACTTTTCTCTGTTAACCACTTTGTAAACTACTTTTTGTTGAAAAGTTGTATACAAATATTATTATTACAACAATTATAAAAATAACTGCCCTTTGCGAACAGTTGTGTCCCTGCTAAGTTAGTTTTAGGCTGTACAGTAATCTGAAAAACAACCCTCAGGAGGGAAAAAAAAATCTCACTGAATACAGTGTGATCATCCACCAAGCAACCATAGATGGGACTGTGCTATACATTTTCTAGTTTAACCCAATAAACTTCCCCACTAAGTTAAAAGAAAACCATCAAATCTGTAGCTACCTGACCTGCTTGAACCTTTCAAGCATGATTGGTGGAGAGGGAGACCAATCTCCCTGATGATAAAAAAGTTAATCCTCAAAAATAGCCTAAAGGTGAAAAATCAGTCCACAGAATGATAGGAAAACTAGTTCTTAAAAAAAGAGGGAAATAAATTAAGACCAAACTGGAAAACAAAAATATCAAACACAAAATAAATCCTTAAGGGATCTATTAAAAGGGAAAACAGACATGTTTTCCTTGCATCAGAGACCTAGGATGTGCCAGGTAGAAAACAAACAAACAAAAAATTAAATTTAGCAGAACGGGGGGGGGGGGAACCAGCTTTCCTTCTACAGGTATATAGTTGTTATACTCTCTGCTAAAACTTCATGCACTATTTATTTTAATGAATCCCTTTTCTTCACTTTCAGAATTTACAAATTCCATATTGTGCATGTTTGTATTTACTAATCAGACCATATGGCATGCCCTGGACATATCCTGTATTCAGTGAAGTTCCTCTTTGTTCTTCAATATCATTTTAGAAGTAACAGCTACATTCAGTTTGGATGCCTAATCTGAAAAGCTGGAGCACTCAGTTCTCCATTGCCTGGTCCCAGCAACCAGAAGTCCACTTTCTTAGTGGCCTGTTGTTTCAGGGGAACACCTAGCACATTATCATTGGTAGTTGTGTGTGTCCCCCCAACAGTCAACTGAGACAGCTTTATTTGCACCTAGTGCTTTAATTAGGGTGGAGTTTGAGGGGCATCTGCCCTGGGCGCTATGCCAAGAGGGTGCATGACTGCACCTCAGGGTCTGCCCTAGGTATGGAGGAGGTGCTGTCATTGCCATGCAACCTTTCTTTCTCCCCTTCAAGGAGAGCCTCCACAGCAGAAGGGATGGGGGGCACCCCCCCTTGAGGGAGAACCTGGAAGTGACTGCTTTGCAGTTGCCTAGCAACTTTGGATTCTCATGGGAGATGGAGATGCTGGTGGCTTCCTACCCACCTTCCCTGAAGGAGAAGCAACAGAAGGAGAAGCAACAGAGCATTAAAGTGATGTCACATGATGTCAATGCACTGGGCACTGGAACAGTGAGTTAACGCCTATGTTTGCACAAACTTGAGCTTTTCCTGGTGAGAAAAAAATAAGTAAACCATTCAGCTTGACTACACCCGTGGTTCACTTTTGTGTTCAGGAAGCCAGCTCACCTTTAAGGTATCGACTCACCCAGAATCTTTCCAGGACCAAGCATTCATTACTAAATTGTATTCTATGGTTCATTTCTCAGTCTTTTGTACTGAACTTCTAATTTGTCAATTGGAGATTTTAGATTATCCTGCGACTGCAGTTTGCATTCTTCTACAATCTACAAGAAGTTTCATTTTGTCTGTTTCTGCTTCTTTTCTTATGACTTTGGCCTCCAACTTGCTCCTCAATTTAGACAGTTCAAAAAAACTTTGGCCTTTAATTCCTCAACCTGTTGTGCTTTTTATAGTACACCTGCAGCAGGAGATCCCTGCATCTGTGTTGATTTTCTTTTTTTAATTTCTCTAAACAAACTTATAAGTACAAAAATGAAGAAAAAAATATAGCCGAGGCGTGGCCTAATAATGTCTTCCAATTATCTAAAGTAAGTGTACAAGAAAAATTCCTTTCTGATAATCAAAAATATGAACAAGACTGCAATGAATAAGAATGATAAAAACAAAATATTGTAGAACAGCTCCCCCCCCCCCCCACACACACACACTCTTGGAGTTAAGCTCTCTCCATGTTGCTTTCTCTCAGAAGAATCTGTAAAAATAGTCAAATGCATCCTTGAGATGTGACAAGGACAAGGATTCAGAAGAGATGCTCTTAGAAATGTATAACTAACACTGAAAATAAAGAGCAATGCAAAGTTTGCAGCACTTGATAGCTGAGCAGAGATTTTAACCTAATAATAATAATAATAATAATAATAATAATAATAATAATAATAATACAGGTATTTATATACTGCCTTTCTTGGTTGTCAGATTTCTCCTCAGACTTTAATTCAAGACAGTTTACATAGGCAGGCTGTTCTAAATCCCCATAGGGATTTTTACAATTGAAGAAAGGTTCTATCTTTCAAGAACTGCACAACATTTCAGATGGATCTTTTATTATCTGGTACCACATTCTGGCCTCCATTTTCCTCCCACACAGGCTGACAGTGGCCAAAGAGCAGGTGGAATAACTTGGCATAACTTGGCTAGGCTTGTCAGCTGCTTCAAGGTCTCGCCGTTCACGGTGCCGGTGGCCTCGAACTAGCGACCTTCGGGTGTTATCTTCAGGCAAATGGAGGCTCTACCCTCTAGACCAGACCTCCTGCCCCACCAGACCTAAGTCCAGCACCACAACCACTGCAGCAGAGGTTCTCAGATTGGGGTGCCATGATGCCTCAGCCAGGGTACATTTGTCACTGCTCCCTAAAGAGGCACTTCTCACAAAACCAGAAGTGGCTTTTTTTTTTTCTTTTTACAGCAGTTTGGAGGTGTTGGGAGGTCTTCAGAGGTGTTGTGGACCTTCCAGAGAGCCATAGCAACCCACAAGTAAGTTAAAAAACAACAGATGCATTCATCCCCAGCAGTGGTGCAATTGTGGTGATTGCATTGTCACCTCCTCTCTCCCCCAGAAATACTTACCAGGTCTCACTAGCATACCACAGGGGGTGTTGGGAAAGGCAAATGACCCAGGCAGCAACCCACAGTGGGGCGGCGCGACCCTTCCCCCACCGCCATTTTTTTTTTCCAAATTTGGACCTTTTGTCAGGATGTTAGAAGTTCTTTTGAGGTCTTCAAAATACCAAAAAAATGGCACTTCTGGTTTTCAAGGAAAACTGGAAGTGTCATGTTTTGGCATTTCTGGGGGCCAGGGAGAATTCCTGTGGCCTTCTGTCCCCCAGAAGGCCTTCTAAGGCCTTCTAAATGCCTTAAAATGGGCATGGGTATGGCATTTTGCAGTCCTGTGCCCCTGGCCGGCATCTGGGCCAGCTCCACAACTGCCAGGTCTCAAACCCTCCCTGAGAGTTTGGGAACATCTGCACTACGCCATCCTTGCTGTGCAGCTTTATTATGCAAATAGTGCCCCTAGCCCCCCCCCCCCCAAATGAAGCAGAGCAACCAACCCAGCCCATCACGTGAAGGAAACAGAGCAAATGGAGTCGCCGTGTGTTACCAGTTCTGTGTTTTTCATTCTCCATTAGTGGCCACCTCCAGTGGGAATAGCCATGAATTGAAAATCACTTCTGCCCATGAAAACAGCAGAAAGGGTTTACAAAGACACAGCTAATATTTGTGGATCAGTACTAGCATGAATCTAGTAGAAATAGAAACAGTCTTGCTCCTGCAGGATCTGAACATTTCTATTGAGGTTTTGGGTATAAATCAATATGCAGCATGGGTGATTTCAGAGGGAAAAAAACCCATTTGGATGAATATAAAATGAGAATGAGGTCCAATCTGCAGTTGTAATTCTTCTGAGACTAGTCTAAGATGGGGGGGGGGGGGGAAGAGAAGCAGTTATTATTAAAATAGAAAAGTTTCAGTAGACTAAGGAAATCCTCTGAATGCAAAATGAGTTAGTATACCAAGAACATAAGCATACTGCAGTTAGATTACAATTTAAAGTGTCAGTTTTTGCATGTGCTTTTACTTCTTTTAGACAAAACTGTTTGCACTTGCTTCTACCATTAATCTGGTGTGTTTTATTTCATTTAGAATGTGGCATGCTACAGCTGTGTTATTCATATTATAACAATGGTGTATGTGAGGGTTCGTTGGAGGTTGTTGTTTTTCCACATCCTATTTTCAATGTATTCGGATTCAGCTGAGCAAAAACAGAGGCAGCATTGCTGAACCCATTCCTCATCTGCGGTACAGCATCAAACATACTAGTTCGCAATGGCCAAAGTTGGAAGTTGTGGTTTATTGTTTCTGGATGGGACAATGTTTTGGATGTCCTCCTGAGTGAGTGCATTTCACTGGCCTTGGGTCCCAAATTCAGAGACTCCCAAACCTTCAGAGACTCATGAACCCTTTGTCTTGCCACATTCCTGTTCTTAACTTGGCCTACAGAACTTACGCCCGCTTTAAAGCTAATTAGTTCCCCCAGCTTAACCACAGCTAGCTCCAGCAGTCTGCAAAAACTACCACTGTACCCCAGCACCAGTAAAAAAAGGTAGCTTGCCTGTGGGGCTGCAGGGTCCCTCCTCCCAGTGGCGTAGCTAATGATCGTGTAGCCTGGTGCCAAGCTCAAAATGTTGCCACAGAAGTGACATATGCCTGGGCTTTTTAAAAAGTGAAAATTGGGAGGAATCCACTTCCTCCCCACAGCTTCAACTACTTGCTCTCTTGCCTCTCCCCAGTCAGTGGAATAGCTAAGGCATCTATCTGATACCTGGGGTCAAAAAAGATTTGTAGCCCCCCTCAGACAAAATCAAATTTAATTAAGTAAATAAATAAAGCAAGTGCCCCTGTTTGGTTTGAGACACTGTGCTGGGATGAAGAGGGATGGTTATTTTCCCCCTGCTAAATATAAGAGGGGCACCACTTGAAACAGTACCTTTTTACCCTGTTAGCAGGGGTAACTATATTGTGATACATGGAAATGAGAGCTGACTCATATTGACACCTTATTGGTTTCATGCTGTATCATGATAACATGCCATTACAGCATGTCAATAACATTCTGACATGTAATTGGCTCTCAGAACAATCAATCTCATAGGTCAGTTTCGAGTTAAGAAAATTTCACTTTTTGTTCCATAAGGCAGTTTTGTTTTCATTTTCTGGTTAATTGGCCATAACATTTGATAGAATACAGATATTCCAATGCAGTTGGTTTCATTGCATTCTGCATTAAATTACCTTTCCAGTGATATATAACATGGTGATATTATTCATACATACAAAGATTTTCACAATTTTGGTCACTAGTATCAAGCTCTGCTTGTTGCCCCCGTGAAACTGTGAACCCCTGCACCCCCTTAGCTATACTACCGCCTCCTCCCACTTCCTAAGGCAGCAGCAATCCCCTCAGCTCTCCACCACCCAGCAGTATGTTTAGCTAGGTTGCTAGGCAGTCAGTTCATTAGTCAATTAGGTAGTCAGTAGCTAGTCCATGAGTCAGTCCACCAGTTCATTGATCAGGCTGCCAGTCAATCAATCCATAGGTCCATTTAACAGTTAGTCAATCAGCTAGTGAGAAAGTCAATCCAATAAGCTAGCAAGTCTCCTCTCCCTCCTCCACTCTCTCTCCATGTACAACCCACAAACTCTCCCTGCTCCAGATGCCTGCTTATATCTCTGAAGACCTGGTTGCCTAGTGGTTGCAGTTGTACAGCACACCCACTGCTGAAAGCCCAGGCTTTAACCCTGTGTCTCCCAGATTCGCCAGAGCAAAGGGCCACTGCAGACACCACATCCTATCTCCTCACAATATCTTCTGCGATTCCAGTACACCCTTGGTGCACAGGCAAGCATTAGAAGCCCTCAAACTCTTTTCTGACTAATATGAAGCATTGGGTTGGAGAAAATTGTCTCACTTACTCCTCACCCATGGATTGGCTAGGCTTCTAAGTTACCTGTTTCCCTGACTGTCAGAAGCTTTGTGAACCAAAGAGCAAACTTGGTAGTGTAAAGCCTTTGACAACCAGGGAACTAGGCAGCTTGCAAACTGGCTGTCAAAGGATAGCATCACATTAGTTAGGAGTTCTAGCTACACAGATAGCCCAATCTTATATTGGCTGGGTGCCAGTTTACTGTGTGTTGCACCAGTGGAGGCTGCTTTACAACAGTCGCAAATCAGCCTCCACCAGCGTGTACTGCCAGGCTATATGTGGGAGTGGCCTCCCATGCACTGGTGGAAGCCTAAAGACCTGTCAGAGCAGGTAAGGCTGCGCAGGGGGTGGAATGGGGGAAGCGGGAGGGTGGGGGAGCACAGAGAGATGTGGGCAGAACAGAGTGGTGGCAGGGGCAGGGAGGAAGGTGATCAGGCCTAGGGATCCCAAACCAACAGGGCTTGGTCAATACAACAAAGCAAGGTTAATATCAACTACCTAGAGAATTGCTGGTGATTTTCAAAGCTTTCAAATCCTTCCTAATATCTTTAGGAACTAGGTAATACAGTTCAAACACACAATATGATAATGTTATACTGCCTCAACAAATGGCATGGCATCAAGGACTTTCTGCAACCTGGCTTAGGAAATTTGGGATGGATGCATATAACATCAGATCATCTTGATGGCAGTCCACTTTGCCAGAGAATCCAATAATTTGGCAGACACCCTCAGCAGAGTGGTAAACATTGCCCGCAAATGAAGCCTCAGCATCAAATATTTCTGCTCTATAGTTCATAAATGGGGTTGGCCTCTTGCGGATCTCTGTGCCACAATACCAAGTGCAAGAACTTCAGTCAAGTCAAATTTAATCCCCTACCATGGGGGATTATTTCCTGATGCAATAGAAAAGGGAAGTTTATTCTATGCATTCTCCTCCTTTCCACTCACAGCCAAAGTGATCAACAGGACACGCAAGTTCAACACCAACTGTTGTGGTGGACAGGGGCAAATATGGTTTGTGCCCCTGCTCAGGATTGTAGGGAATGAGAACTGTCCGTTCCTGTCCTGGTTGAACATCCTGTTCTAGGACCAAGGCCAAGCGTTTCATCACCAGAAGACACTGAAACAGATGGCATGGAGAAGCCCATCTTCATCGGCACTGAGAGTGAGCTAAAGAGCATCTTAGCTCGCTCCAGGAAACCATCAACATGCCAGACTGTGGTCAGCAAAATGGAAGCATTTTTACATTTACTCCACATCTAAAGGTTTGCAGCTAAGGAAGGCCAGTATTCAGGCCATTTCAGAATATGGCATCAAAATGTAATCAGTGGCTCTGGCGAAAGCTTCCCTAAGGGTTCATTTTGCAGCTGTCTCTTCCTTTCAGTTGGCAGTGGATTGTGTACCAGTTTTCTCCCACCCTCTAGTCTAACAAGATTTTTGAGAGGCTTTCCAACACAGACCCTGTGACCAAACCTCCAGTACCATAACAAGCTCAACACAGGTTACGAATAAACTCTTTAAAGCATATTGCCATATTATGGGGGTGGCCAAATCATGATCCATGAGCCACATCTCTTTTATATATAATGTGCGGGTCTCGGAAACATGTTGACTGAGCTCCTTTTTTGCATCACAATTAATATAATAAGTAAATTTAAAAAATGGTCAAGCTTTATAACAATTTACTTGGTATAAACTGAGAGTCCACTGGACTAAAATGTAAGTTGAATGTTCATGATGAATAAATAGATTTAAGAATTCAAATGTTTCTTAAGCATGGCTGCAGCTCTCTCTCTTACGGCTCTCAAACATTTGAAGTTTATTGTTTGTGGCTCTTAGGCTGCAATCCTATGCACACTTTCTTGGGAGTAATCTTCATTGAACTCAGTGGGGCTTACTTCTGAGTAACATGCATCGGATTGGGCTGTGAGTTAAGCAGGTTTGGCCACCCCTGCCATACTGGATCTACAATGGCTCACTTTTTAGTCTGTCTTTATAGTAGCCATTATGTCAGCATGGAAAGCCAGCAAATTTTTCTCTCTGTGACTTGACCTTGTTTACCAGATTTCATCATGATAGAATGGTCCTGAGGCCAGACATTGCCCTCCTGACTAAGGTGGTCTCAGCATTCCATATACACAAGATTTGACCCTGCCAGTCTTTTTTCAAAGAAGGCAGGGAGGGGGGCTGCTTAATTTGGAGGTCAAGCAAACTCTTTCCTTCTTACATTAGTAGATCCAAATCATTTCAAGCAGACAAAACTGTCTTCATCTGCTATCAAGCTCTCCACAAAGGGATAAATGTACCATCTCCCTGACTTGCCAGGTGGCCAAGAAAAAGCCTTCAGCCTTCTGGAGAAGGCTCCAGAAGGCTCCACCATAGGCAATCCACCATAGGCAATCTTAGCATCTGCTGCAAATCTGAGTGGGACAGTATTTCATTCCCAGGGATTGCAGAGCTGCAAACTTGGTCAATGTCATCAAATTCCATCAGGCACTGTGCCTCTCATTTGGACAAAAAGTGCTGCAGAATATCTTCTAATTGACTGACACTCGCCTCCAAGGTAAGAATCAAAGGTAGCTACTCTCACTATTTGTGATTGCACAGAGACCATGAAGAAGGAGAATAGGTGGTTGTTTACCTGCAATTATCGTTCTTAGCTATAGGTCTTTTATGCAGACACACCACCCTCTCAATTGTCCCTCCTGTAGGTCTTTTTCTCCAAGGCTTGGTACTGGCTCCAATGTTCAGAGCTCTCAATTGTTTAAAGAATTTGAACCACGTGGCAGTCCTCAAAGGAACTGGGGCTTGGATGATCCTCACATTTGTGGCGCACAAGGATACATGGGGTCTACCCCCTCAAGCAAAGGGTTAGAACAAAGTTCTGGGAGCTTCCAAGGTCTCCATTGTGTGTGGCAGCACAGAGACCACTTGAAGAGCTATAGTTAAAGGTAAGCATCCAGTCCTTTACACTAACCACAACTTTAGCTCTGACTCTTCCTCTTAACATTCCTTCCTCAGCTTCCAAACTCTGACTTTCATTTAGGTCTCCTCAGCATGAATATGGATTTTCTATTGCCTTCAACAGGAAACAGTTCAATCCTTACCTGCACTGGAACAGGCAGGCTGAGTGACCTATACTGTATCCAGCACAGGTTAGGAGGTGGCTGGAAGGCAACTCAGGGTAAGGGGATATTTTTCATCCTCATCCTGAGTAATGCCCCAGCTACCCCATGGGGCTTCTCAGATTTGTGCTAGCAAAATCGCTGGCACAAATATGAGCAACCAGTATAAGGCCAATCGGGCCAGGGGTGGGGGATTAGGATTTCGCCTGCACTGACCCCACCCCTTCCGAGCCCTGATCCACCTCCAGGATGGTCCTCCCCCAACCAAAACCTCTCCCACCTGAAAACACCCCTTCCTGCCCCTGTTACACCCTCCTGCCACCCTTTTCCCCTCTTGCACTGGCCTGCCTTGGGCTGGCACAAACTTACATCTGCCGCTGGATCTGGCACCTGCAGGACAATGCACATCTATGCACTGGACTAGCCAGCTCTTGAGTTGCACAAATGTGCTTTATGGCACATTAGTGACATTCCTGGCCTGTGCCAGCCCATCACTATGTTACAACTGCGCTCACAATGTCTCTCATGACCAATGTCTCTCATTGACCAGTGTGCCTGTACCGTGGATACAATCCAATAAGTGTTTCATTCAGTTCTGTGGAGTTTAGTGGAGTATTAAGCAAGTGCTTAGAGATGTTTCTGTTACCTAATTCCTTTTTTGTTGAAATTCACTACACAATGAGTGGTTATAGCCCTTTCCTGCTCCATTTTGGATCAAATATGTATTTATTTAAGGTGAACTTTGCAACACATTTTCACACCAGCTCTTTGAATAAGAAGTACATAGTATTATATATATATATATTTTTCTATAATGGGGAAAAAAAAAGTCTGTGGAGTTTTAGCAGAACAGACTAGAATGGAAATCAAAGGAAACTGTGAAGTTTCTCTTCTGTCCAGAGTGATCTTTCCATCTCTGTTCAACTTTTTTTTTCTTCAAATATCTCACACTGAAATAATTGAGAGACGCAAAAGCACTTACCTGTGCTCTTTCCAAGTGACATTCAAATACAGAGCACTCTCAAAATAATTATTAGATGACATTTATGTATTACTTGGAGAGTGGTTATTGCTGTACATAATATATCCCTGCCCGGTAGGGTCAGAGTCTAAAAATAAGCACACTGGTCAAGATGGATCAGTGAGTCCATCTGCTGCCAACATCGAAGGCTGATGGCATCATTCTTGAATCAGATGCTAGTCTTAAGTGCTTGGATGAAAGATTAGTTGAGCAAGGCATTGTGATACCAGATTTATCCCTTCCCCTTCTTAAAGTCTGTGGGGAAAAAAAAAAACTGCAGTTCTCTCACTGAAGAAGGCATACAACTATGAGAATGAGAAAAGATCCCACATGTGCATCTGTCCCTGACCAAGGGATCAGTGGTCCCTTCTGGGGAAAATATGCACAAGACATAGCTGTGCCAATGTAGCGTGCACTGCATCCTGCAGTGGGAGGCAATCAAGGGGGCCTCCTCAAGGTAAGGGCAGGTTTGTTACCTTACCTTGGGCCTGCATTGCGGCTAGGTCAGTACCGGAATATTGGTTAGGATTACTGTAGCACAATTAACCGGTATTTACTTCTGTTGATTGGTGGATTGTACAACATGCCCGGGTTGACTAGCTGAGCAAGAGTGTAAACCATTCAAGTAAATGCCTTAACACATATGATACAAAGGGCAGTAATATATTAAATGTAGCTGCTCCATGGAAAAAGGTCAGGGTGTAACTATGGTACTGTCTAAGGTCATGTGGATGTGGATGTTTCTGAAGAGACTCCTGGATTTACACATGGTGGGAATTTCCATGTAATGACCAGTGTATTCTTTATGTGCATACTATACCAATAGCTACACTGTTGGGGAGATTCAGTCTTTGGAGGCCTCCTTGGTGCAAAGGGAGATTTCTTCTCATACCCTGGAGTAAGCCACTGCTGGCCTGGTCAAACTAATCTGACCCGAATCAATATTACTGGTGCAACTCTGCGTGGACCTGTGAAGGCAGATCAAATCTGAGGTTAGGTCTTGGCATGCTCTGCTGCTGTCAAAACAGCCCCCTTCTCTGTCCCAATCTGCCCTCCTCTCACCCTCATTGTCTGCCCATTCTACACACCTCCTGCCCCATCTCCCTCCCACTTGTGTACTTAACAGGGCCAGTGGGTGTCCAGAGTCTACTGGAGGGTGGAATCGGCTGCTTGCCACTTACATGTTTGCGCTTGTTGCCTTTGCAACAGCCGGAAGGCGCTGAGCACCACCAGAACACTCTTTCTGGCAGTGCTAGGTGCCTTTAGGATTGAGGCATTAGTAACATTTATTGGTGAGGGTGTGCAGAGGACAAGGACATTAGCAACTTCACAGCACAAGCCTATGCATGTTTAATTCAATGTCTATTCGTAAGTAACTCCCACTGAGTTCAATGGAACTTACTCTCAGCTGTGTGTACGTTTGTGATCCTGCCCTCTGTGCCACCCAGGCCCTGAACTGCAAAATGCCCCCCAGGCCTAAATGCATCCAGAGACCTTAAAAACATTTCTGGTTTTCACTGAAAACTAGAAGTGACGTTTTTGGATCTCCTGGAGCTCTCAGAAGGCCTTCTAAAACCCTTTAAACAAGCCTGTCTAGAAAAAAAGGGGGTGGGGGGAGGAGGTCATGATGGTGCCCCCTGCTGGTAGGCAACCTAAGACATGTGCCCCATAACCCCCCCCCCCGGTATGCAGTGAGTGTATATAGGATTGCAAGCTAAGTCTCTTCCTCCAGGGCAGGGGTGTCCAAAGTTATTGGCAGGAGGGCCACATCATCTCTCTGACACTGTGTCGGGGGCTGGGGGAAAAAAGAATTAATTTACATTTCAAATTTGAATAAATTTACGTAAGTTTACATAAATGAATATATTAAAGATGAACTTATATGAATGAATGAAGGTCTTGCAATAGCTCAAGGCCTATAAAAGGTCTTGCACAAAGCAAGGCTGACCTTTCCTTTGCTGCCGCTACTGCATCATAGACGTGAAACAGCAAGCAGTGGAGGAAGCCCTCATCCCACAGCTCACATGAGAGGTCAAACAGTTGCCCTCATGCTGAGAGCAGTTGCATTGGGCCAGTGCGGGCTCCAACAAATCTCCAGAGGCTCATTGGTCACTGGGGGCTCCCTGAGGGCCGCATTGAGATGCCACAA
Source organism: Tiliqua scincoides (assembly GCF_035046505.1). Taxonomy (NCBI): domain Eukaryota; kingdom Metazoa; phylum Chordata; class Lepidosauria; order Squamata; family Scincidae; genus Tiliqua; species Tiliqua scincoides. The sequence continues at coordinate 87,183,973 of NC_089824.1, forward strand.
GTGGCCCCAGGGCTGGGGTTTGGGCACCCTTGCTCCAGGGCGACATATGATTTAGTGCAGCACAACCCGTCTCTACTTCACCCCCTTCTTCCTTTCGCAATCTAGGGAGTGGGAGGAGCAAAGGCTGGCACATCTCCAGGTAAGGGTGGGCAGAATTTCCCATGCTGCCTCAGGAGCCAGGAGACCTCAGGCTGACCCTGCGTGGGCTCATCACATTCTCTTATCATCTATGACCTCACTGCACTATTGCAAGGATAAAATGGAATTACCCATGTACATTGCCCTGAGCTCCTGGTAGCAGGAAGGGAAGCGGGCTACAAATGTGATAAATGTATAGCATAAACTTTTATATTCAGCTCTATGTAGCAATTATCCTCCCTTATAAGCCACACTGAAACAAGTGGTTTGTCTAAGCAAGGGAAGCATTGGGTGAATTTCTTTCATTCCATTCTCTTCAAATCAAACATCTTGCACATTTTCAGCTACAAGATAAAAGTCTTCACAATACCAGCTTCCCGACTGAATGCATAATTAAGTGATACACATTTAAGATCCTATTTAAGATTCCAGTCTTAACATCAACATTATGGGCAGAGGTTTTGCCCATAAAATTCACCTGAAGAAACCCTTGCTTTTGCTAGCCTCTGTTCTCCAGAGTTCAAAGACGACCCGCTGCGCCCACTGTAGAGACAAGGCTAGGGTTGCGATAATGTACTTTCTGGGATGCAAATAAGAAGAAGGGGGAAAAAAATAAGCCTGTCTGGCTCAGCTTGTAGTTTGGAGGGCACGGCTAACCTATCAATCATGGCTGGCAGACTGGAGGATCTTCGGTGCATTCCATAATTAAACAGCCAAGGACGCAAAGGGGCATTTTCAGTGGGAAAAGGAATCTATACTGTGCTAGTATGTACATTTCCAAACAGATAAAATCTTGAAAAGAAAACCCCAGTTTCCCAAATCCTGGCCCAACACAAGCCTTATTCACTGTCCTGAAGAGCTTCTGCGGATGCAATTCATTGAAAATCGGTATTTAAATAGCCTATAGGTATTTCTTCCATCGAGTTGCTCCCAGGCATCATTTAAATAATCTCTCTCTCTCTCTCTCTCTCTGTGTGCGTGTGTGTGTGTGTGTGTGTGTGTGTGTGTGTGCGCGTGTGTGTGTTTTAAACAAAATGTTTTGCATTCTAATAGTGATGGTGGCATTGTTCTTCTTTTAGTAGTATATTTAATTAGTGGGAAAAGTGAATTTCTCATATGCCCTGGTTTCCATTAGCTTTCATTATTAAAACCACAAACTAATGGCTATAAATAACAGACACATAAAAGCTTTTGAATAGAGAAACCTAAAAAACACAGACAGCCATTGTACTTGAGAAAGCATGCATTTTCTAAGCAAGTGTTGACAGGCTTTTTAAAAAGGTACATTTAGTTCAGGTTTTTGTGGGTTGTTCCCCCCCCCACCACCCCAAGCAAGGTATCAAACATTTCCAGAAAGAGGCTGTATTTACTCCAAGTTGACAGTCAGGGCCAGAAGCAAGATAATTGATCTGCTTGGAAACATTTAATTTGGTTCCTGAAATTTGCAGGGTATAACTAGATGCTAGAATTGAAGGATTGTCCTTGAAGTTAAAAAAAAAAAAAAATACATAAGATTGTGGTTTGCTTTAAAAAAAGAAGTCAAAATGGGGCACACCTTTGAAGTATATCTAAACAAAGACATTTTGTATTTCACACTTACAAGTTTTTCTTGCACTTTTCACAATACTGACAATAGGTTCTCAGATCTTTGCCCAGAGATGGGATTTATCCCCTTTAACAGCAGCAGTGGCACCTGGACCAGTGGCATCTCTTCCCCTTCTCTTTGGCCTACTATAACCAATTACAATCTACTTGTACCCACAGCAGCCAACAGTGGTAAGTGGGAGCTGGAGGAGCAGCAAAAAAAGAAAATGCAATAGTCCTGTTCAGATGTTGTAATTCTGGGTGCACTGCACTCAAGAGGGGTAATGGACACAGGCCAGGAATCAACCCTGTGGTCTCCATGGTCATATCCCCTGCTCTCCCAGTGATCCGCTCTTGCCTGCAGAAGGAACTGCTGAACAGTGCCATAGCTACGGGGGCGGCAAGGTAAGTACCACAGCTACCGCAACAGGCCAAGTAAGCACCCTTCTCACTTGCTGACTGAGCTATTCCAGGCAGCAACGTGCTTATGCTCTGATGGTGAGTGGGTGGGGCCTTACCACGGTAACCCCTTATAGCTATGCCACTGGTGCTGACCCTGGGAAGATTCTGTTCCTGAATTCTGGAATTCTGAACATCTGCTTGGGCTGGTCATCCAAGGCATCCTTCCCTTTTATATCCCAAATTATGCCTAAGTGGGGTTACTGAGTGGCTTCTTTCTCAGCGCCTCAGAGAATTTCAGAGAGGGAAGCATCAGTTCTGGGCAAACTTCTCCAAATCATAAAACAATAAGTATTTTAAAGTGCTGAGCTGAGTTCCCAAGGTTTATATTGATACACTGAAGGGAAAACATTGACGGCCAGTTTGGAAATTAAAAAGAGGAGGTGATTTCAGGAAAACGGTGTAACATTTCAAGCATGTTAGTCTCACCTGTGCAAAGGCCATCATGAACAAATGTAAATGGTTGTACAGACATGCCTCGTATCCATGGGGGATACATTCCACCTGATGCCCTATGGATAAGAAAACCACATACATGGGGATGCCTGTATTAATGGTGGCCCCAACATGTGCTCCCGCATTCCCCCTGCACCCTGTTTGATCAAGTTTCATCAAGCATTCAGGCTTCCAGCAGCCTGTTCATATTATGCTATAAGCTTCTGTTTAAGCAAGATACATTTTACCTGGGTAAGTTTTTAAAACAATGTTCATGGGTGTGGGGATGTGTGGAGGGGCCCTGAATCAGCAGATTACTGAATTACTGGATATGGAATCCTATTACTAGAACCCCATTACTGGATGGGGGTCTACCTGTATTCACAAATAAAGTAAAATGTATTCCAAGGTTTCTCAAACTTGTGGGTCGCAACAAGACCCACGATCTTGTAATGACGACAGAACGCTGTATTGGAATTGCAGAAGATATTGCCGAGGAGATAGGGTGTGGTGTCCACAGTGCCCCTTGCTCTGAGTAAATGCAGGATTAAGGTGGTAGCTGGAGGTGTGCTGCACAGCTGCAGCCACTAGAGCATAAGGAGATCCCTCAGGTATATAGGGAGCACCTGAGGCAGAAAGGGTTTGGTAGGTTTTGAAGGAGTGCAGGTTGGAGAGGAGACTGACTGACTTGCTTTATGGAATTGGGAATCAGACTGTGGATTGTGACTGGACTTTGGCTTTGGACTTTGATTTGGATACCCTGACGGATTGGACTGACCTACCTGGAACCTGACTTTGGACTGTAACTTGGCTTATTGGCAACTCTGATTGATTGGACTGGTTTACAAGGCCCAGTGGATTGGGATTTGGCAGAACAAACGCTCATGCTGCCACTGGGGCACAGGCTTTTTTTTTTAAACCTATCCCTGTCTGCAGCAGCTTCAGGAGCTTGTAGAGGGCCCCACAGAGCCCAGGGTTCCCCATGCCTCAAAACATTTAAAAAAAAATCTGATTGCAGCCCACTTATGGGTTGCGATTGCAAAACCAGAAGTGGGCAGCAATTGCATTCTTAAAAATGTTTTGTGGTATGGGGAGCCCTGCAGCGGTGTCCATAGGGCTTCCTGCACCCCCCCCCAAGGCTTCTGCAAACAGGGGTAAGTTTAAAAAAGTCATTGTGCCTGAGCAGTAGTTCAGTTGTTCCGATCACGCTAATGCCATCCCCCCACCAAAACTTACCTTGGTTTTCAAACTCCCTGTGAGTTTGAGAACCACTGTTGTATTCCAACATCCCACAAAATGGTTCCCGCATGATATTTCTGCAGGCCATAGAGCTAGAATGGCAGCTGGGCTCCTTTAATTGGATTAATGGTTTACATATGTTTAATGGACAATTGCTGCAACATGCACATTAAACATTAAACATTACACCTGCCACTTCAAGTACTAACACAAGTATTTGCTTTCTGGTGCCCCCCCCCCCCTCCATGTTAGGGCAACAATGCTTAAAACTCAAGTAAAGAAGAACCAAAAGGCTCAGGGAAGAAGCATCAAGAAAAGGAAATCCTCAAGTATCAGATAGCAATGTTGTGAACATTTGATCGGTAGTATTGATCAGTAGTAGGAGAAAAGCATCCCTATTCAAATGCTTTGCAGAATCAAGACAGCAAAGCTTGGACTCTTGCAAATAATGAAATGGATTGCTTGAAAAGGCCTGAGTGCAATGTGCCCACTACCGCTGCCCTTTCCCCTATCCTGAAAGCAAGGCACTTATGTATGAGAATGAGGAAAGCAATGGCAATGGGCCTTCCTCACTAGAGCACTGGTGGCTTCTCTTCCTGGTGGAAACATTTGGAATTGGCATCATTTCCAATGGAGAATGCCCTCAGGGGCAGCAGGTCATTCAAAGCCGTTTGCAAAAGGCTAACGCTATTCCAAAGGTTTGCTTGGAGTGTGCACCACTTCTAGCCCCCATTTTGAGTCACACTGGGATGCTCATGCATCCCTAACTGCAGAGGAAATGTCTAAGACTAGGGATGACCTGATCTCAAAAGGTTATCTATAAGCATCCAAGAAAATGAGAAGGTTGGCTTGACAGCTAATCAAAGTCTAAGTCTTCAGATGAAAGGAAAAGCAAAGGCAAGAATGGCTGCTGTTCCCAAGGCCTTCCCTGCAGGCCATGCAGGTCAAGCTGCAGATGCTTAGTCCACAATATCTGGGTTTTGACCCTGCAATGCCTTTCACCTAACAGTGCTCTTGGCCTAGGATCAAGTGGTTCACAGCTATTAGAAACATATAAGGCACAATCCTAACCAGGTCTACTCAGAACTAAGTCCTTTTTTTGTTCAATGGGGCTTACTCTCAGGAAAGTGTGGTTAGGATTGCAGCCATAATCACATAGTGGATGCATAAGACTCAGAGGCATATCTAGGCATGTGCAAGCAGGATACCACTTGAAGGGGGACACCATTGAAAGAACTAGAAGGAAGGGGCGGCTAGATCAGAGGGTTGCCTCCTCCTCATGCTTCAATGGCCCCATTCCTTCTCCATTGGAGGCTCTCAGTGAAGAGGGATGTAGCTGGATTGCAGGGTTGCTGCCCTCCTTGGAAGCAGAACCCAGAAGTGATGTCATGACATTGTGATGTTGTGATGTCATTGCCTGCGCATCACTACCTTAGGCGATGGATCTGCCAATATATGATTATTATTAACAGTATTTATATATTGCGTTTCAACAACAACAAAAAATTTGAAAAGCCCCACCTCCATGTGGGCATATATTGTACAGATCCTAAAGGCTTCCCATAAAAATAAATGAGAAACAGAGATTACAAAAGGCACATACCCTTGTCTCACTTAGAAAAGGGAAGCAGAGAATACAGCTTCTAATGGCTGCTTGCACAAACAGTAGGTTTTTGATGTTTAAAAACTAACTGTGCACCCAATTTGTACTGTACCAATTATTCTCCCCACCCAGTCGCCCCCCAGGGCAACAGTGACTGTGCTTCCACTCAATTTCTTTTGTGAATTAATACGTTTGAAAGATACGGACTAGTTTCATAACAGCATTAATAAAAAAGCAAAGGAATATAAATGGGGTGAAATTAAAAAAGAGAAACAACTAGCAATAAAGTTCTTTCAAAATTAATACCAGTAAGAAGAGAATAAAGTACACAATAGTTACAAGGTAAAGCCTTCAACTGTAGATTGTAGGCAAAAGTAATAACAATAATGTATATGACTCCCATTTTATTGGTAAAAGGAAATCTTTGCTGAGCTAGTTCATTTTGTCAACTGTGTAATACCTAATGTGCTAACATTTGTGGCTCCTGCCACAAGTGATATCATTAGGCCAAATCTGATGTCACTAAGCAGGTGATGAGCAGAAATAAGCAGTTTTTGCACTTACAAACTCATTAGCTGCAAATGACAGAAAATACAATATACAAATCTTGATCATATTTTCAAGATACTGCTTTGTACTGCTTTGACGCATCATGTCGCAACTCAGCAGCTGAAAGCAGCTGGTGGTGGTACTAGGAGAGCTCAGTTACCACAGGGAACACTTCTACAGGCTGGAAATGGCATGTGGACCTTATGTTTGAAAATCCTGCTTAAGTCGTTGTGTCATTCTGGGTGGTATTCATATAGTGTGACTTTTTAAGGTTATCTCTTCTGCTTCCCAGTCCAAATCATATCAAGTTTCTTCTTCCTCAATGCAACTTCTCCCTGACTCTTTTTTTTCCCCCAAACTATAAAGCCTCTGGTAATTTTGGTAGCCCTGCTTTGCACCTCTGTACAAGGTACAGGATTCTTTGTATCTTTTCCAGTGATGGGCCAATCCCGCATGGCTTGACTCGAGTCAAGTCACAAGTCTCCACCCCCACAACTCGAGTTGAAAATGAGTCCTAATGGGGGCATTTCCACATTGGCTGGAGTGTTATGCGACTCAAAAAGACTTGAGTCATGAGTCTTTTGGATACACATATCAAATGTGAAAAAAAAAAAAAAACAGAGCTGCTGCCAGGGTGTGTGTGTGTGTCAGAGTTCTCTTTAAACACTTCCCTGCTACCCATCCCATCTGAAAAGAGGGTGGGAGGGGTGGGATGGACTGTGAGAAAGCAGAGACAGAAGTGGTAAGAGGGAAGAGGGTCACACACAGCTGCTGCAAAGCTTACCAGTAGTAAGCTTACCCAATCCTTTGAGGATTAGCTTACCCAATCCTTTGAGGCTGTACTCCTTCTGCAGCTATAGTACCACTGCAGCCAGTCATTCAATGGAGCTTCCTCCGCCCAAGTAACAACGGAGCTCACAGCAGCCATGCGACTGGAAAACATGATCTCTACAAATCTTCCTCTGCTTCCCCGCCTCTGTTTCCTTTGGGCTTCTCCAGCCAGTCCTAAGGCAAGAACCCCCTTGGGCTCCTGCCCTCCTTCTTCCAAAGGAAAAAACCAGACCACCCATCCTTCATCCAATGACCATCTGTTCCTTTAGAGATGGGCGAGAAAGCCTACTCCCGCCTTCTGCCCGGTGCAAAAGCAAAACATTAACTTCCCTGCTGGGTCTGAATGATGGCCCCAAAAGGTTTTTCATGCTGCGAAAACAGTAAGCAAGCACACCCAGACACAGACAGACTAGAGGCTACATGCATGGGGACTGGGTGCTGGTCAGGGGCCCTTGAGTCAAGTGTTTTGCCGAGTCGTCCACGCATGTGACTCGAGTGTACACGAGTCAGTGAAAAATGCTGATTTTTGTGACTCAGACTCAAGTCACATAACTCAAGTTCCCATCCCTGATTTTCTCACAATATTCCTTTGGAAACAGGGCAAAGAGAAGCACCATTCTATCTGCATAGCACATATGCCTGCATCACTTCTATCAGTGATCTGCATTAATGTCTGGCTACCAAGCAACACTTCTGTCCATGATCTGCGCACATTGCAGGCTTCTCTCCAGCATTAGAGAACAATAGAAAGAGATCAGCGCTGGCAACTCCTTTCAGGGCTCCTATTACAACTGTGCAGCTAATCAACTGAGAGCAGATAATGACCCAATAATTGAGAGAGCCCAGTTATCATACTGGCAGGATAAGGATATTTTGCAGGCCTGATCAAGCCCACAAGCCTTATGTTTGACATCCCTGGTTTATAGCATCAAGGAAATTTTCACAATTTGTAACCCAAAGTTCGGAAACAACCAACCAGTTGTGCACCACGACCAGGAGCTTGATTGGCTTTCTGGTTTGGGTATCTGCCTGGGAATACCACAGAAGGACTTAATTCCAAGCATCTTGAAATCACAATGTGACAGATGGACTGTGTTCATTTTGGTGCATAACAGGTCATGTGGCTCGGTGCAATGAGGAGAAATTATATAGTCTTCACTAGCAGGGAGCAAAGCTTTGCTGCAGAAGGCGTTCCCTATAGTGAAGGCTAAGATGTTACAATGACAAATAGAATTATGAGCACAGCAGTGAGAAAGTGAATAGGAAAAACAAGAATATTGATTACTAGGCACACTGTTGCCAAACTCATTCTGTTCATTCCCAGGAATACCCTGAGAGATCCCTTCACAAAGGGATTGATATGTCCTTCTGGATTTTTCTCTCTGGTAACGTTTTGATGCTCTGGCTCTATCAGCCAGTGCCCCCATTCTCCGGCTATCCAGCTCAGAGAACATAATTTCCTCATGCATACAGCTATAAAAACTGTTCTTCTGGAGTAGACCAAAGTCCGTTAGGCCCATTATTCCAATTGTGGCCAGCCAGATGATTCTGGAAGCTCATATGCTACGCACAAAAGTAATGACCACTCCACTGTACGTTATCACATCTTGTACTCAGGAGAATGCTGCCTTTGGGGGGAAGGACCGTACACCATCTTTAGCATCCCCAGAAAGGACCTGAAGAACCAGCAATGTACTGTAGGCTGTGTGAGGAAGGTCCCACTGCAAACAAGTCCAAAAATCTGCCTTATTAGCTAGACTTTTAGGAGATGGTGGCCTGATGTGAGTGGCAGGTCCCCCTTTGGTGGAGGCACAAAGGCCCCTTTTTCCAGACTGATTCTAAACTGCTCATGCCTCCAGTAAAGGGGGTTATCAGGGTCTCTGGTGAGTCTCCTGGAGATTTCCAGTGGCCATTTAGTTATCCATTTTGCTATCCCAGTTTTCACACGACCTCTTGGGAGCTCTTCTGACATTCAAAACACCCTACATTCATATTCTTGATAGCATCAACTAATGCTAAAAGCTTAGTGAAACAATTCTTCCATATTCAGAACCCATGATGATTCTTCCCTAAAGAGGAGTTTTTGAAGAGTTATTTTGTTCTTCAGTAAAGTTTATAAGGTGCTCAGAACAGCAGATCTGAATAATCTGTGAAAAGAAATAATAAATCCTACTTGTGGTTTTCTTTTTTCCCTCATGAGAGTAATTAACAAAACGCTTGTTTGAATAAAACATAGAACATCAATCTTTATTTCTTCTACATCATATTTTAGGTTATTTTTAGTTCGGAATCCTTTATTGGCATATATAATACATACAAGACAAGAAAAATAATGAAGGATAACCTAAACCTATTCATAGCTGAACGTCCTTCTACGTAGCTCAATCAGCTGCTGCAAGACTACCACCTGATTGGCATTCTCCATTGAGAAGTCACTTCATGTATGGGAGATCTTAGCAGAATCGGGCAACCCCCAATCAATTCTCATCATAGAATCCTGATGTCTGTACCGTATCTTGGCATAGAGGGGGCAGTACAGAAAGATGTGGATGATGGTTTCAGTACTATTAAATCTAGACGGACAGCTTCTATCTGCTTAGGGAATCTTTTGGAATTTCCCAAGCAGAACATCAGATGGCAGAACATTAAAACATGCTAATGAAAAAGCTCTGCATTCCTGAAGACAATACAGAAAGTGGAGGTATGTGGCAACATGGCCATAGATTATCAAAGACATCAAATTTATGGGGGAGCAGACCATTTGCTGCACAGTATAAATTCTGCATTTCAATATCGATAAGACTACGTTTAACACATTGAAACGCCTCATGTTGGGTAAGCATGCCCAAGGACTCTAAGGACAACCCAGCAGCCATACTTTTTTTCTTCTTCTTCTTCTTCCCAGAAGAACCAATTCAGATGGTCAGACCAGATCCATAAGCAGCAAATAAAGGAGAGGTGATTTTTAACAACTATTCAAGTAGGCTTCTATTATTCCTATTTAATGGCTAAGAAGTTGATGGTGACAGTAACTAGGTCAGAGCTACCTAACAAGTCTACAGCAAGTTGGAATTTCAGCCCAATTCTCATGGGTATAAGTTCAGCACTCTTTGTCATGTACCTGAAATGAAGGAGAAAATAGAATAGAGAATAGAACAGAATAATTATTTTTTAGGTCTACACTCATGCTAATGTTCTTGAAGGGGGATCAAATTTCCTTCAGTCCTGCAGGGTCTTGATAAACTCAGTGCAAACGATTCTACAGGACCAAAGTTTTCATCCCTTTTTTGATTCGTGAGAATCTGCAATGCATGCTTTCAAAGACCTTTTCCTCTGAGTTTAAAGAGTTGCCTGCACAGAAGAGACGTAATGCACTTATTTTATTCATATCATTTTATTTCCACTAGATGGGGTAGGGTTACTATCTGAGGCTTTCTGAAGCTTGGATGAATCTTGAGAAAGAAAGGAGTGAAGCTGAGTTGTAAACATTTCAGTACAAAGGTGGATTATACCGCCATTGTTTGTTCCGTTTTGGAGATCCTGATTACTGATTCTGGGTCATTCTCTCTGCTGACATTATGATGGCCTGGCTGTATTGACAGAGTTAGTATGCCTGTCCGTTGGCTGCCTAGCTAGTTCAGTTTGAAATTTCCTTAACCATAGGAACACAAAACACTGCTCTACTGGGTTAGGCCCAAATCTATTAAATTCTAGTTTGACGGGCCTTGTACTTACTTGTCCCCTTCCTTTTTCCCCAGAGAAAACAGGAACACTTCGAAGGATACTTAAAAGGTAGCCATCTTAGTCTGCTGCAGCAAAAACAGCTGCACCTTAAAGACAGGCAGCACAGTTCTAACTTGCTCTGGAACAGGCAGGCTGATGGAGCTGCTCTATATCCAGCACAAGTTTTGAGCTATCTGAGGCTCAGCCCGAGGCAAGGGGAAACTTCTCCTTATCCCGGGGAGAGCTGCAGCAGCGCCAATGAGGCCACTCGGAACTGCGCCATTGAAATCGCTGGTGCAAATCCGAGCATCCTGGGACTGCCTCAGGCTGCCTGGGAATGGGGCTAGGTTCCAGCATAAGTGCTGGATCCTGGCCCCATCTCCTGCTCCCCTCCTGTCCCCCAGAACACCCTCCCCCTGCCCTCCCTTCCCTGAAATGCCTCCCTCCTGCCTCTTCCCTGCCCTCCCCACACACACCCCCATAGACCGCTATGCCGACAGAGTTTGGCCAACGCAAACTTACCTGTCCCCAGGAAACACCGACCTATCTCCCCGAGAAGTGGTGCGAAAGTGCTTTACAGCACTTTCATGACACTTTTCAGCCAGCACAAGGGTCTTGCACCAGTTGAAAGCCGCTTAGGATTGAGCCTTAAAACACTTATTGTAATATAAGATTTTTATTTGCTGGAACATATCTCATAAAAATTTCAAATAGATGTCAGTTTATGCGCTAATAATGTTAATACTTATGGTGTTTTAGGAGCTTTTTTTTGAGAGATTCTCAATAATAATCACTAGCACTTCCAACCAGTCAAAAAATGGTCTGAATGGTAAAACTATTTTATATCACCTAGCTACCCCTAACCCATGAAATTCACCTCTTGCTTTGCCTATCCTGGGACCATCTTCTGGCTCAAACCAGGGACAAAAGATTCTTTTGCTTTGTGGCCAACTTTGGGTTTTGGAAAAAATCCTCTCAAAGGATTCTGGGCCTCTCCTGCTTGAAAGCAGTAGACAGAACTTGGATGCTGCAAAACTGCAGTAAACTCAGTAAAGGCTGGAAGTCAGACCTCCTGCATATGGGAAGGGGGCAGCTAGATACACTACTCCTGACTGGTAACCCCACGTTCCCCAACACATTCTCCTCTTCCAGAACTCTTCCTTCTGCCCATCCAAGACCACCTTTAATTAAAGCACCTGTCCTGGGCAGTGGAGTAACCTCATCCCTACCACTTCCTTCTCCATCCACCTTTGTTGTGCGATGGGCCACTTGGCCCATCCACACTGGAAGTGTGGGGAAGGATCTCTCGATGCTATGTGCTGTATAGAGCTGACTCACACACTGGTACATCATTCAGTTTCACAGTTCTTTTTAAGATATTGCTTTATGACTCGACGCTGAACATGCAAACAGCAGTTGTTGTAAAACATTCTGTTTGAGGTGACTACAAGTGTTACAAAAGATCAGACTGTGTTGTTTTGTCATTTCATATCTCCCTCAAGTGCAGTGCTTTTCAAAACTGAGGCGGTTTAACACCCTCCAGAAACAAATGGTTCAGATTACTTTAATTCTTCCATAGGCCTCTCCTTCAATATGGCATTTTCACATAAAAATTGGCAGCTTTTCCCCCAGTGAACCATGCTAGAAAATGTTGTTTTGAAAGCAAGACGTTTGACCTGTAGTGAAGGGGTCTTTTGCTGATCAACACAAACTGGGGACCTGTTCCACTCGTTTATCCTTCAGTCAGAAGTTGCAAGTTTATTGCTCAGAATGGTTACATAATGGCTCATGGTTCACTGAAAACGAAGGGAAAAAATGTGCGCAAGTGCTAATCCTAGGACCGAATAAACTCTTTCGTTTCAGAGAAGAACTAAAATGCTTAGAAGTAAAGCATGAAAGCTGTAAGTTAAGGTACTCACCTTAACTTCTATACTATATGAGCAATAAACACATTTTATGGTCTTGCATATTGTGCTTGCTCACATTTTAGCCTCCATGCATCCACACCTCCCCTCGGTCTTCTGCAGGATGGGGGGAGCAGTGCAGGTGGGCCCAATGCAGAATCAGTGTTTGTTGGACACATGTTTTTAAACCCCTTGCATCTCTGGAGATCCTGTGACAGCCCAATCCTGTCCTGAGGTGAGGGAACAAATGTTAAGGAGGCCTCTGGGATTACCCCCTCCCCCAACACTCTGAATTGGCACAGCTGAATTGGAGAAGGAATTTAAGACCCAATCCTATCCAACTTTCCAGAGGAGCAACAAGAAGCAGTCCCGCACCGCACGTCCCTCTCTCCTGCAGCTGAACCGTGAGCCCCTCGCCATGCACACAGCAGAGAAGAGAGACTCCGGCTCGTTGCAGGAGTGAGGGACACACGAGACTGCTTCTTGTTGCTCCTCCGCTCCGCCCAGCCTCAGTTGCCAGCCCCAGCGCTAGCAAGGTGCGCACACAGCGCTGGGACCTTGACAGGCAGTGGCAGTTCACAAACCTGAGGGGGGGACGACAGTTTAGCCCCTTGCTCTGCACCTGCAACTCACCGGAGCTGCAATCCTAGTTTTTTGCTGGCCTTTCATAGGGTTGTAAAGATTTATTTTTAATTCTACCTGGTTTTCAGTTAGGGCTTTTGGACTCAATAATATGTGATTATAATACCTTAGGGCACAATCCTAACCCCTTAGGTCAGTGCTTTCCAGCACTGGCATAGTGGTGCCAATGGAACATGTGCTGCATCCTGCAGTTGGGTGTCACTCATGGAGGCCTCCTCAAAGTAAGGGAATGTTTGTTCCCTTACCTTGGAGCTGCATTGCCCTTATGTCAGTGCTTATGTCAGGGGTTAGGATTGCGCCCTTAGTAGATTCTTTTTTTTACTGGACTGCTTTTTATTTTTTAAATGTCAGCTGCTTCGAGCTTCTCCAAGGCTGGAAAGGTTAGGTATAAATTCTTAGTTGAAAAACAAGCAAGATTGAGGGGACCAACATGTTTGTGTTGTTTGAGGTTGCTTGCGGAAGGAAGGAAGGTCCCTTGCCTTTGTCTAGCCAAAGTTTGGCAGCCATGGTCAGAGAGGCTTCCTCATGTTAAGAGCTGGGTCTGAGTGAGAAACAGAAGGACATTCTACCTCCCTCCTCAGGTCTTGTGTTGCAGTGGGGTCACACAAAAGAAGTTCAACAAACTAACCCCAGAGCAGTGGTTTTCAACCAGTGTACCACAGCACATTGGTGTGCCACAAATGATCTGCCGGTGTGCCATAGGTGTTTAGGAGAGGGTCATTTATTAGTAGGGCCATTGGGGGGATGTGAGCCACCCATCAGCAGCATGGTGTGCCTTGTCATCGGTTGTCAAAAAACCGATGGTTTGCCATGACTATTTTAATGCCTTGCCAGTGTGGCATGAGATGAAAAAGGTTGAAAGTTGCTGCTCTAGAGCCTCAATAAAGTTGAAGCTCAGTTACTGTCACTAATATTTCCTATCCTTCATCGAGAGCAAAGGGTAATTTTGCAGATGGGGAAAGCAGTATTTCCTATGAAGAAAGCTACCTAAACATATTTACAAAAGCAGAAGAAAACTTATAATAATTTGAAGGAAATTTCATCTTTGAGAATGTGCAGCAACGCCTACACAAGCAATATTTTATAAAAACTGCTTGGAAAGATGAGAGAAAAGATTAGACAAGGTAAAGAAGAGTTGGAGGTATGTATCCACATGAATGACTGCAAAGTAATGTTTGTTGCAGAGTATGAAAACCATCCCAATTCTTGATGTTGGCAAAAATGAAAATACAAAGTAAAGCAAACTAACAGCCAGTGTCTAACAACCCCCTTTCTGGGAAAGGTATTTGAGTCTGTGGATCACAATTCCAGAAATTCTTGCACTGAACGTTATTATGTGGGCTCATTACAGTCTGGTTTCCAACCGGTTTGGAGCTGAAATCGCCCTGCCCACCCTAGTGGATGATTTATATCAACACCTGAACCAGAGGAGTGCATCTCCATTGTTTCTATTGCCCTTCTCAGTGGTTTTTGATAATATTGATGCTGGTATCCTTCTGGACCGCTTTGTCAGGATGGGATTTGGGGGTATGGTTCTATGTTGCTGATGATTGTTAAAACCACTGCAGCCCTCTGTGCAGAGATAGGAGAAGAAGCAAGGCTTCCCTTGGATAACTTCTGTGATGACTGTAACAGACATGGCACCTAATAAACATTTTCAGAAAGGATAGTTGTTGACATCAGGAAGAGAAAAACAAAAAAATGTGTGCCCTGTCACATCCTTCCACCCATCCAGAGAAAGCCCAGTTACCAGAGTTCCTTCAGCCCAGAAGCAAATTCCTAAAACAGAGGCTGATTGTTAAAAGGCAGCCTTATGTTTTTACACTGGTTGACAATGATTTTATTCTAGAAAGCTTTTTAAGTTCTGTGGTTGTGTGGTGCTTTCTTCTGGCTCTGGATGAATGATTGCTAGGGTGATGTTTTAGAGCCTAGTCCTGAGCTGCCTGGCCGCGCGGCTGCAGTGGCACTGAAAATGGCTGCCACTGCATTCTGCACGCCCAAGGCAGCCACAGGTGGCACCGAGAGAGAAGGGGACTTTTGTCCCCTTCCCCCGGGTAAAGGGAGTAGCCGCACAATGGGGCTACTTGATTCACCACCAACCAAAAGGTTAGGAAAAAGCCTCCGTGTCAGGCACGAGCTTTGTTCCACCGGTCCCGCCTCCCTCTCTCCCCACTCCCTCCCCCCAGCACGCCTCCCTCCACCCTCTCCCTGCCTCTCACTTCTCCATCATGCCTCCTCCACAACCTCTCCGCACTCTCCACCCACCTTCCCCTCCGCAGAATGTCTCCTCCCTGCTTCCCCCCATGCCCCTGCTTTCTGCTGCTCGGCGGTTCGTGCGACCACTGAGCGGTGGAGGCCTGGCAACCGCCCGGCACTAGCCCAGTGCTGGCCCGCACTGGGTTAGCATGGGCGCTTGCCCAGCGTTAGTGCTCGCAAACATACCTTACAGCACATTTGCAACAGTGCACACCAGCAGTAAGCTGGCGCACAGAGCTCAGGATTGGACTCTAAGTCACTTGTTTCCATTTTTATACAGTTTTATTGTTATTTATCTAGTTTTGTTTGCCAACTTAAAAATCTTCAAACTGGACAGGAAAGACAGGTTATAAATTGTAAAAAGCCACACATAATGGCTTTTGGGATGATGTTGAAAAGAAACCACAAACACATTGGTTAACCTACTGGCAGCCCAGTTCTTTCCAGGCTGCCTGTACCATAGTACATCAGCACCAGAATGGCCATCACTGCATACTACAGGGCCAGTGAGATAGCTGGAGGTCTCCTTAAGGTAAAGGAACATTTGTTCCTGGCAGCCACTATGGGTCTACTCAGATCTGGACCACCTGATCAAATGTAGGGCTTTTGGGAATGAGAGGGGAGATAGGATGTGACAGCAGCCTTGGCTACTGTTCCCGGCCCCTCCCTGGCCTGAACTCCTCCCTGCCGTCCCCCCACCCTGTTTCAACCTCTCTCCACCTTCCCTCCCCCACCCCAGAATGCCTCCCACTGCTTGGCAAAGAACTTACTGCCAGTGGCTCCAAAGTTTCCTCTGACTGGCACAGAGCCTCAGTACCCATGCACACTGGTCTCCCTGACACCATCATTCTAGCCACCACAAAGTGCCTTATGGCACATTTGCAATGGCTGTATCCCTGGTGCTGGCCCTGAATTGGACTGAGCTCTGAATCTCTTACACTGCCAGCAATGAGTTGGGATCATTGAGTACAGTGTCCATAACAATCAAACCAGCTGCTTGTGGCCCATAATATGAAAATGGTATGAGCTATGCCAAAAATTTGGCTGCCTTTTCAGAATATAATGCTTTGCCAAAGGAAATACCAAGTATGGCTCACTAAGATCATGGAAGATGCATACTTCAAACATTGGCACATAAAGCAATAGGCAAAGTACCATAAAATGTGCAAGAACATGTACGATGCTTAGTTAGACTTGCAGATGTCCCAGAAAGCCTAGTGCTAAGATTCCAACATGCACATAGCCTGTAAGTGTTAGACTAAGCTACTAAAAAATGAACAAATCAAAATCTAATGTTGGAAATGATCCTACTTTAAAACTAGCACTGTAACAGTTGGTATACTTGGCATATGTTAGTGTTCACTGGAGAAATGCATTGTTTTGTCTTTTTATTTTTTTAACTTGCTTTTTAAAAACCCAAGAAAGAGTATAAAAAATGATAAAGTGTATTTCTGGTGATATATGTTCTTTTATGTTCTCAAATGCTGGAAATTATCATGTTGGAAAGTTAACACCTTTTGCTGTAAATGTACCTGTACTGATGTACACAGCTGTGAAATGATACTTTAAGTAGCTTTTTTTAAAGTTGTAATTTAGCGATAATTTTTTTTAAAAATTGTGATAAGGCAAAAAGTATGTTTTTGGCAAATGTTTATCTTAAAATTTTTGCAACAGAAAGAATAAAAAAAGGTATTTGCATTTGTTTTGCTACCTTTTCTTACTTAAAAAAATACATTATACTTCTTATGGAATAATATACAAATCTTGGTTTCTCCCTTATCAAGTTTCAGTGCTGAAAAGCATGAGACAATAATGCTATACAGCATAATGAATATGATCTGGGGTAGGATGATAATGACTGCCATTGAAGTCTCTGTAACCCATATGACAGTTTCCGAATCTGAACAAGGGCTCACCTGCACCATGCACTTTACTCACACACAAGGGGGGACGGGACACATGTACAGCAGAAGGACCTGTGCAAACACAGCAAAATAGCATTCCTGTGCCACTAAAGCCAATGACAGGCATGTCTGTGTTAGGAACACAGGCAGAAGAGACAATTTTGCTACAGTTTTGCTGCTATGTGAGGTTGTGGCCAAAGTCCCATCTGACCATTGCTGTCACATTCTGCAATGTGTGATGGGTATGGATCCACTGGGACATGCACAAAGCCTTTTGGCTCCTTCCACCAAGGTTCTTTGACAGGGCATGAAGTATGTGTCCTGTTGCCCAGGACAGGGTTGGTGCAGGGTCACCGGACTGATTGCCACCCTGTTCCCTTTCTAGTCAGGAGGCTGGGAGCACCTTCTTCTGGGGGACTCTTGCTGCAGTTGGAGCTTCCCAATTCACACAACAGCCATCGGTGGGGTTGCATTATCACAGCTCTTTGGGTCATGTTTGGAATGGAGACTGCAGAGAGAGCTACCCTTCTCACCAAACAAGGATTAGGGCTCCCCAGTGAACTGCTTGGTTGGGGACTTGGGGTCAGCACATAGACATGCTTCCTTGATCCACACATGGTCATTCTCTGGAAGGCACGGCTCTCCACAGAGGTGTCAGCCACTACCTATGAAAGCATTGAACAGCTTCATCTTAAATTGGTCTAGTACTGGTTGCTGTTCATGATAGCAGCCTTCCACAACCAAGTTCAGGAGCTGCATGCCTCCAGCTACCTCTTCCCTGAGTGGCTGCAGTAATAGAGGGATGTGTCTCCATTCCCTCCTAGGGACAATCCCTGGGGCACCTTCAAAGGGTGGGTGGGAGGTCCATGCAGTTCCATGATCATCTGTTCACCACAACCCTTGGTGGTGCTGCAACATCACTACTGTAGTGGTAACAGGCCAAGGCCTAATTTAATGATGGGTGAAGGTTATAGCATCAATATCACATACAGCCACAAGCACCATCACTACCACCACCTTAAAGAAGCCCAGTGAGCACTGTCTAATTGAGCCCAATGGCATCGACAGGTCCATGTGGGCACACCTAATGACCCAGGGTAAGCCAGTTTAAGACTGTGAAGACCTCTGTCAGATTTGATGAGTGCCCAATACCTTGCCCAGGACAATACCTTGCCCAGGTGACCCATCTGGGCCACCATCACCAAGGAGGAACAGCCAGCATGGCAGTTCCACACCACAATGCAGCATGCCTTGTGTCAGCAGGTCGATGTACCAACTGTATGACATCAGTGGCCAGCAGCTCTGATCTTCATGATGTGGTACCAGAGGAAATTGTGCAGCTGCAGCTAGATGCAGCCATCCATCATAAGAATATGAATCTGGAAGCCTAGATTGCCTCCCTGAAACTGTGAATACTGAGGTCCCCCAGACTGAAAGTGGGTCTTTGCTCCCTCCCACCAATGCTGTTTCTATGTGTGCATGCACGCACATGCTCAGACACACACCAATTCTCAACTTAATTGTTAATACTGTTTGATACCTGAGAGATTAGGTTGCTAGAAATGCTGACAAACTTCTCCAAGCTATTTTGAACTAATCTGGAGATTCAAAAAGGAGATTTAAAATAAGAAATGAGCTCTTTAAATTCCCCCCCCCCCTTCTTTCTGATTTCGAAAAGTTCATCACTCCGTTGCTTCTGGTAAAGGGGAAAAAAGAGACCAAACACAAGAAGCCAAATATATAGAACAGTTCTTTAACAGCCCAATGCTATGCATGTCTACTCAGAAGCAGGAAAGTGTACTCCCAGGAAAGTTTGTTGCAGCCTGAAGTATCAAATCACAATTTTTTTTTTGTTTTTAGTTTATGATGTAGGCATGATTGCAACTCAGAAACAAACACTCTCATACAGGTTTGTTTTTTTTTGGGGGGGGGGGGAGGGGGTGTTTAAAGGTTTCAGGGATTTCTGAAGAAAACCAGAAACTCCTCTTAAGCCTTGAGGGAATTAATCCCTGAGGATGAATCCTAAAGAAGCCACAGAGTCTCACTATAGGTAATTAAGTAGACAAAGCATTTAATTGGCAATACAGGTATAAACTAATTATCCACGGATTTTTTCACCCACAGTTTTATCTCAACAGGATGAGAAAGGCCCTTTAAATTAAAGGAAAAAATCATTTAACAATAGCCTCGTTAATGTGGGACAGGGCAGCCAGCAGGCAATCCATCTATCTCTCTCCAGGCACTTAGAACAGCTTCACACTGAGGCAAGCAACCCCTTCCTTCCCCTTACAAGTGAAATAATGGAAGGGATTATCACCTCTTCTTTGCATTCTTTGTCTGTGCTGTGCTCCTGGTGAAGGGAGGGGTCATTGCCTCAGAGTGAAGCCTTTCTAAGCATCTGGAGAGAAAATGATTGGCTGTCTGTCCATTGCCTCTGTCCTACATTACAAAGGTAACCAAGGCTGTTTTTAAATCACTGAGCAAAGAGGCATTGCTTTTTTTTAAATGGATTTCCTTGAATGTGATTTTTGGTATCCACATAGATTCTGGGAACAAAACCCTTGTGGATACCGAAACTCAACCTGTACTCCCCTCCCCTTTCTGATGATAGCAACTCCAATCTTGGTTTGGCAAGATTAAAGAATTAGGATAGGAGGGGAACTATTCTTGGTGGTCTACAAGTTGGGGTGTCAATCCCACAGCAAACAGGTATGTACAACCTGTTCACAGGAACAAGGCAAGTTTTTTTTGTCTATGGAGGTACTCCCATGATACAAAGGCTGGTTACGTTCCTCACTTGAGGGAGAATTTTATACCCAGTTTAGCAAGGGGAAACCACAGCATTAGCCTGGATGGACAGGGATGTCACAAGCTTTGACAGCAATTGTTCTTCTTGGCTTACGTTCGTGTGTGTCTGAGAGAGAGAGAGATGTGCATGCTTGGACTGTTATTCTATGCCAGTGGTTCCCAACCTTTAGGAGCCCAAGGACCACTGAGACAAAAATTGGAATTGGTGTGGACCACATGCAACCAGGACCTCCAAGAGGAACTTCATCAGGGCATACAACATTCCTTTTGGACCCTTTCCCAAAGGGAGAAGGGAGAGGGAGGGTGGCAACAGCAGGAAAAGTCTTTGGAGCCAGGTCTACCTTGCTTTGCAATGTGGATTTGTGGGTTGCTGCTTGTTGCTGGCTGTGGGAAGTTCATTCTCTGCCCTGTCTGGTGGTCCGTGGGAGAGAACACTGGAAGTAATCAAAGGCAATCTTTCCTTTTCCTGAGACTTAATGGACCACTTCTCAGGGTCTCGCAGATTACCTGTGGTCCCTGGACCATAAGTTGGGAACCAGTACTCTATGCAAACGTATTTCAGGACTTCAATTCAGTAGAAGGAAACTACATTACCGTCATATGCATCTTGTAAATATTGATCAAAGAAATACAGTCACGTACACAATGGTAGACCAGTGGTTCCCAAACTGTGGGTCAGGACCCACTGGTGGGTTGCAACCTGATTTTGGGTGAATCACCAAAGGATGCTGGAAAAAATCAGATAACTAATTGCCTCGAGCCCTGAGGCTATTCAAAAAGCAGATACTATGGCTACTAATTACCCTGGAAAGAACTGAGCTTTTGCAGTTTACAAGACAGCTGCTAACTGCCCTACAAGGAGCTGAACTCCTGCAGTTTGCAAGCATGTATAAATATAGGGAGATAAATGTTTGAGCGCCTTTTTTCCTGGTTATTATTACTTATAAATAAATATTTCTTTCTAGATCTCTTTTTTTTTTTTATTTTTAAGTCTGGTAAATCTAGGTGGGTCCTGATAGAGTATTGTTTTAAAAAGTGAATCCTGGTGCTAAAAAGCTTGGGAACCACTGCAGTAGGCAATTGCTGGAGTTAATGTGTTCAGATTGTTTTGATTTTTTTTATTGTTAAGAACTGATTAAGCGAGAAAGAATAGCCACTGTCATTTTAAATGGTGAATATTGACTAGACAGCTGAAGATTCACTTGTTCTATTAAATGCACCATTGATGTGTTGTTTACAAATTACAAAACAGACAGATGACTGTACCACTAGGTTGTGTTCCAATAATGTTCTAGAATTATCTGTTCTGAAAAAGAAAAAAAGAAAAACACAATTTCAATCACAGGTTTATTCAATATGGTGACAATGTAGCATGTAAAGATTATTCACAAACCTATATTTGTTGTTCAAACAAATCTTTCTACAGTTCATATTTAATTTCAAATTAATTATTGGGTTCAAATGAGCCTGAATTGTTATGGAAATTAAAAAAAAATATTCATTGTATATTAATAGGTTCTGATCATTGTTATTTCATACACAATGAAGTATGGGATATTTTTTCCTCTAGCCAAAGCAAAGGAGAGGTAATGGTTTCTTCTGTTCATAAAAACCTAGTCACAATGGCCACCTCTGTAGGTGGCACACCCTCCTCTGGCCCCAAACGCCCTGCCACCAGCTGGCAGTAAAATGTACCTTCGGGAGACCTTGCCACTCATCCTCCAGTACTGCAGCCCTGTGCCGACTGCCACTGAGTCCAGCACCAGGGGTGCACCTGTACCTCTGGCATAAAAGTGCTTTGTGACACTTTGTGCAACAGTCGGGCCAGTGGCACCGGCAGATCGGATTGGGCCCTTACTTATTTACAAGGTGCCCTAGTGCCTTTTCCCCCTAGTTCTATTCCTAATTATAACATATATTTAGAATACCAGATCTGAGTTGCTGGATCACAACCAGGGTCCATCTGTTTCACCCCTTTACCCTACTTTTAAGAAAACAAACAACTTTTTAACCTTTTAAAACTCACAGATTCCAAGAGCTACATTTCAGTAATTCCTGGATGAGTCTGCACAGGTTTTGGGGAGATGTTAAAGCAGGGGTCTACAAACCCCGGCCCAGAGGCCAGATGCAGCCTGCAGCAAGCCCCTTTCTGGCCCACGGCCAACTTCTTGTCCCCTGAAAGGCTCTGGCCCACTTAACTGAACATGACCAGAACTGTCCTTGGAGGGTGTTCTGAGGGCCGGAGAGGTTGAATGAATGAGCCCATTCATTCATTTAGTCAATCATCTAAGTTCCATCTCTAATTTATTTATTTAAATTTTATATTTAATTTTTTTTTTTTTTTCTGGCCCTCAAAACTGTGCCAGACATTTGATGAGGCCCTCTGGCCAAAAAGTTTGGAGACCCCTGTGTTAAAGGTTTACTTCTGCTTCCTTCATACAAAATCTTTCAGAAAGATCAGATTAAAGAATTTGGCCCTCACTACTCCCATTTTGGATCTATCTTAATTCTTCTTTGGGAAATGGGATGACCTTAAGCAATTTGGAAAAAAAAATATGGTGGAATACAAGGTCATAAGTACAATAAAGATGACTTCTTTGAATTGGGCTTCATTTATGTTGCAAGCAGTGGCATAGCTAAGGGGTTGCATCAGGCAACAAGCTGTGCTTAATACTAGTGACCAAAATTGTGAAAATCTTGGTAAGTATGAATAATACCACCATGTTATATATCACTGGAAAGGTAATTTAATGAAGAATGCAATGAAACTGCATTGTAACCGAATATCTGTATTCTACCAAAAGGTATGGCCAATTAACCGGAAAATGAAAACACAACTGCCTTATGGAACAGAAAGTGGATTTTCTTAACTCAAAACAGACCTATGAGACTGATTATTCTGTGAGCCAATGACATGTTATTATGTTATTGACCTGTTGCAATGACATGTTATTATGATACAGCATGGAACCAATACGTTAATATTAATCAGCTCTCATTTTCATGTATCATAATACAGTTACACTTGCTAACTGGGTAAAGATACAATTCTTCAAGTAGTTCTCTTCTTATATTTATCAGGGGGAGAATAACCATCCCTCTTCATGCCAGCACAGTGTCTCAAACCAATCAGGGGCACACTTTTTATTTATTTACCTAATTAAATTTGATTTTGTCTTGGGGGGGCTGCAAATCTTCTTTGACCTCAGGTAGCAGATAGATGCCTTAGCTATGCCACTGACTGGGGGGAAGTGGCAGAGCAAGTGGGTGGTGAGCTGCTGGGGGGGGGGAAGAGGCAGATTTTCACCCAATTTTCACTTTTAAAAAGCCTGGGAGTGACATCACTTCTGAAGAATCATTTTGAGCTTGGCATCGGGCTACATGATCATTAGCTACGCCACTGGTTGCAAGTATTTTGCATAATCCAATATATATTTCAGCATTTAATTAGGGTAAAAGCACATTAGAATAGGGTGTCATACATAAGACCCATGGGCTGAATGTGCCCATCAGCAGCAATTTATCTGAATCCTGTTATAATTGGGCTCTCCCAGCTTGATAATTGGACTTTCTCATATCTTGAAAATATGATCAAGATTGGCACATTTTCTCTTCTGTCATTTGTAGCTAATGAGTTTTTATGTGAGAAAAAAGTGCTTATTTCTGGTCATCATCTGCTTAATGATGTCACTTTCTGTTTAATGATGTCACTTCCAGCCAAGGATGGGAACCCAGGTCAGGTGACTCAAGTCCGAGTCACAAAAACATGTGTTTTTTTGCTGACTCATGTACACTCAAGTCAGATGTGTCAATGACTCTGGCACTGACTTGAGTCTGAGGCCACTGACCCAGAAATGAGTCCCCATGCATGCAGACAAGTCTGTTTCTGAGTGTGCTTACTTACTTTTTTTGTCACGTGAAAGACCTTGTGCAGTCATCATTCAGACCAGGCAACTAGCAGGGAAGTTCCAGCCAGGAGGCAGAGAAAGGTTAATGTTTTGGTTTTGCATTGAGAAGCAGGTGGGGGGAGGGAGGTGGGAGTGGCTCTCTTGTCCATTTCTGAAGGATCCAATGATCATTGGAAGAAGGTTCTTTCCCTGGATGAGTAAGAGGAGAAGGTGGAAGGGGGAGGCAGTTCCTAGCCATCCAGGAGTGCCATGGCCCCATGAGGCTCACTGAATGACAGGCTACTATGGGACTACTTCTGAGTAGTGCTGCAAAGCATTGGGTCATTCTGGTAAGCCTCCCAGCTACTGTGTGTGACCCTCCTCCCTCTTGCCCCTTCTGTCCCTTCTCTCATGCAGTTTGTCCCACCCCCTCCTGTCTTGTTTTAGATGGGATGGGGACATAAGGGGAGTATTAAATGAGAACTCTCTCTCTCTCTCTCTCTCTCTCTCACACACACACACACACACACACACACACACACAGGCAGAAGCTCCATTTTTTTCCCACGAAGCTACAGCTGACTTTTTTTTACTGAAAAGACTCAGGACTCGAGTCTTTAGAGTCCCCAAAATTTCTGAGTCAAATTAAAGGGGGCAGACACACATAACTTAACTCAAGTCAAACCAAGCTGGATTTGCCCATCTCTGCTTCCAGCTCTTAGCAGGCACCATGAATGCTTACTTCACCCCTCTGTAGGAAATGAGTTAGACATCACTGTATTAGCACATAATAATGTGTTCCCCTAGATAGCAATGATACAAATGAATCCAAAGCCATCACAGAAGAGAAAGATACAGCTAAGCATCAGCTGTAGACCCAATCTAGAATCCCAATCACCCCAGTTGCATCTGGTATTGCATTTTAGTTGCCAGGATGAAAGCCAAGATGGTGTAGTGGTTTGGGAGTTGAACTTAGAGCTGGAAGATCCAGGATCAAATTCCTGCTCGATCACAAAGCGTGACCTTGGGTCAGTCACTATCTTTCAGCCTCACCAACCTCATAGGTTTGTTGTGAGGACAAAAGGATGGGAGAAACTATGCACACCTCCCTGAGCAACTTGTAGGAAATTGGGTATAAAAATGTGAAAATTAAATAAATAATAGTTGCTATTTGCATGGAATGGGAAGTTTTGTGCAGGCCTATTTTTGCCTGAAAAGGAGAGATTAATATAGAAAATAAATAAATGAAAGTGGTTTTGCTCATAATGTGTTTGTGGCTAAACCTCCCCCCATAAAAGTCTCTTTGAACCTTATGAGAATGTAACAAATGCGAAAGCTTCATGGGTATTACTGCCTGCCAGCATGCAACATGTAGTCCTATTTTTGTCTCTGATATGCAATTACATCTTTTCAAAATCCTTCTTTGAAGACTTGGCATGATTCATGCAAGCAGCATGTATACATGTCTTTCCTTTCCAGCTCTCCCCCCCGCCCCCAATAACAATCAATTCAACAGTCTAACAAATACTTTTTATCTATGCATCTAAATTGTAACTGTTATGTAATGCCCTGCACTGCTTTTGTAGAAAATTCTACTCTATTTCATTTGTGTTCTGTTACAGCCCAATCCTATACCGTTGGTGCACTGATAGAACTCATATTCTATCAGCTCAAGACATGGGCTGCTGGCATGGTAGCCGCTGTGATGGTACGGGAATGGGGGCTGCCAGTGCAAATGGCTGGCAGACCCACACAGGTTCCAAAGAACCCACCAAGCCCCCACCAGAGCAGGTTGGCAGAAGGGGAGTTCTGGGGGAGGATCAGGCCAGGCCAGGCCAGACCAGGGATATGTCATGCATGTGCAGAGTGCAGGTTGGGGATGGATATCAGTGGCAATGGCAATTCCTTGGTTCTTGCGACATGATTCCCAGACAAGACTGAAATCTTTGGATACTGTCTATTGTTGTTGACTACTAGTGATCTTCTTTCCTTCATCCCTTGCTGGACTTAGTTCCCCTGGGATCCTAGTGTAATGGCAGAATGGGCATTTCACAAGCACACTCCATTCTTCCAATCAGGTAACTTGATGTCATCATCAAAGAAAAGTTACATAAGCATTAGCCCAGAGGAAGTCTTTGTTGTTCTCTGCCAGTTGCCTGAATGATTCATTTGCAGGGGGCTCAGAGAGGAGCACTCACTTTCTCAGCTGCAAGTGCAAGTACTTACACTGTTCAAGGCTTCCTTGAACAGTGTAAGTAGCTAAACTGTGGACCATCTAGCTAGATTGCAATCAGGAAATTTATTGTTGCTTGTCCACTCTTTTTCCATCCAGCTTTAGCAGTTAGCGAAAGGATGGGGTGCTTTGGGGGGATTTGTGGGCTGAGTTTAATAACATCCCAGCTCCTGGTGGAATGCGGAAAATCAGTGGGATACTGCAATCCTGGGCTATAAACTCTACAGGAGGGACAGGGAGGGGCGTGTTGGAGGTGGGGTGGCTGTTTATGTTAAGCAAGGGATAGAATCTAGCAAAGTAGAGATTTAAGGTGGGTCTGACTCCATAAAATCTCTATGGGTTAAATTACCAGGCCTGAGGAGTGATGTAATACTGGGGGCGTACTATTGTCCTTCAGACCAGAAACCGGAAGGGGACCTTGAAATGAGGAAACAGATCAGGGAGGTGACAAGGAGGGACAGGGTTGTAATCATGGGGAACTTCAATTATCCTCATATAGACTGGGTCAATTTGTGTTCTGGTCATGAAAAGGAGACCAGATTTCTTGACAAGTTAAATGACTGCACCTTAGAGCAGCTAGTCATGGAGCCCACCAGAGGACAGGTGACTCTGGATTTAATATTGTGCGGTACTCAGACCTGGTTAGAGATGTAAATGTTACTGAGCCGTTGGGGAACAGTGATCATGTTGCGATCCGTTTCGACATGCATGTTGGGGGAAGAATACCAGGCAAATCTCTCACAAAAACCCTTGACTTCCGACGAGAGGACTTCCCTCAGATGAGGAGGCTGGTTAGAAGGCAGTTGAAAGGGAAGGTAAAAAGACTCCGATCTCTCCAGAGTGCATGGAGGCTGCTTAAAACAACAGTAATAGAGGCCCAGCGGAAGTGTATACCGCAACAGAAG
Organism: Tiliqua scincoides; assembly: GCF_035046505.1. Lineage (NCBI taxonomy): Eukaryota > Metazoa > Chordata > Lepidosauria > Squamata > Scincidae > Tiliqua > Tiliqua scincoides. Next base: position 87,211,073 of record NC_089824.1, read on the forward strand.
AAGGGGTCCACTAAGTCCAGGAGGGTGCCCGCCTGGCTAACCAGCCAAGTTAGAGAGGCCGTAAAGGGTAAGGAAGCTTCCTTCCGTAAATGGAAGTCTTGCCCTAATAAGGAGAATAAAAAGGAACATAAACTGTGGCAAAAGAAATGTAAGAAGGTGATATGGGAGGCCAAGCGAGATTATGAGGAACGCATGGCCAGCAACATTAAGGGGAATAATAAAAGCTTCTTCAGATATGTTAGAAGCAGGAAACCCGCCAGAGAAGTGGTTGGCCCTCTGGATGGTGAGGGTGGGAAGGGGAAGATAAAAGGAGACTTAGAGATGGCAGAGAAATTAAATGAGTTCTTTGCATCTGTCTTCACGGCAGAAGACCTCAGGCAGATACTGCTGCCCGAATGGCCCCTCCTGACCAAGGAATTAAGTCAGATAGAGGTTGAAAGAGAAGATGTTTCAGACCTCATTGATAAATTAAAGATCAATAAGTCACCGGGCCCTGATGGCATCCACCCTAGAGTTATTAAGGAATTGAAGAATGAAGTTGCTAATCTCTTGACTAAAATATGCAACTTGTCCCTCAAAATGGCCACGGTGCCAGAGGATTGGAGGATAGCAAATGTCACACCGATCTTTAAAAAAGGAAAGAGGGGGGACCCGGGAAACTATAGGCCGGTCAGCCTAACATCTATACCGGGTAAGATGGTGGAATGCCTCATCAAAGATAGGATCTCAAAACACATAGACGAACAGGCCTTGCTGAGGGAGAATCAGCATGGCTTCTGTAAGGGTAAGTCTTGCCTCACAAACCTTTTAGAATTCTTTGAAAAGGTCAACAGGCAAGTGGATGTGGGAGAACCCATGGACATTATATATCTGGACTTTCAAAAGGTAAACACCAAAGGGTGAGGGACACGGTCCCTCACCAAAGGCTACTGAAAAAACTCCACAGTCAGGGAATTAGATGGCAGGTCCTCTCCTGGACTGAGACCTGGTTGAAGAAACAGAGAGTGGGTGTCAATGGGCAATTTTCACAATGGAGAGAGTGAAAAGTGGTGTGCCCCAAGGATCTGTCCTGGGACCGGTGCTTTTCAACCTCTTCATAAATGACCTGGAGACAGGGGTGAGCAGTGAGGTGACAAAGTTTGCAGATGACACCAAACTTTTCCAAGTGGTGAAGACCAGATGTGATTGTGAGGAGCTCCAAACGGATCTCTCCAAACTGGCAGAATGGGCAGCAAAATGGCAGATGCGTTTCAATGTAAGTAAGTGTAAAGTCATGCATATTGGGGCAAAAAATCAAAACTTCACATATAGGCTGATGGGTTCTGAGCTATCTGTGACAGATCAGGAGAGAGATCTTGGGGTGGTGGTGGACAGGTCGATGAAAGTGTCGACCGAAAGTGCGGCGGCAGTAAAGAAGGCCAATTCTATGCTTGGGATCATTAGAAAAGGTATTGAAAACAAAATGGCTAATATTATAATGCCATTGTACAAATCTATGGTAAGGCCACACCTGGAGTACTGTGTCCAGTTCTGGTTGCCACATCTCAAAAAGGACATATTGGAAATGGAAAATGTGCAAAAGAAAGCGATTAAGATGATTACTGGGCTGGGGCACCTTCCTTATGAGGAAAGGCTACGGCGTTTGGGCCTCTTCAGCCCAGAAAAGAGACGCCTGAGGGGGGACATGATTGAGACATACAAAATTATGCACGGGAAGGATAAAGTGGATAGAGATGCTCTTTACACTCTCACATAACACCAGAACCAGGGGACATCCACTAAAATTGAGTGTTAGGAGGGTTAGGACAGACAAAAGAAAATATTTCTTTACTCGGTGTGTGGTCAGTCTGTGGAACTCCTTACTGCAGGATGTGGTGACAGCATCAGGCCTGGATACCTTTAAAAGGGGATTGGACAAGTTTCTGGAGGAAAAATCCATTATGGGTTACAAGCCATGATGTGTATGTGCAATCTCCTGATTTTAGAAATGGGCTATGTCAGATGCAATGGAGGGCACCAGGATGCAGGTCTCTTGTAATCAGGTGTGCTCCCTGGAACATTTGGTGGGCTGCTGTGAGATACAGGAAGCTGGACTAGATGGGTCTATAGCCTGATCCAATGGGACTGTTCTTATGTTCTTATATGCTGGGTGTTCCTAGTTACTGCAGCCATTTGATGAAAACATTTATTTTGGCTTTCCAGTCAGGCTTGGGTATTTTCCATCAGCCTGCTTGTTCTTTACTACCCTCTGGTCTTTCTCCATATTGTTTAATTCCCTTTTCGCTAGATTTTTAATAAACTAATTATATTTTGATCCTTTGTCTGCCTGTTCCATGTTCACAGGTATCTCAACGAATTGTAACATCTCTTTGTCCTGCGGACACTATTGAGGGCTTGAGTTTTAAAAAGAACTCTTAGGGTTCAGTGCTTCCCCAGGATGGATTTTTTCCCCACCTGGCTTCTCTCTACCTGCTTTCTGTAGCCTGGAATAGTGGGAGTGGATACAAACTACCAAGGTTTCCCTTCCCCATTCAGCTGTTCCAGTAAAGATAAGTCAGGGAGCCGGAAGGAGCACTCTAACCACTAGGTACCACTCCCCTTGATCATCCTATTTTCTCCTGGGAGTCACACGTCTCTTCACTTCTTTCTCTGACAGTCTCTGTCCAAAAATCTCAACACAGACTTTGCAATCTGAAATAATTATTTTTAATGTTGTTCAGCTATTATCTAAGTCAGTGATTTTCAACTTTTTTCATCTCATGGCACACTGACAAAGTACTAAAATTGTCAAGGCACACCATCAGCTTTTGGACAATTGACAAGGCACACCTTGCTGTTGGTGGGGGGCTCATATCCTCAATGGTCCTATTAATAAACGACCTTCCACCAAACTCCCGCAGCACACTTGGGGACCATTCACAGCACACCAGTGTGCCACGGCATAGTGGTTGAAAATGGCTGATCTAAGTGGTGGTTTCTAGTTGCTATATTTGGAAGGTTTTCACACAGAAATCTCTACCCATTCCTTTACTTATGCGTTTGATGTTCCCATTCATACCATACCCTTATCCGTTTATCCCATAACAAATTTCACATCTTTTGTACTGCCAGTATAAAGCAAGTTGCACTTTCTGTGTCATGTGGCATGATGTAATGCATTTTAAAACCAATAAATCTGCAACTAATATACAAGGGCTAGGTAGGGTTTATACAGGTCCAGTAAAAATGTATCCTTGACAGTATGTCGGAAGCAACTCCTCTGTCCTTAGTTTTTGATAAAAGGCATAATTGATGGAAAGTCATCTTATTCAATTGTTTAAGGGTCAGCAATATATTTTATGGTTAGACCTTAGATGCAGTCATGACAAGGACATATGCTACAAAGCACAAAAAAATAAAGTGGGGACAAAGGGAAGCAATTCAACAGGGAAATTAAGTGTTTATTGTTTTGAAGGTTCTGGCACCTATAATTAAATGAATTTATGTGCATGCAACATTCCCCCCCCCCCTCTTTTAAATGAAATGGACTGCAGAAGAAAAAAAAGGGGGGGGAATGTCACAAAGACTGCTTTGCTGATGCCCTGTGTGGCATACCCAGCTCTTCATCCTATTATATTTCATACCAGTCCTGAATGCTCTTATTTGCTAACCTTGTGACTGTAAATGGAATTCATTAATCTGCAGCAAAAGTAATTATAAGGAAAGAACACAAAAGATCAGATTATTAAGATGATATCTTCTTCTGTCGAGATGGGTTCCTTCAATCCGTTCATCACTGCATGGGAACACGTGAAGAGGAGTGTGGCCAGAATGCAAATCCGCAGAGATGATACAGGAAAGAGAAATAAACCAGGAAAGAAAAATAAACCAAACCACCCACACATTCACCCACTCTCTCTCTCTCTCTCTCTCTCTCTCTCTCTCTCTCTCTCTCACACACACACACACACACACACACACACACACACACACACACACACTTCAAAAAGGGAGGGTGATCAAGTACTGCATTTTTATATTAAGCACTTTTTCATTTGCTCTCTCATCGTGAACAGAATTATCATTGTTTCAACAGCTACATTTCACCTCAGAAATGGTGTGAATTACTGTAGGGAATAGATAAAAGAATTCCCACCCCTTCCAGGACATTTCGCAAGCCTCACCAAAAGGTTTTGCTTTAATTGAAAGTTCTTGGAGAGATGTTTCTCCTAAGCAGCAAGCAGGAAGTCCACCTGTCAGGCTTATTGACAGCTGGAGGGAAACACACACTCTCATTTTCAGTGACTTTTTCTTCACAACCACCTTGTGACGGAGATTGGGGCAAGAACGGATTCTGCAAGAATCCTGCACTGCTGTTACACTCCCCTGACCTCTTCAACCTGTACGAAAAAATACCTTGCTAGTAATAGAAAACTGTACACAATATTTTTGTCTTGTTCCTTAGAGACTGGATAAGTGGGGTGGGGAGGAAGTTTAAAAGGTAAAGCATTTTCCTTCTGTTCTAGCTCCTACAAGCACATAATTCAACTGCAACAATACCAGAAAAGTTACAGCCACCCACCTTTCCAAGTGCAGGCAGGAAGCTTATCTGTAATAGTCGCCAGAAGCCAGCAAATCAGCACCCTGCCTTTGCTACAAAACAAACAGCGGGCAACATGAGGCAAGGTCTTCACTCTATTCAAAGGATCAAGGAGATGGTCCGTTTGAAGAAGAAGAAAAAAGGTACCGTAGTCTGATGTATACAGAGTTGACATGGAGAGCCAAAGATGGCACACTAGGTGTCTCAATGCTTACACATTTATTTGTTTTGTTAACAGCAAAGTCGCTGGCAGGCTATGGATTTAATACTGAAAAAAAGGTAACAACTGGGCATATCTCACTGGCAAGAGGCTCCACAGAGCAGGACCAGTGGTGTAGACTTGATGTATTTAGCATCATTAAAAAAAACTCCTTTACCATACTTATGGAGATAAAAAAAATAATGTAAAACATAACATAAAAATTAATAATGTTCCTGAGTCTATCCCCTTATTCTACTCCCCCCCACCCCTGACTGGCCTATCAAGCATATGAATATTGAGGTGGCGGTATTGTAAAAGGAAATTGACAGCCCAATCTTCACTTCACTGCCAGAGGCGCTCCGACAGCATGTGAGTCAGTGTTGTGCTAGGAATGCTGGCAGGAAGGCCTGCACCTTCCCACCCCACCGTTGACGTCCCCACTCGCCGGAGCAGGTAGGATGACGGGAGAGGTGGGAAGGGGTTGTGGGAGAGTGGAGCAGATGCAGGGTAGGGAAAAATCTGGAGGGGGGGAGTGGGCATAACGGGTTGGGGAAACCGCAAGAGGGAGAGAATCTGTAGTAGTCATTCCATGACTATCTTATCCGCTCTGGCAAAAGCCTCTCTACCCTGTCTCTCATCAGAGAGACAAGGATAGGGCCTTCTCAGGCAAGAAATAGGGCCTTCTCAGTAGTGGCACCAATGCTATGGAATTCCCTCTCCCTTGACTTAAGAATGGCTACCTCTCTTGAGACTTCTGTTTAAACAAGCCTTCTGAGTCCCTGGTCTTTTTAACATCTTTTCAACATCTTTTAATATTTTTTACAGGCCTGATTCTTTTATGATTTGCTGCTCTATGCTCTTTTTACCTGACTGCTTTTTTTATGATATGTGTTAATATGCTTTTATCTGTTTTAAATTATGTTTTTAATCTTTAACCTGTTGTAAGTTGCCTTGAGTCCCTTTGGGGAGAAAGGCAGGGTAAAAATAAAGTTGTTTTATTATTATTATTATTATTTGTGCTGGCAAACTTGCTGGCACAGGTCCAAGGAGACCCATTGTGGGTTGGGGGGTTAATGCGGGTATAAGGGGATTTAAAATCACCTTTTGTTGCTGAAGCCTCGTGGCAAACCCCATCCCACCATGGAACGCAGCGTTCACCAGTTTGGCGTCCCTGTGATGGTGAGGAGGGGAGAATAAGATTGGGCTCAAATGCTATTATTTTTAATACATTTGTGGGAGGGAGGGGAAGATTGCCATTTGAATGTTATGGGCCATAACTTATGGTCATGACGTTGAATCCCCACACACCCTACAGCGTTGTTTTTCATTTTTGGTTGTTGTTCCCCCCCTCCCCAAAGCAGTTCTTTGGAATGTATACAAAACATTAACAGTATAATTGACAGTAAAGCATATTAGGAAAAATAAAGGGGAAGCATATTAGAGGTAACATTTTAAACGCTTTATTACTTATTGTATTTAGGGATGACTGCTAAGGAAAGAAAGCAAGATCATTTGAAGGGTTCCATGTTCTCATAGTGAGTATGGGGGAGAATTATGGTGGAGAGATCAGTAAGTTAGAAAAGGGGGGAAATGAGATGAAATGGTGAGAAAAAGCAGTCTGTTTTAGTACATAGGGGAGCACTACGAAAGATCTGTGGGAAATTAAAGTGAGGCAAATCTAACTTTACAATGGATATCATCTCAAAATATCACACTGTTTTAAAGAAATTGAGGGCAGAACACAAGAGCTGGGAAAATGTGCCTGTTTTACTTAATATATTTCTATCCTGTCCTTTGACATGCAAGTGTTCACACCTCTACTAGAGGTGCCTGCCAACCTGCAACCTCAGTATTGGAGACGGATGGCTCCATATTCCTACGTTTCATTCAAGCAGTGCTTGCATCTCCATGTTGTTTGTAAAGTAGCCATATTGGGCTGAGACTGCCTTGGAAAGCATGGCTTGAGCCTTGCCATTACAAGTCTGGGAAGAGAGGAAATTGCACCCCAAAACCCTTCCCATTCTGCAATGAGAGAACTTGCCAAGCCAGAGGCCCAAGGACCCTGTCAGTTTTAGTGGACCATTCTAACCTTATGTAATGCAATCAGAACTCCTTCTGGCCTCAATTAATTGGTATTCATGCAGTCTTATCTTCTTTTGTGTTTCTGCCAAAACAGTGCCTTCTAAAAGCAACCTTGGTGCCCTTTGCTCTTTAGCTATTCTTCTGGGATCTCAGAGTCACCTCAGTTCCACTCAGTGGCTCAGATGACGTCAACTGAGGCCAAAAATCCTTCAGCCAGGGCTTAATTAGAGTACTCCACCCAGCCAACTACAAGATAAATCTTTTGGTTAACCCCCAAGACACTTACTTTTTTTCCCCAGAAGCCCATTTTCTGGAGACCTCTAGCAGCTGCCGTGGTGCCACAGGATAGGGGCCTCTAATAAATAATTCTGCTTCAGCTGGGGACTGGAGAAGTGAGCGGTCAGAGGCCTAACGGAAGGCTGCATCATGACAAAGGAAGATCAATATGGCCCTCATTATATAATAAATAAATTATATCACAGGCTGAGATCCGCTTAGAAACTAATTCAATGTTGGAAGAGGGAGGTGTGAGACTATATCCTTGTACAAAATCATAAAGAATTATGGGAAGAAAGAATTCAACAGACTTCTTTGAGATGTCTGTATCTCTTTGGGTATCCTTTCCCTCCCTCCTCACCAGTCCTGGTAGTGGAGGTTACTTAGAGATAGTACAGAGTCTAACGGGTTTGATTTGGACTTTGACCTTGAATTTACAAAGGTTGTCCTTAGGGATGTTGCACCGATGGTTATTTTTGTGTGTATGTTTATTATCTTGGTTTATTGGGTTGTACTTATTTATTGTGGTGGTGCTGATTGCTTTTAACTGATGTCCTAAACTTCTGAGATAGAAATATGTTCAAGTGAAGAACCTTCTCCCCGCCCCCCCCAAAAGATGACATAATGGCTGCAGAATTCTCCATAGCTGACAAACAATCCTAAATCTGCCACTGCAAAATATGATGTGTATCCCCTTCAGTTTGCAACAAACCACTAAAGCTTTTCCATGGTGGGCAAAATGAGTCAAGCGTTAAACCCTCACAATTCATAGTAAATCTCTTAACCACAGGAATCGCAATGATTCTGTTAGTGACCTTAGCAAATCCTGGAAACGCTCCATTAGTACAGAGGCATGAGGAAAATAGACATGAAAATATCCAAACGGCTGGAGGATCTCTTCATTACATCCTATTATGTTAGGATGAACACCGCATCTTTTATAGAACTCAAGGTATGGAATTTACAGCAACACGATCAGTCAGCCAGCACTGTATTTTCACTCTATTGTTTAAAAAATTTAAATCAATGATGTTATTTCTGAAATCAGTGGTGAGATTTTTTTTTCCTACTATAGTTGGCCCAAAGAAACTCTGTGTTATACATATTATATTATTAATATGATTTACCTCCTCCAGCTTCCAAACTTCCCCTGCCCTCCCACATTCCCACACTGCACCTCCCCCAAACTGACCACACCTGCCCTCACTGCCACCTTATCTGCTCTGGAACAGTCTGGGTAGTGGATGTCGGCCACTTTACGCCAGTGGATCCAATGTTCAGTAGTGGTGCACCATTTATGGCATTGCTGTGGCCTTTTATTATTTATTATTTATTTATTAGTAGAATTTTTATCCCGCCTTTCCACTCCAGAATGGAGCACTCAAAGCAGCTTTTAACAACAGATCAAGAGATAATAAAGGCTCCATAGGATTGGACCACTAATAATAAGCATAGACTCCATTTTATCCCAGCTTTGGTGACATTCTGGTTCATTTTGGTGCTGATAGGTGTTCTTCACACCAAGTAGCAGGTACTAGGAAAGACAACTTGCATCTCTCAGGCTACTCTAGATTTTTTGATCTTACTTTCAATATCTTTCATCCTCTTTCTGTCTACTGCTCTTCATTCTCCAGCTAACAGCTAACTCCCTTTCCAATTTAGAAGATGTTTCTTTTCCTCCAAGCAGGGGCATGTACATTTTACATTGCATATTTCACTCTCCAGTGCTGCTCCATAGATCAGCAGGGATTTTCCTCTTTCCGGTCAATTTCCACATACAGTATTACTTCCATCTCTATTTTCCTTGGCTCACTTCCCACCTCTACCCATGCATGCTCACTTCCCCAATTCCAGAATCCCATGCATGCTGTTTTTCTCTTTTTCCCCCATAGTACACACTGTTCCCCCCTTTTTCCTTCTCTTACATACAGACTTCTGCTTGAGTTTATTGTTTCCCCTACCTTGAATGCTTTTAATCATTCCTTTAATAAAACCTGCATTCTTTACCCTTGAGCACTGCTTCTTACTTCCACCCCTGTACATCCCTGCACGTGTGGTAAAGAGCAAGCTTATGTTTGTACCCATGCATCACGGAGGATGCATGGAAACATTCTATAACAGGGGTGTCAAACATAAGGCCTGGGGGCCAGATGTGGCCCGCAGAAGCTTTTTATCCAATCCTCAGGCTCTCAGCTGCTGTGCTGAGGTGTTACTGCTGAAAGGGTAGTCCACATGAAAATCGTGCTCTCCTGTATCTTGAAATATGATCGAGATTTGCATAATTCCTCTTCTATCATTTGAAGATAATGAGTTCTTAAGTGAGAAAAGGTGCTCATTTTGGGTTATGACCTGTTTAATGACATCACTTCCAGAACCACAGCAGGCATCATGAATGCTATTCGGCCCTGTGTATGAAATGAGTTTGACACCCCTGCTCTGTAACATTGGATAGTTGGCCCAAGGATACACATAACAGAAACCTCCAGAGAAGCATGCATAAAACCTGGCCTTTGACTGGAGTGGGAGTTAAAAAGCCCCCTTCCAGCAAGCAGAGCCGCTAGCCCTCTCCCTCCCAACGCATATTATTTATAATGACCCATTTCAGAAGGTCAGACCAGTGGCGTTACTAGGGTTCATGTCACCCAGTGCAGGATGCCAGCACGTGACCCCCCCCATGCAGTGGGCGGGGTAACACCCAAGGTGGTGGACGTGGTGATGTACCATCACTCCGTCCCCACTGGTTTTAGGGCTCTACCTTTTGATTGAACAAAGATAGAACACATTCTGCATGAAATTACACATTGATTGAGATATAACATGCTGGTATTATTCCTCCAAACTGTGATTTTAGTGATTTTGGCAACTAGTAGTGCCACTCGCCCCCAGGGTATCAACTTACTAACACCTATTGCAGCAGTTCTCAAGCTTTTAGCACTGGGACCCACTTTTTAGAATGACAATCTGTCCAAGACCCACCAGAAGTGATGTCATGGTGGAAGTGACATCATCAGGCAAATTAAAATAAATAAGTATAAATAATTAAAGTAAAACAATTAAATAAGCAGAAGCCAGCCCTGTTCCACCAAGTGAATTTCCTCTGTAGCCTGCCTGCAATAATACCCCCCCCCTGCAAAACCAGTAAGGTTTTCAGCCCTACCCAGTGCCCTGTTCAATTTAAGAACTTCTGTTTAAGCCAGATCACTGTCAGGATCCACCTGGCTTCGCAAGTCTCAAAAAGGTTCACCTTATCAGCTGAAGCCGGTTTTGATCCTTTTTAGTGGGGGAGGGGAGGCTGCCTTCTGGAGCACTTGTTTAGCTGCAGGTGCATAGAATCAGGACCACTCTGATAGCCTTGCACTCTCCTTCACCTGATCTTCCACACCAGCCAAGGCACATTTGCTTACTCATGAATAAATGCGACCGTGAGGCTTCCTTTCGCTTTCCATAGGGCTCAGTACATTTGTCTGCTTGGAGGGAAGGACTTCCTTCTCAGGTGTTTTTGGGGTTGCGTTCATTGGATCAGGACCATTCAGGTGTCATTGCATTCCTTTCAGCCTGCTCTTTCCTATGGATTAAGGCATGTTCTCCTACTCGTGAGTAAACACGCTATACAGCTCACTTTCACTTTCCATAGGGATCCATGCATTTTTTGTTCTCCAGATTTTTGGCCATAACTTTTGATAGAAAAGAGATATTTCACTTGGGTTTTTTGCATTGCATTCCACTTGAATATCTGCATCCAATGGTATATAATATGATGGTGTTACTCCTAACCACCATGATTTTAGCGTGTCAACCCCCAGTGTGCGTCACCCCCCGTGCGCGTCACCCACTGCGGTCCCCCCACACCCCCTAGTGACGCCACTGGGTCAGATCCCCAAATGGAAGCTCAATGAACCTTCTCAGTGTCAGACACTTTACTCTCATGCTTGGTCTACAGGGACTATTTTTATCACATCTTCTTTGTCCAAAAGAGAAGTGCTTCATAAATGTGGACCTCAAGAGATCTTACAATCAGTTTTCAGAAGCATACTGCAATATAGATATCAAAGTTTTAATTAAAACAAAATGCCAAATCGTACACATTTCAAATTCTGAGGGCAGAGGAATTTACTGGTCTGCTCGAAGAGGCTGTAACAAAATCAGGACAACTTTCTTTCCTCCAGTTTACTTTCCCTAATATCTGTCTTCTCTGTTTCACTGCTGTCATGTGAGAGGAAATGTAGCTGTACAAATCTGGGAAACAGATTCTGAACACAGCAGATGTCCAGTAATTTGAAAAAAAAAATCTTATTATTTCTTAAGTTTCACCATCCCTTGAAGAATTCAGAACACAGGAAGCAACAGCTCATTGACATTTCAACAAAAAAGTTTAAAAAGAAAATGAACATTTTAAAAAGTGATTTTTTTAAGTATTTCTATAAGAATCAAACTTAGGTAAGGTACTGGATCCCTTTAGAAAGACACAGTTTTAGTAAGATTCAATTAATATATCAAATTGTTGCAGCGTTGTTCAGCTACTATTTAGCTTAGGGTTTGGGTATGTGAAGGGTACCTGAAGGGACATTTATTTCCCCCCACACCTGTGCATTTAGATAATATCTAGGGGCCCTCCACTGGGTGCTTCTACCTTCTGGAGTAAGGACCTTCTTAGTCATAGCAACCTTAGTCATCTGCAAATCTTTCAGTGCTAAAGATTTTTCCATTTTCCCAAGTTCTTTTTAAACTTGAGATTGATTTATGCTCATTGCTGTTTTATAGCTTGTACTATTTCATTTCATCTAGTCAGTGGCGTCACTAGGCTTTGCGTCACCCCACGCGGGATGCCAGCGCGTCACCCCCCATGCAGCGGGCGGGCAACACCCAAGGTGGTGGGCTTGGTGATGTACCATCACTCTGCCCCCACTGGTTTTGGGGCTGTACCTTTTGATAGAACAAAGATAGAACACATTCTGCATGAAATTACGCATTGATTGATATATAACATGCTGGTATTATTCCTCCAAACTGTGATTTTAGTGATTTTGGTCACTAGTAGTGCCACCCGCCCCCAGGATGTCAACTTACTAACACCTATTGCAGCAGTTCTCAAACTTTTAGCACTGGGACCCACTTTTTAGAATGACAATCTGTCCAAGACCCAGCAAAAGTGATGTCATGGTGGAAGTGACATCATCAGGCAAATTAAAATAAATAAGTATAAATAAAAGTAAAACAATTAAATAAGCAGAAGCCAGCCCTGTTCCACCAAGTGAATTTCCTCTGTAGCCTGCCTGCAATAACACCCCCCCCCCCTCCAAAATCAGTAAGGTTTTCAGCTCTAGCCAGTGCCCAGTTCAATTTAAGAACTTCTGTTTAAACCAGATCACGGTCTGGAACCATCTGGCTTTGCAAGTCTCAAAAAAGTTCACTTTATCCGCTGAAGCCTCTGTTTTGAATCTTTTTAGTTGGGGGGAGCTGCCTTCTGGAGCAGTTGTTGAGCTGCAGATGCATAGGATCAAGACCATTCTGGTAGCATTGCACTTTCCTTCACCTGATCTTCCACACCAGCCAAGGCATGTTTGCTTACTCACGAGTAAATGTGACCATGAGGCTTAGTTTCACTTTCCTTAGGGATCAATACATTCATCTGCTTGGAGGGAGGGACATCCTTCTCTGGTGTGTTTTATCTTGTTGAATTAAGAACAGAACCCTCCCTGTTGGTCTCCCCGTGTGCTCAAGATGTTCATTCTTTGTTCCACATTTTACTTGTATGACTTGTTTTCCTTTTTTGTCCTGCTACTGTTGTTATTTATTTTTGTGGCTGCTTTTTGTAGTGCATCTTGTTTTATTGCATTTTAATATTTTCATGCTTGTTGACCACCTTGGATCTTTTACTACAAAAGGGAAAGCCTGGTTGTCCATATTTTAAAATAAATCAACAAACTGAACATTGCATGCAAAGTCATTCAAATATGAGGTATTTTATGTGGTACAGTCCTCAACCAACTATATCACCTTAGAATGCAACAGAGGTGGGGATAACCGGTGTTTGAAATCCATGCCCATATCAAAATCTCCTTCTATGAGGAAAGCTGATAGGATCAGAGAGAATGTGCAGTCATCCCTTCAGCAATTATCACAATGTTGTTCAAATTGATCATTTGCTCACCCCACCCCCAATGTACCCTGAGAATCAAGCTTTATGGTTTTAACATTCTGTATTATATCCTGGGCTTTGTAACCACTGATTGCAAATTCCCTCTCTTTACTGTAGCCTGACATATTTGGCCTTGCCACTGAAAGAGAACATCGAGAACATCAATTGGTGCATAAATGTTTATGAATACTTAAGTGGAGTGATCAGATATAATCAACTCTCCAGAGAAAGGCTGTGTCTGAAGAGGATTTTAAGATTCACGGGATGTGTACCTAGATGCGTTGTGAAAAGCGTTAACATTTACTTTTACTAGCTCTGTGTAATATTAGCTGAAAGCAATATAAGGTATGAGCAGCTTACAATCATGTATCTTGCTGCCGAACCACACTGTGACATGTGAGGAAGGGCATTAATTTCTGTTGGTTGTTTAGGAAAGCCTTGTTTGTAGGCAATCCAGCTCATTTAATCCCGCCATGCCTTCAAGAAACATTTGCTTCAGTTAGCATTTGACTATATTATTTGTCTCCTCTTTCATTTTCTGTTGCTTTTTGTGTGTGTAATTTTCATAAATTGTAAGGTTTCAGGCAGGGTCTCTCATTTAACACACACACACACACACACACACACACACACACACAGAGAGAGAGAGAGAGAGAGAGAGAGAGAGAGAGAGAGAGAGAGCACCTAATTGTGTTAGGTTGTGTTAACACACCTAATTGTGTTAACAATTATTGACTATATGAGATGGGTTCATTTCAGCTACATTTAAATATTTTTTCCCCCCAAAATACAATCATCTCCCAGGAGGAAAAGGAATTGATAATAATGTAACATTTATTAAATGTCAAATTGAGTAGGCTGGTGCTTTGTAAACTCCCAGAGAGAGTGCTAAAAACAGGTTAACGCTATTGTCTACTCATCCAAGTTTCTATCCTGATTATGTAAAGGAGTACAGCGATTCTGCATTGGCATTAAAAGAAAGGCACTTGGAGTAAAGAAATTTTGGGCCCTAATTGCAAAGAACACTTTGATACACATGAGATGTATATGATACACATGATACTATACACATGAGAACTATTCACATAGTTATACACATAGAACTATACACATAGGGGATACACATGAGAACTATAATAAAGTCATGTAGAACCATGTGAGAGCTATGACCTGTTTGCCACACATCTCTTGCACAGTGAAAACCTACAAACCACACCAGACCAAGCCAGAAACACATGGAGACATAAGTTGTTCAGAAGCAATTGGGGGGGGGGTTAAAATAATGCCCAGGGAAAAGTAGAAAACACATGGAGACTAGAAAAGGCCTTGCTCTAAAAGCTTGTGACTGGCAGTCACGGGCCAGCCTAGGCTCCAACAGTCTCCAACAGGCCAGAGGCTCATTGAAGACTGGGGGCTCCCTGCGGGTCGGATTGGAGGACCCCGGGCCCCCATTTGCCCAGCCCTGGATTTGCCCACCCCTGGTTTACAAAACTGGTGCTCTGTGTTTCACTTATAGCCAATAACATACTTACCAAAGAGTAACTCCCATTGAAATTTGTGAAGACTCGCTTCTGAATAAATATGCATAGGGTTGAGAGCTATAAATCTATTTCCTGCCAGCAACCTCTGCCATGATATTTATTTATTTATTTATTGGATTTGTATTCCACCTTTCTCCCCGAAGGGCACCCAAGGCGGCTAACAATCAAGTTAAAAAATACAGATAAACATTAAAAATACAAAACACTTAAAAACAATTAAAACAAGATAAAATACATAGCAGCAGACTGAAAGCACGCAGTAAAAAACATGTTATAAATTTATAAAAACAGCCCTTATAGTGCCTCGAAGGCTTTCCTGAATAAAAAAGTCTTCAGGCCCCGCCGGAACGTTAATAATGAGGAAGCTGCTCTCAATTCAAAGGGGAGGGAATTACATAGTGCAGGTGCCACCACTGAAAAGGCCCTGTTTCTGGCCGCCATTCCCTTCACCACTCTCAGTGACGGCATAACCAACAGGGCCCCTTCTGATGACCTTAGAGAATGGACCGGATTATACAGAAGAAGGCGGTCTCTCAAATACGCTGGTCCCAAGCCGTTTAGGGCTTTAAAGGTCAAAACCAGCACCTGAATTCAGCCCAGAAACGAATGGGCAGCCAGTGCAGCCACCGGAGTAGTGGCGTGATGGAGTCAAACCGCCAACCCCCAGCAACTACCCAAGCCGCCGCATTCTGCACTAGTTGTAGCTTCCGGAACGTCTTCAGGGGCAGCCCCACATAGAGCGCGTTACAATAATCTAATCTTGATGTCACTATGGCATGGACCACTGTGGCCAGATCCGCCTGAGACAGGTACGGCCGCAGCTGGCGCACCAGCCGAAGCTTGGCAAAGGCACCCCTGGCCACAGCTGACACCTGGACATCCAGGAGGAGCTGCGAGTCCAGGAGAACCCCCAAGCTGCGAACCTGCTCTTTCAGGGGTAGTGCAACCCATTCAGAGCAGGGCGATAGTCCAGCACCCGCATTGTGGATTTCTGCACCAGGAGGACCACTGTCTTGTCTGGATTTAATCTCAGCTTGTTTGCCCTCATCCAGGTCCCAACTGCCTCCAGGCAACGCTCCAGGACAGAGACAGCCACCCTGGAGTCAGGTGGAAAGGAGAGCTGAGTGTCATCAGCATACTGATGGCACCCAACTCCAAATCCCCGGATGACCTCTCCCAGTGGTTTCATGTAGATGTTAAACAACATGGGGGACAATATAGAACCCTGTGGCACCCCACACCTCAAGGGCCAGGGTGCCGAACAGGAGTCCCCCAATATCACCATCTGGGACCTGTCGGCCAAGAAGGACCAGAACCACTGCAAAACAGTGCCCCCGATCCCCACCTTGGCCAACCATCCCAGAAGGACACCATGGTCAATGGTGTAGAAAGCTGCTGAGAGGTCCAAAAGGACTAGCAAGGATGCACTCCCTCCGTCCAGCCCTTGGCGTAGGTCATCCATCAAGGCGACCAAGGCCGTCTCTGTCCCGAAGCCAGGCCTGAAGCCAGATTGAAAGGGATCCAGATAATCCGCTTCATCCAGGATCCTCTGGAACTGAGACGCCACCAACTGCTAGATCACTTTGCCCAGAAACGGGAGGTTCGAGATTGGCCGATAATTATCCAATATAGAGGGGTCCAGAGAGGGCTTTTTCAGGAGGGGGCGAACCACTGCTTTAATGCCACAGGCACCACCCCCTCCCTCAAAGATGAATTTACTACCTTCTCTGTCCACTCGACCAGTCCCTCCCGGGCATAAGAACATAAGAACAGCCCCACTGGATCAGGCCATAGGCCCATCTAGTCCAGCTTCCTGTATCTCATAGTGGCCGATCTAACCAGCCATGCTGGGCACAGATCCAGCAGGTAGGCAGATGGACTCACACTCCAAAGGATCCTGTCCACATCCTCAGGTTCTACAAGCTGAAAAGAATCCCACAAAATAGGATTGACAGGTGCCACAGGAACATCACTAGGCATTGTCAACATGGAGTCCAAGTTGTGCCGAATCCGAGCGATTTTATCCGCAAAGTGCCTGGCAAAGGTGTTACAGCGGACCTCCGTGTGATCCTCCTGATCCACTGATGGGGTCTGATGGAGGAAACACCGCACCACACGGAACAATTCCGCTCACCGGCTATGTGCAGACATGATAGTGGCAGAGAAGAAGGAGCACTTTGCTGCCACTATTGCCACAGAGTAGACCCTGTAGTGGGCCTTAGCCTGTGTACGGTTGGATCTGTCACGAGTCTTCCTCCAACGTCGTTCAAGACGCCTACCCTGCCGCTTCATCATTGGAACCTCCTTGGTAAACCAAGGAGCCACTTTGATTCTGCTAGCTGGGAGGCGCCGCTCAGGAGCAATCTCATCCACAGCTCTGGCCATCTCTGTGTTCCAGAGATCGACCAGAGCCTCAGATGAGTCACTGGCCTTAGCAGCAGGAAAATCCCCCAGAGCCCTCAGGAAACCATTCGGATCCATCAGTCTCCGGGGGCGAACCATATAATAAGGACCTCCGCCTCTGTGGAGACAGGAGGCCACAACAAGTCTAAACCTTACCAGGAAGTGATCTGTCCATGACAACAGAGTGATGTTGATCTCCTCCACATTCAGATCACCATCCCTTTGCCCAGACAAAAACACCAGGTCTAGCATGTGTCCAGCCTCATGGATTGGGGTAGAGATCTTTTGTGACAGGCCCATGGTTGCCATGGTGGCCATGAAATCCTGAGCTCCGCCTACCTCTGGGGCCTTGATGTGCACATTGAAGTCTCCCAACACCAATAGGCGGGGGCCCTCCAATGCAACATCCAAGATCAACCCAGTCAGCTCAGGCAGGGAGACTGTTGGGCAGCAAGGCAGACGGTACACCAACAGAATCCCAATCCTGTCCCGTCCTTCCAACGAGACATACAGACACTCAAACCCAGTGAATTGCTGGACAGGGTTCCTGGCAAGGGAGATGGACTCCCGATAGACTATCGCAATCCCCCCTCCCTGTCCCTGCAGTCGTGGCTGCTGCACTACCCGGAAACCTGGAGGACAGAGCTGGGAAAGGTTCATTCCTCCCGCTTCATTCAACCAGGTCTCCGTAATACAAGCCAGATCAGCACCCTCACCCAGGATTAAATCCTGGATGAGACAGGTTTTATTGTTGACTGATCTGGCATTTAAGAGCAGCAGTTTCAGACCCAGGGCACTACTGCCAAGGCCCCCAGTCGTCAGAGAGCTGGAGGGAAGGCTGGAAAGAGGGACGATCTGTCTACGATGGACCCTCCTTACCCTGGAACGGCCAGCCCTCGCCCCACCACCATATCTTCCATGGCCCGTCACTCTGTTGATGGTGGCACTATTCCCCTCCCCATAGCTCCCCTCAGAAGATAAACACATAACTTACTGGCAAAGTCTGCCCTAAAAGCCACTATAACGATGCACCTGCTCAGATTAAAAATTTGCCACTAAAAAAATTCACACCCACAGTTATGTCAGAGATTTGGAGGGGGGAGTGAGGAAAGGCCCTAGTCTGCAAGGTCCAAAACCCACTCCCCAAACCACAAACCACCTCCCTTGTCCAATCCAGTCCCGATAGCAGTACACCAAATCATTCCCCACCCCTCTCTCACAGAGGTGCAAACTCACCCACACTCCAGCTCCCCTCTCTCACAGGGGCAGCCCTACTCCTCTCTAACTCCTGCATCAGGACTTGAATATAAGACAAGGGAGGAGGGGGCATCAACCCACAACATTCCCTGAAGGGTGTGAACCAGGCCAAGAACAGGGCAACGTTGGACACAAATAATAGACTGCTAGCTGTGTCCACCTTGGATTCTTCAATCCGGTTGCTTGGTCTCGATCCACTAGGCGAAGAGCCACAGGCAAAGAGCCCTTTGGCTCTTGCCCTTCGGCTCGCACCAAAGCCCATGCCTCTGGCAAACCAGAGGCCCTTTGATGTGCCGTGAGAGTTTAGGGGAGGGTCATCTATTAATAGGACCACTGGAGGATGTGAACCCCTGGTCAACAATGTAGTATGCCTTATCAATTGTCGATAAACTGATGATGTGCTTTGACAATTTTAGCACCTTATGAGTGTGCCATGAGATGAAAAAGATTGAAAATTGCTGGTATACTGCTTTTTGATTTAAAAAAAATTGTAAAAGCACTTTACATAGCAAAAGGAATAAAGATGACTGTGTCCTGTCCAAAAAGGGTCTTACCACCTAAGAAGAAACATCAGGGCACTATCCAAACCCTGGGCTTGGCTGGCATAGCCACGGGCCGATACACTGGGTCCCAGTACATGATTGTTTTTCCCCATGTGCTTATGCTGATTGTGTTTTTAAAAGCACTGCTGGTAACAACTCTGTATGGGAAGAAGAAACTAGATGTTTGGCAGTGCATGCCCATTAGATAGAAGTCCATTAGATATAGCAGCGCTCCCCATCTGATGAAATGTTCATGATTTTTACCCAGGCACTAATGATGTTAGCCTGCACGATGTACATAAACAGGCCATTGCTTCCCAAACTAAAATACTCTCTGCTGGATAAACCATTTGACATATGCATAAGAAATCTCAAATTCTTTGGATGAACAATAACAAAATGGGCCATACAGAACGACCCTTTTAATTTAATTTTTGTATTAGCATAGAGTTTGATCTTGGGAGATTTATAATGAAGATGTTTGTCAGCAGCTCAGGCGGAATCCTGCTTGTCCTCTGGAGCATAATAATTATTTGTGAATGGTTTGGCCATTAAATCAAACAGTGCTTACAAAAGACACACATGAATATTTATAGAAAGGTGAGGAAGATCACTGCATTGTATTATTTAGTCATATTTATTAATGCTTAACCTTGGTGACTTTTAAACATGGGAATGAATTTTTTTCCCCTTATTCCAAGGCAACTCGTATTTCAGGTTGGAATAAAGACAGCTTGTTTACACCAGGTTCTTAACAGCTCTGATCAGGGACTAGATTTTCTGGAAGGTCACTTTGAGTACCAAGCCAGACATTTGGTGGTGGATATCAAGGTGGAAACCCAGGATGGGGGCCTCAATATGCAATGGTGGTGGGTGCGGAAAGGATGTGTGATTTTGTGAGGGCCTTGGAGAAAAGTCATTGACCCATGGGGAGAGAAGAGGAGCCAAAGGAATCCCATGGCAGTTCCTTCTGTCATCTTTCCTAGGGGCCAATGGGTGCATCTGGGGGGGCTTCTGGGGGAAACTTTCATTGACAGATGGAGGGGTACCGAGTGAGCAGTGGAATGTGAGCTATTCCACATCACAAGCATGTATGCCTCTGGCCTACATCTGATGCTTGTTTCAAACCTCTGTGGCCTCCAGCGGCAGACCTTCCCAGCCCTGTGCCCCGGGGCAAAGGTCTGCGATGGCGCCCCCCATGGGCTGTCGCCACCCCCCTGTACAAAAATCCACTCTTCCACTCACCTGAGGTTCACGGAGCCTCATGCAACCTGAGCCCATGTCAGGGAAGCCTCTCTGAGGTTCCCCGACACTATAAACTGTGCTTCCGGCAAACCGGAAGCACAGTTTCCGACCCCATCAGGAGCCTCATTGAGGCTTCTGCGGGGTCCTAGAGGTTTGCATGTGGGGCATTTGCCCCATAGACTTCTATGGTAGGTCTGCAACTGGAGACCTCTATGTTGGCATCTTAAAATCAGGCAGCACCCCAGAATCAGTTTATGGCCTTCTGTTACTTATCCTTGCTTTCCAGCTGTTATGGTACCAAGTCCTGGGAATAGGAGCTTAATTCACCAAAGAACCTTTCCCAACAAAAGCCGAACTTAAAAGAATGTTGTGTGTTTTTATGAGTGGCTTTGGATCTTTTCCTGTTAATTGGTTAGGGCCTTGTTTGTTTGTTTGGCGTAGGCCAGGAATGCATTGAGAAAAGTTGGTCCAAAGCTGCAGCGACTGCTTAAATGCCTCTTAAAACAATCTGACCTCGTAGGCTATGCCATCACTTTTTAAGTTTCTCCAATATTATTACCCACAGGATTCTTGCTGAATAGGAGTGACTAATCCTACTGCATGTTTCTTTGCAAAATGATGACAATGCCTCAGGGTCTCCAGATGTTAAGAAGTTCTGGCTGATAAATTTTTGAAGGTATGCATTTAAGTGAATGATTTCAAGCTTGCACGCCTGAAGCCGGGCATTTTGATCTTTGTTTATTTGTTTTAAACAATTTGCTTAGTTCCCCCCTGTGCCCCCAAACAGGGCTGAAGTTCAACACTCAGCTGTAAATGGAAATATTCAATCATGCTTGGTAAGGATGAGCTTTCCAAGATCACCTGGATTATTGCTCGCATTTTATCTCCTTGCTTCCCAGTTCAGTTTCCTAAGGGAAATCTTGCAGTATCCTGCTTCCTTCAATGCCGGGAACACTTCAGAAGAAGCATAAAACATAATTATTGAAGGATTGAACTATACCTTGAGAGGTTCAAGATCTCCATGCTGGTTTTGCCATTCAATTTCTTTAACTCCCCTTTGGTATTCACCACTGGTGTCAACAAAAGGTAACATCATTTGCAATGCCTTCCACAGGAATGCATTATCTCAATGCAGTTAGCAGAACAATATGTTGGCTTTGGACCACTGTGGTTAATATTGGGCTACTAACTCTAAGCCTTGTCAACTTTTCCCAAATGGGTCTTACTAAGCAAGTACTTCTGGCTGTTGTTGATGATGATTATGATAAAAATATTATTTGTTATTGTTAAACAAATAATAAGCAGAGAGAGGTCCCTGCTCTGAGGAGCTTCCAATACAAATGTCAACAATATGGAAAGAGGACATACAAAAGAGAGAAAAGGGAAAAGACCACCACTTTGTCTACCATGTATTCCTGAGAACCATAAAGCAAGATAAAGTGACCAAACAGGTCGTGTATGTATCTATTTATTTAAAACACTTAATATTTTTAGTGCTGTTCAGACATGTAAAAAAACAGAGTTCTTGCCTGCAGTTTTATGGTTAAGACAGGGGTGTGAAACATAAGGCCCAGGGACCAGATATGGCCTTTGGAAGCTTTTTATCTGGGCCTTGGGCTCTCAGCTGCTGCGCAGTGCTGAGATGTCACTTCTGAAAGGGTGGCCCGCATGAAAATTGGTTTTTCCCATATCTTGAAATAGATCAAGATTTGCATATTTTCTATTCTTTCATTTGCAGCTAATGATTTCCTAAGTGAGAAGAAATGCTTATTGTGGATGGGCATTCCCTTGAAAGGGAAAAGACAGGGAATTTCTCTTTCTAACATACATGGAGTGAGTGCTAGTGTAGTGCAAAGAAAAAGAAACTGGAATATCATAGCAGGCTAATCTAGGCAAGGCCTACTTTTTTGTCTCATGCAGCAAGCAACCGATTAGTGGGGCCCACCTCCTCGCCTTCTTTCATCATCTCTCTGGATTGGCAAAGGAAGTTGGTGATGGAGCATGGAGGAAAGAAGCATCAATGCTCCAGCCCAGAGGTTCCCAAAATGTGCACTGCGGCACCCTGGGCAACCTGTGGCACTCACAGGGTGCCACAGGGCATTCCCAGTAACACTGGCACTCCTGCATACCACCATTTTGGATCATGCAACAGCTGAGCCAGGAAGAAAAGGTTGTGGGGGCATGACATAATATGTTTGGGAACCACTGCATTAGCCCACCACTCTCAGCCATGCTTCCTCTTCCACTCTATCCTCATCTTCCTTTTCAATCCAGACACAAGGAGGAAAAGAAGTTAGTGCATCACCAGGTAAGGGGGCACAGTATTGACACATCCTCAGATACGAGGAGGTCTTGAGCCTGCCTTGTGAAAACACATCATAATAGAATAGCGATAGAGCTGATATCATATTTACCTACAGCATAGGGAGTATCATAGTTTAGTGACAGAGCGTGCACTTCCCACTCAAAGTGCCCCAGTCTTAAGCCCTTGAGTGTCCAGTTAAATGATCTGGGATACATTATTTCCTGAAGATGTTGGAGAATGATTTCCAGTCCAAACAGAAAATACCAAGTCAGAACTTAGAAGACCATCTGAATCAATGTAAGACAGCTTTGTATGTGAATATACATATTGTTTTTGTGTGTATGATGAGTTTTGGACATTTTCAAATATTAAATTATTGTGTATTGGAAGTCCCAAGGACTTCTTATCCTCTCTTCCACAAACAGAAGGCACTTCTATTTGCACAGGAGAATCATCACTCACCTTCCCATAACCTTAGAACTCTAGAACCCATAACCTTTCCCATAACCCTAGAACTTATGCCCTACAGAATCCTATTCTGAAGAGTTCTCTGAGGCTTTTTGGGAACCACAGAGGGCTGTTGGACCAGAGTGCACTTTGGAAAGTTCTATTTAGATTTTTGTATTTTTTTAAAATACACTTTTCAAGTTATAAACACAACAAGATTGCTTCTTGCTTATTTTTCCCCAAAGTGGTGACCACTGTTCTTACATTCTGCTTGTCCAAATGCCTATCACAGATTTAAGTGCATTTTTGTTGTGTGCTTGATATCTGTTGGGGATTAGTTAAAAGGCAATAATCTCTCAGTCGACAATGATTATGCTTTTTTAAAAATGTAATTTCTTAACTAGATGTTTTTGTTAGAGGGGCTGAGCCTGCAGGAATGCAAACCAGATGGGAGAGAATTTAGGGTAAGCAGCTCCAGTCCTAATGCGTCAATAGATATTCAGGAAAAATCTTTTGGCTTTCCAGAGCTTTAGGGAACAACATACATTATGATACAAGTGCCATCCGTGTGACATATTCTGTACATCTTCTGTGTAAATAAATAAAGCATATTAAAATGCCTGATGCATAAGCCAGCTGTCTCTTTCTCAGATGGCATGCATATGAAAGTCACAAAATTCAGTTTTCAGTCTGCATTGAATCATAAAGCAGTTATAATTCTGATCCAAATCTTCTCTAAAAATAAATAAATGAGGAATGCTTCCTGAAAAACACCTTCTGGTTTCAGGTCAATGACAGACGGACATTTTCATATCAAAGTTGGAAGAAAGATAATCCCATGCCATGCTTTGAAAGTCACAGGAAAATTGGTCAAATGAGTTGGTAATCACATACACCCTTGTTTCACTTTATTTTCCTGTTTTATTTCAACCTCTCACCCACAGATACACAAGGCAGACACATAACTGAAGTTTCTTTCAGATTTCTAAATACAAAATGCCAAACATTTAAAAAAAAAATAAAGCAAAAGTTTAAAATGTAGTATAATTTAAAAAACAATTTGTTTAATGAATTTAGTGGCAAAAAGGTTAACAAAAATTACCTTAAGTCCTTATAGATAAGAAAGTTTCCTAATGGCTAATTTAGAGAGATCTGTGTGGGCCTCAGAGAGCTTAAGCAAACCACAGTTTGTGGGCAGGCTCAGGTTCAGATGTTTGCTGAACAAACCATGGTTTCAGTGGCATTCCTAGAAGGGGCAAAGCATGCCATGAAAGGTGCCCCTCCCCCTTGGAGCCATTCCAGGGTTGCCCAGAATGGCTCTGATGGTTAGTGGGAAGAGCACCTCCCACGGCACATTGAAGTGCCCTGAAAAACTTAGCACTGTGACCCCACTTGAAACGCCACTACATTCCCACAAATGGGACACCCTCCTTCCCACAAATGACATGAAATCAGAAGTCTTTTGGGAAGAATTCGTCTTTCCAAATTTATCACTTTATGAATTAGCACAACAATCAGTATACAGCAGCAGGTCCTACCTAAAGAAACTTCTTCCCCCTTTGGTGTGGGCATCAACTCAGAGAAGACAGGAACCCTGTTGCTTCTTCCTTGGGCATTGCCACCCTGGCTCAAACCTGGGGTACCACAAAGTAACCCAGTCTCTCCATGCCAACCCCTAGAAAAGGGGTTGAGGCAGCCAAACTGTCCAGTCTATCCCAAACCAGACAGTCTTCAAGCTATATGTTACATTCAAGCCTAGTGAGGTCACTAGTCTGCAACCCTGAACCAGATAGCTTCTTGAGACATGTTCTGGTTCCCCTATGACTTCTGCTTGCCCCAGGGTGCACACTGGATCCCCTATTATTATTATTATTATTATTATTATTATTATTATTATTATTATAAACAACAACAACAATATACCGCTTTTCAACAAATAGTTCACAAAGTGGTTTACAGAGATGACATTTTACAAAAATGAGGGGGAGAGTTAGGTACTTGAATGTTTTTGGAGGACCTGTAACCATTCCCTTGGGTGGGAGCTTCCAAATGCCCCTTCCCTTTAGGGAACAGCATTTGGGAAAAGCAGTATCTTCTCTTGCTGCACAAAGGCATAGCCATTGTTCCAACCCTGCCTTCATTTCAGACTAACACATTTCATACAAGACAAAAAAGAACCAAGACCAAGATTATTATTCACAGAGCTATGGGTATCAAGCAGCTACTACCAGCACAACTATCTGCAAATACAACTAAAGGAAAATGCAGAACAAGGCCAGGCCAGATATCAAGGTCTGACATGGAGTTTCAGGATGCTAGCCTTCTTTTAATGCCTCCACTAAAATAAACAGCTACAGGCAGGAACCAGTTTAGTTTCCACTCAGCTGGATGAGAGATTTTGCTCTTGGCTCCCACAAGTACCATGCTTGACCCAGGTGTCACTAGGCTCTACCAGTACTCTCCCTCCATCCAATCTGTCATGCTACCATCTCTTATCCCCTGAGCTTCTCCCCTTGCATTTCAGGGTCTTGAGGCTCTGGGGAGCTAACCATTTTAGTAGAAGAAGAAAAAGGAGAAAAGAGGAGCCAAGAGGGAAAAGTTTGGGAAACTTTTGGAAAAAGTTAGGTAGGAAGTTGAGGCTGGCACAAATCCAACTACAGCTCATTTTATGGCCACATTTCTATCCATGTTCAGTACCTTGGTAATAATTAAACACTTGCAGCACAAGCCTTTGCATGTCTACTCAAAAGTAAGTTGCACTGTGTTCAGTAGGGCTTGTTCTCAGGAAAATGTGCATAGGATTGCAGCTTTAAGGCCCAATCCTATCCAATTTTCCAGCACTGGTGCAGCTGCAGTGTAGCCCCAAGATAAGGGAACAAATGTTCCCAGACCTTAAGGGGGCCTCTGTGACTGTTGTCCCACCACAAGATGCAGTGGCACAGCTGCATCTTGGCACTGGAAAATTGGATAGGATTGGCACAGCTGCACTGGCACTGGAAAATTGGATAGGATTGGGCCCTTAGGTGATAAACCTATGCACTTACCTGGGAGTAAGCCTATGCACTTACCTGAGAGTAAGCCTAATGGAGTACAGTGGGACTTAGCATTATATTGTAAGGTATGCATTTTGAGTAATAATACATAGTATTGTGCTGTGCTTTTATTTAGGATGAGTTCACTGACATATATTTTTCCTCAGTTATAAAACTCTTGAGAAATGCCTTGCATCCCTAGAAATCATTTCAGGGACAGCAGGAGTTGCTAAAATAGATTAAATTAATGTGGCAAACTCACTTTCTCACAGCATGCTTCAGTTTAATTGATTATGATATATCCAAACCTAAATTGTGACTCTCCATACTTAGAAGAAAATTAATATTTAATTTGTTTTTGAAGAAAACTTTTGTGCAGTCATAGTAAATTAATCTGTTCAAAGAAGGTATAATTTGTGATGGACACTTTAAAAAAAACTGTGTATACTTCAAATAATCACTGAACAATAGACGAGACCAAATAATTCAACGTTTTGTGTATGTGCTGGCAGCAGTGTGATTTATTTACCCTTTATGATAGAAATCAGTTGCTATTTGGCATTCTAAATGCTAGCTCTAGCTCAGCAGAATGCTTGAAGCTCCTTTTAATATAAAAACATTGCAGAAAAGAAGAATAGGTTTGTTAAGATGTTGACTATTAACCCTGTGCCATCTTTCCTCGTATGCAAATCTTCCTGGGCAATTCTATAGTCAAGTAAAGCCACTAGTCCAGCTACATCAAGTGTATCCTGTAATAGTCTAGCTCTAGCACACAGGAGAAACAGCAAAGAAGAGTTTCAAAAACCCAAGAGAGTCAATGCAACCTCAGCCACTCCTCTATGCAGTGGCATAGTGAGAGTGGGGACACAGCACTGTTTTGCAGGGTGCCTCAATGTGCCATGTAAGCTGCCCTTCCTCTTCACTATCGGAGTAATTCCGGGTGGTAAGAACAATGCAGAGGAGACAACCCCGCTTCTGCTCTGGGGACTTCTCTGGGAATGCTGTGCCCCTCTCTGGGAACTCCACTGCCTGTGGTTTCCAGTATACAGGCTGAGTCTCATTATTCGCGAGGGTTCCATTTCAAGAACTCACTTGGATGGTAAAAAAAAGCACTATAGCAAATCAATTTAAAAAACAAAGTTTCTTTGCTCTGATGATTTAAAGACACTAGGAGGCAGAAATCCCTCCCTTCACCAGGAGCCCCAGCAAGGGGGAAAGAATGCAGAAGGTGATAATCGCTGCCATTTAGCCTTCTTTCATGTGCTCAGGGGGAAGGGAGGAGTGAAGCCTGCAGAGAGAATGATTGATGGATTGTCAGCCCACTGCCCTCTCTGGCATTAAACAACTGTTTTCCTTTAATTTAAAGGGCCCTTCTCATCAGCTTTGAGATAGAAAAATATGTGGATATTTAGGTTATACCTGTAATCACTTGCATGACTGTCTCTCTGCAACAGTAAAAAGCAATTTTTAAAACTCTGATTTTAAAGGGGTGCATTTTTTCCCTTCTCCAGGGATCAGCACATTCCTTTTCTTTTGCAGGAGCCATTTGTGTTGAGTCAAATCTGTGTATAAAAAATCAGTGTATAACAAGGCTGGATCTGTATATCAATCATGGGGCATCGTGCTGGCAGGGCTTCCACATGGGTAAGTCATGGAAGTGTCCCAATCCAGATCTAAAATTCCCAGCTGCATGTATTTCAGGTGGTAGTGCTTGAATTTCCAAGCAGTTGCCTTCTTGCTGGTGCTATAGAGTGGCTACAGTCCAAATGAAATTCATCTACAATTTCCAAGGGACAAGATCATATGCAAGCACCATATGAACCTGTGTTGGAGCTCTGGGGCTCCCTGAGACTCCATTCATGCACTGGTGGGGCTCCCCAAGACTCCATTTAGCAGTTTCAAGGTATCTGGAGGCAAAACAGTTTGAGAGCCATTGGTCTACACTGACTGGCACCACCTTTCCAATATTTTGAATGAGACTCTTTCCCAATCCTAACTTATGTTGCCAGGGATTTGCAGGGACTTCTGCCTGCAAAGACTGTACTTTGTCACTGAACTACAGCTCCCTCCCAAGCACCATCTGCATGTGTCACTCTTAGAAAAGAATCCTCAGTGAGACAAGCTCTTTTTTCTGAGAAGTCTCCCAAGAAAGCCCAATAATAACAAGCCAATTCCAGATCAGGCCAATAGAGTTCACCCATCACTAATTTGGAAATTTGCTGAAGGCATTCAGTTGGCTTTGAGATTACTGACATTTCCCTTTGGGTCTCTCTAAAAAAAATGACAAATGTCAACACGAATCAAATTTAAAATGTAATCAATTTCTATAGCAAAGGTAAAGATTGTTTCATAGTACAACAGTTTTCATTGTTAGAGATCTCGATATAGAATAAATCAGTGGTATTCAGACTGGGGTGTTGCAACGCCCCAGCCTGAGGGCCCTGGCTTCTGCCCCCTTAAGGGGCGGGGACAGGGGGAAGGCAGTGACATGATCCCCAGGATTGCATTGCTAACAGGGCTGCAGGGACTGGGATGTACTCACCAGTCCCTGCAGCAGCCTTCTTGGGGTGCAGGGAGTCCTGCATGAGTGCCTGCAGGGCTCCCCAGCTGCTTGGAAATGAAAGTAGAGTGATTGCGCTCCACTTCTGCAAAACCGAAAGTGGCTGGGGAGCCCTGCAGGCGCTCGCACAGGGCTCCCCACACCCTCAGAAAGCTGCTGCAGGGAGTGGTGAGTTCATCCCAGTCCCTGCAGCCCCCGCCCCCGAGCAGTGTGATCTTGGGGATCTTGGGGATCTGGTCACTGCCTTCCCCCCGCCCCTGCTGCCTCTCCCCCCCCCCCCACAAAGACCACTGGAATAAATCAATTAACATCCCAAGTTACTACTGAAGAATGAATAACCAAAGTATTACTTACGAATGAAAAAGAAATCTTCCCCAAAAGTGATGTAGTTGTGGTATGTTGTATGCTCTTTATTGAATGTTACCTTGTGTGTATCAAAACACACATGCATGACTATGTACTACAATTGTTAGAGCGCAATGCTAGGTAGAAGGGGTAGCCCAATCCTATGCTTCCCAGTGCCTGCTGGAGCAGGAGGGCCAAAGTGGCCCACTGGAACTCTCCTCAGGGGAAGGGAACTTTCATCTCCTTCCCTGAGGAGAGCCCCAGCCCCAGCAATGTGTCTTCTCACACCTGTACCAGCTATTTTGCTGGCGCATATGTGACAGCCTCCATGTCAGGCCTTCTGGCCCGACACAGAGTTCAGGATCCAGTGGAGCAGGGTTCCGATAGTTCCATCCCACTCCCAACCCAGTTCCTCTCCTGCTCCATCCTCATTCCACCCTCTCCCCATTCTCCCCCCAACCCCCAGATGCTGCACCATCTTCTGGCAGTTTCACTTACTGCTAGCAGCAGTGTGTCCTACTCCTACCAGCACTGGGCCTGGCGACTGACTAGCACTGACCCAGCACTAGAGCTCCCTACTCTCCAGGTACTTTAAATGTGCTTTAAGATTGGGCCCTAATTCCCCCTGAGTTCAGGGAGACTTACTCCCATGTGAGTGTATACAGGATTGTAGTGTTAGAGTGCTTTCTTTTGTCTTGTGTTACTACATCCCATTGCCAGATTCAATCACCAAAGCAATTCACAACCCATTTGCAAGGAGGGAGTGAGCCTGTGTCCCTGGGTGTATTTACTGTAGTATGTTGCAGGTATCTTACTTGCCCAGCTAAAGAACATATTTTTAGCTGACAATAAAAGCACCTTGACTCCCTGCTTTGCTGTGTGTGATTTACAGTGAATGTAAGCACAATGACCATGAACAGTTTGATTTATCCATTTTTGGGGATCATACTTATCTAATGAAAAAAAATAATAAACCCTTGGAAATTGACAAGCCAGATAACAAAGGCAGAAAAGCACCCTCAAAAAGTTCACTGTGATGAAGGGTTTGTCAACTACTTTGCAACCTTCCTGAAAGCATGCCATTAAAAAAAAGTTCCTTCTGTGATATGCTCCCCATTATATTTTTATTTTTTCAGAAAACTACTATGGATATGGAGGACCATCTAAATGGGCCAGTTTTGATCTGTTTTCTTGTTGAAATGCTCAGAAAGCAGCTGACAGCATAACAATATAGCTTTGGAGACATTCATGTGATATACTTTTACGTATGCTTTGCAGAGAGTAATATTTTCATTAATGACTGAGCTGATCCTAACAGTAATCAATTAACTTCATTGAGCCAGTTCAGATATTTGGAACTCTTCCATGTGGAGTGGAGTGGAGTGGCCCCACATATGGAGTGATCATGTGGAATAAGGGATATCTGGCTCTCTGCATCTGTAAATGCAAGCACTTCCTCATAGCTGCAGGATTCCTGACACTCATGCAAAACATTAGGAAGAGGCACATGTGTTGGATCAATCATTACTGTACATCCTTTGCATGGCTGTACTTGTGGGGCTGCTCTTTGCATAGGGGAGTTTCAGTGTTTACACTGACTTCCTTTGATCTGTTGTAGGCTGCTGTAAACACTGTTAGAATTACAGTCCAATCCTAACTGAACATCCCCCCCCCCATGATGCAGTCACACCAACAGAGCACACACTCAGTGGAGATGCCAGTTCAACTGCGCCCAGGGCAAGTGTCACCCCACTGCAATGTTACACCCTCCTCTTTGACTGCTTTCCAACCTTATGGCTTCTCTTGGCTCTGTTTTTACTTGGGGGAGGAAGCCCCACCAGCTTCAGTGGAACTATTTCTGAGTAGAGCTGCAAAGATTGGGTCATCCTGGTAAGCCTTCCAGCTGCTGCTCGTGACCCTCCTCCTCCCCCCTCTTGCTGCTTCTCTCCAACTCCCTCCCTGTTTACAGATTGGCAGGGACAGCAGTGTTCAAAGACAGCTCTGACACACACACAGCCCAGCAGCAGCCCCATTTTTTCCACAACTGGCTTTTTAAAGGGGGGGGGGTGACTTAGTCACTAAAAGGTGACTCGGAGACTCAGAAAATGCCCCCATTATGACTCTTTTTAAAGTGAGTTCTGAGAGGCTGTGCAACATGGCCTTTCCCAGTTTGAAGAGACACTTGGCCAACAGTCTGAGGCTAAGAGGCAAAGAAGGAAGGCCCATAGCCAGGGAGACAGGCCAGGGACAGACTGCACTTGCTCCCAGTGTGGAAGGGATTGTCACTCCCGAATCGGCCTTTTCAGCCACACTAGATGCTGTTCCAGAACCACCTTTCAGAGCGCGATAGACTGAAGGTTGCCAACTAGCTCTGAGAGGCAGTGAATCAGTGACTCGACTCGAGTCAAGCCATGCTGGGTTTTCCCAACACTGGCAGCACCTGAACATGGTTTGGCAGTGATGCAATGACATAATTGCTTCATTACACCACCACCAAAGTGTTTCCAGGGCAGCCATTTGAAGTCAAGGGAGGGCAGATGGGCTAATCCAGCACCAAACATGGTATGGACCTCCACTTGGTGGGTGTTTGGGTGGCACACCCGTCTCCCTCCCAGGTTGCATCAGCAGGGGCAAACTGCTCCCCACCCTCCACTTGCGTCACTACTGCAAATGCTGCATCCTAGAGTGGGGGCAGTCGTGGAGCTCTCCTCATGGTAAAGGAACTTCCATTCCCTTATGCTTGTGCAAGGATCCACTGCCCAAATGGGTCCCCTCAGATGTGAGCCAGCTATTTTGCTGGTGCAGGTCCAAGGAGAGTAAGAGAGGGGACACGGGTATAGGAGAGGGAACAGGTATAGGATTCTGGTGGTGTCAGGATGTACACCCTCCCTTCCCCTTCTGCCTCCTTCCTGGCCCCTCCCTGCCCTATTCCTCTCACCACTTGCCCCCACCAGTTTACCATTGTTGGTTGTTGGTAGCTCTTCCTTTGGCATGCACACAGTTGTCAGTCATGAGCACCAACAGCCTTGACACAAATGCCGTCACTGCGGCAGTTCCACTGGTGGAACGCGTATTCCAGCAGCAGACCCATCAGTTTGGATTGGGCTATTATGTAATCCTACACAGGGTTAAGCAACATGAATTGCTTTGCAAACTTTCTTTTGTGGAAAAGTGGTATATAACTACCCTAAACAATAATGAGCTGATGTGGCTATTGCATTTTAGAAATGAAATAAAAATAAATATTATTTGTCATATGCAGATGTAGAATTCCTACATTTACACATGGGTAAAAGCACAATCACATGTGTAGCTTAGCATAGATATCAATTCTAATATTCTTTCTGCCTGTATTTAATTCTCACTTTTACTGGACCTAAATGCTAAAAGGAGAACAAAAACATGTGGAGATTACCCTTGGTGGTACATGCTTAATTATCCAAATAGACTGGGACATTTAGAAATGTGTACCTTCATTAAATTGCAAGAGAGCTTAATTGTGAAGCAGCTAGCAGAGAAAATGGAAGCATACATTTTTAATTGAGAGGGAGAAAGAAAGTAATATTTCATATTAGAAACAGGAGAAACTGAAAGCTTGGTTTTAATAAAAGCTTCACAGTTGTAGGGCTTGCGATAGGGACTTTTCTGACTGTGTCTGAATCCCAGGACTGAAATATAAAGTTTCATAATTAGAACATGAAAAAGAGTAGCTTGGTTAAATGCCAAAGTAAGAGGACAGGGTTTCTGCCTGGTGCTTTTAAGGCTCAGGCCCACTTAGCAAAATGTTGCAAAGCTGAAAGCTACAATACACAACTCCCCATAGGAGACCAGGTGGTCTATGGGGAGGTAAATACTTTCCTAACCAGGGCCATCTGCTTGCCCCTCCCCTCCAAATGCAGTGTTCTCCCCAGCAGCAGTTCTATATGCTATGGGTTGGCAGGAGATAGGATTAGGCTCTTAGTCCTGAGGAATTGGTTGGGTTTTGCTGCTGTTGCTAAAAACTCCAATATTTGTTCCTGTGATTATTTTATTTTAATTGTTGCTACTTGAAGAATGGTTTCAATTGTTTAACTTTTCTTTTTAATACTATTGTATATCTAGTGTATTATTGTATTGCTCCAAATTTGCCATGGGCCACAGAATGGGAAAGCTGGGATGTAAATCTTCAAAATAAGTAAAAAGTAAATAAGTACGTAAATAGTAATAGTAAATAAGTAAATAGCATGCACCCAAATCTGGGGAATATTACACTTTCAGTGAAATTTCCATGGCAGCTGTATGTGCTACAGAATGTGGACAAGAAATCAAAACATAGACTTCTTCCACTGGCGCATAGACTGATTTAATGAGAATCCAGTTTGTGTCTTGTGTGGAAAAAGCAGGTCTGCTTTTTACCTTTGCTTCTGTTTGTACACCACTTTTGCTCAGCATCGGTTCTATTCCTGCATCTGGTACAAATATGGCAAGTGTTAGATTTCCTCCTTGTTAATGACTGCAGTCAGCTGCTGGAGGAGACACATCCATCACCTACAAGCGATTTGGTTTAGTATTACTGAGGTGTGGTTCACAACCTTACAGTTCTTCAGCAAGCTGAAGACTTCAGAAGTGTTAGAAAAACACCATCCTCTCTTATTAGGTGTGAAGGACAATACTGTCTTGGCTGACCTGTTGTGTTATCCTTCTAGAACTAGAAGAGTAAGAAAAGAGATTTTGTCACAAATTCCAATATGGAGAGAACTGTTAAGCACAGCACAGTGTGACTTATGCAAAATTATAATATACATCCTAGGGATAAGGAGAGAGAGCAAGCGAGCGAGCACCCTCCAGAGTGTTGAGTTTAAACTCTTCCCTTGCACCACAATTAAAGCCAGATGTACCCTTTATGACTTTGCCTCATTTTTGCCCAGTCAAAAGCAAGGACAATTGATGGGAAATTTTGGCAGTTTTTAGGTGTGAGGGCAATTTGGGGGATGACATGGAAACTTTACTCATTCAAACTTCACTCATTCCTGCATCTGGCATCCTAAAATACAGCAAGTATTAGACATCCTAACAAGGTAACCTGGACTTGCACCACCTGTTTTGCTCACACAGGTCCAAGTTGTCCCAATGCGGCAGCTAGGGCTCTCCCGGAGCTTTGTGGACAAATATCCCCTTACGTTGTGGAGACCTCCAGTGTGCAAAGTCCCAAAATCCCCTGCAGTGCAGCTAGGGCTCTCCCCAAGCCAAGTGGACAAATATCCTCTTACCTTGTGGAGACCTCCAGTGTGCAAAGTTCCAAAATTCCCTTCAGGGTGTAGTACAAGCTACATTGGTGTTGTTGCATTGGTGTAGGGGAACTTGGATAGGATTGGGTTCTTTGTTTAAAGTCTAGGGCCTTCAATAGGCTAATACACCTTGGAACAAAAGAGAATAAATACGTACATCTGGGGTCTGAATGGCCTGGGAAGACTGAGAAATGGGAATCTCCAGTCAAGACAAAATACATGACTGGGGTGAGGAGTGATTTCCTAACCTAAACAAACCATGCTTGGGTTTGATTCACGTCTTCTCTGGAGCAGGTTTGCACTTATAGGAAGAGTCTTTAATTCATGAATAAAGCAATGGAAAAAAACTGATGATCATTCATGCTGCACAACTTTAGTTTTGTAAAATTCTGCTAGCCTGCAACACAGTGGCCGGGGCAAAACTGACAACTAAAGGCCAAGTCCTGCCCAACTCTCCAGAATTAATTCAGCCCCAACAACAACAAATGTTCCCTTCCTTCAAGGAGCACATCACAACTCAAAGCTCCCCTTCAGGATTGGCATGTTGGCATGGCTGCATTGGTACCAGGGAAGTTAAGTAGAATTGGGCTTCCCATGTCTAACACTGACAACCTTGTTTCCCAATTTAGATTATCATCACATCATTCAAAGATATGACTATAATCTTCCCAACTAATAGGGGCTTTCAACGAAGCTATATCAAAGAGGAATTTGTTGATGCCTGGGAAGTGTCTTTTGAAGTCCCATCAATCCTATATCCTGCTACCAGTCTGATGGTGACAGTTGCTTAGGTCTATCTTGTTTGACTTTTTTCTTTGGGAACCTTCTTTTTATATTTACTATTAGAGGGCAGGGGCCTTCCAATGTAAAAGAAAGAAGAAAGCTCTTTATCAAGATCTTCTTTGATATTTGAACCAGAGGGAATCAGTTGATTTCCCCAGGAGTTAAGATGCATCAGAGCAGAGCTTTCACAAAGCCCTCTGGAGATAACACTCTGCAGTGAGTGGAAGGACAACAGCAACAACAAAACAATGGCCATTTGTCCCAGAGAAAGGAGAAATGTTTATATCAAGCATACATTTCGAAGGGACATACTGGAGGACTTCCATTAACATTTAGATGGAGGACTTCCATTAGTATCAATGGAACTTGAGAGGTTTTCTCTCCATGTACATCTCTGAAAATACACCCTTTTGTAGAAAAGGCACCAAGAACATTATGTTGATATATATATTTTAAACGAAGTGAAATAACCAAAGCCATCATAAACACGCTTAAGTTATGAGCTGTTTGAACTGTTCACTAGGCTCATGCTTACAAAACTATAAGGAACTGTTAATTAGGTCACACCATCTAGCTTATGTTATACTAATAATGATGAGGTACTATTAAAGACTCTCTTTAATTTTATGTGTTCCTCAGATGCACTGCTATTAAAAAAAAAAGTCACAGTGCAGGAAAGGGGAGGGGAGGCTACTAAAACTGCAGATAGAAGATGAGATTCAAATGTTTTCAGCTTCCTTTCTCCAAAGATGAAAGTTGCTTTTATAGTGCAAATATTTCTTAATTAGAAATCCACACTTAATAATCATGTTAGATGTGCCTGCTTGTACTGATACTAGCCTAGGGATACCTTAACAATAAGTCTGGTGGAATCTCCATGGCAGGGTCAGTCCTTGACATCTGGGAAGTTCCTCCCTCTCAGGCAGGCAGGTCAGGTTACAAAGTCTGCCTGAGGGGAGGGGCTCCCTCAATTCCCCACTGACCTTGCCTCTAGGCAGGGTAGGTTGAGTTTTTTCTTGGTCACCTTACCTGACCTTCAAAACTGGAGCTTTTTTTTCTGGGGCTTTGGCCCCTTCTTTACTTTTAAACAAGTTGTGAGGAAAAGGACTGCAGCCGTCCTGCCTGAGCTCCCCTGACTGCTGTCCTTGTTGGGGCAGAAAATGGGGTTGTTTCTCGCCCCTCAAACAGCCGGACAACTATAGGGCTCATGCTTCCCCCTGGTTTTGGGAACAGCATAGGAGCCTGGCTGCAGGGCGATTCTTGGTGGTGGATGACAGCACCACAGCAGTGGGCGGTATTTTCTCCGCCAAAACTGCACCATAGCAGTGGGGGGTATTTTTCCCGCCAAAACTGCACCACAGCAGTGGGGGGGTATTTTTCCTGCCAAAACTGCACCACAGCAGTAGGCTGTTGCCCAGAAGCTGTGCGGAGAAGGCAGATCTACTCTCCCGATTCCTGCTCAAACAGCGTTGCTTTTCAGAGGGCGAAGCCAAGACCAGCCTGTTTCCTGCCAAAGCACCATACAGCAGGTAAGGTAAGGTGCTGCCGAGACCCCATGAGGGCCAGGCAGAGGGCGACACAGACCTTCAGAAGCCAGGTGAGGCATTTTCTGATTCAATAAGGGGATGATTTGTGCAAGACGGCAAGCCCCTCTGGAGAGGCATGAGACCGGGGTCCAGGTCTCTGCCTCTACAGCTGGGAGGAAATGGCCATGATTCAGGCCAATGTCTCCTCCAGCTCGGCCACAGCCATGTTGACCCTCCAGAGATTGCTGGCCCAATGTGGCTTAGATCCCTTCTAAGTCTGAGCTGGCCGTTGAGCTTTCTCCCCGCCACCGAAGTACCAAGTCCCTCAGTGTACTTGGGGGGGGGGGGAATTTACCTCAGAATTTTTCCCTCAGTAGCTGCTACTGCAGTTAGAGTTTAGCTCATGCCTGTCCCATCCCTCTCCTCAGCATCTCAGCTGAGGGGTTTTCAGCTTGTTCCATCAGGCGTGGAGGACGCACCCCTAAGAAATCGTGAGGCTGCCAACTGAGTCGCCCCTGATAAGGCACCACATCCTGCTGGGGCTGTGTTATCCCTTCACATCTCAAACAGCGAGGCAGAGGGTTTGAGAGCTTACAGACCTCTTGTTGACCACGCTCTGTGCTTTGGCACGCTGAGGGTCAGGCAGACTTAAAAGAAATCTGGCGCCTAGCCTGTCCCACGCTCCAAGCTTTGCCTTTTCTCCACAGCATTTGCTGAGGAGTGCCTTAAGGACTCCATTTTGTGAGTCATGGTTCCCTCATGGCTTCCAGGGATGCGACAACATGCCTGAAGTCTCTGCTTTAGTGTACGCAGGGTCAAGTTCCCTTTCCCCAGAGCACTGGGGAAAGTGCTGGTTCAACTGGAGATCGGCCTGAGAGGGGATTTGGGACATCCTGGGGCAGCTGTTTCTCCCCCAGGACAGGATTCCCCAGGCACAGGATGCCTTGCCAGTGTCCCAGGAGGCACAAAATTTAGTGCAAAGCTGACTTGTGAATCTGACTGCAGCTGACAAATTGGGGCAGCTTATGAGGACTCAGCAGGGGGAGAGGACAGGACTTTAAGTCCTATAGGTTCAAGCGCCAGTGTTCACCTTCCCGCCCCCCCCGCCCCCAATCTTCATTGGGTTCTATTTTCTCTAACTCTGAGGGGACTCCACTAAGATGTGCAAGTCTCAATCATCCTCTTCCTCTTCCCTGCCGCCCCAAAGCTTCTACAGGGGCAATCAACACTGCGTGCTATGTATTTTATCCATGTATTTTATCTTGTTTTAATTGTTTTAACTGTTTTGTATTTTTCATCTTTATCTGCTGTTTTGTATTTTTAACCTGATTGTTAGCTGCCTTGGGTGCCCTTCGGGGAGAAAAGCGGAATATAAATTGAAATCGAATAAATAAAATCAACATAAGAGGGCTCCAACTACTAAAGGTAACTGGCTTCTTGAAATGGGCACAACAGACTCCATATCCTCTAGAGAGGAAGGATAACTCTTGGGGGAAGAAGCTGCTAACACGGAATTACCTGAACAGGCTTTTACCAGTGTCCTATTTCCTAAACTGTTACCTAAGGCAACTAGGTCTCTCAATCTTGGCTCAGAGGCTGGTTCTCCTTCTGCCTCTGCCAGTGTAACCAGGCCAGTGGCCAAGTGTGTTTTTTTTTCCTCAGGGTCCCACCAAGTCACCTGAGTTTCCCTTCCAGAGGTATTTAAGTCCATCTTGGAAGCAGAGTGGATGACACCATCTCAGAAGAAACATACTTCCAAATTGCTTGGTAAGCTTTGTTCTCTGCCTCAGATTACTCTGCAAACTCCAGGTCATTGCTACCTTGTCTTCACATGTGGCGATTCTGTCAGAGGGCAAAGGGGAACCTTGTGATACAGAGGTGGCTCTCAAAAGAGACTTAGATCCTCTTCTTATGCTTTCAAGGCAGCTGCCACTAACCTCCTAATGTCTAAAACGACCTTTTTGGGGGCAGAAGAGTTGGCCATTTCAGACCACATCCTATCCAGGAGTATCAAGAAAGGCCGGGTCAGATTGGTTGTCCTCCCCTTTGAAGGGAATAAAACCTTTGGGGAGTACATTATCCTGTTCTCATTGAGAACTGGAATCAGAGAGAGGTTTTGCCCACTCTTCGAAAGGACTATTCCAAATATAAATAATATCAGTCCTTTCATGGTCACAAGCTATCCTTTCGTCCCAAGGGTC
This sequence comes from Tiliqua scincoides, assembly GCF_035046505.1. Lineage (NCBI taxonomy): Eukaryota > Metazoa > Chordata > Lepidosauria > Squamata > Scincidae > Tiliqua > Tiliqua scincoides. The sequence goes on from NC_089824.1 coordinate 87,249,805, forward strand.
AATCCAAGTTTAGATCTCAGTGGTCCGCATTTAAGACCCATCATCCCTTGGGCAGATCTCTAAAATGTACATCCTCCAGCCAGAGCATCAAGTCTAACAGATAATGCAACACCTGATGCCAGGTTTGCCTTTGCGTCAGCTGGAGTAGGTTAGTAGGACCCCATCACAGGTCTTCTTATACTGATGGGGAAACAGAGTCTGATATTTGAGTCTTCTTATAGTAATAAATGGGGTGCTTTGGCAGTATTTTCCAGCACATCAGGAGGCACTTTAAGGCTTTCCTGTCACTCAACCGTTTGGGCAAGAGAATGGTTTACTCCCTATAAGAGCAAAGTACACTGGCTGAGCCTCCAGAAGATAGACTAGGCTGAATGGTAAATTCACAGCCAGGTGTTGTCATTTCTGAACAGGAGGTTCAGGCCACTGGGGCTAGACCTGTTGTGTAAGCCGACACTGCAACCAGCTGATGAGATTCTTTTCTTTTTCTTTTTTCTTTTTTTTAAATAATGCTTTATTTATTTATTACAGATACAGGTAAGGAAAATTGGATAGACTTAGGGCTAGGACTACATAGGTTACACACGAGGGTGGTGGCCATCGATTACAACAAACATTAATCCAAACGAAATTAATAATCAATACAAAAATTATCATATTCTTTAACCCAACTGGTTAATACTTTAACATTCCATATTTTTCCTCTAACCTTATCTATCCCATCATAAAAAAAAAACAGTTCAAACTTTTACTTATACACTCTTCTTACCACTAAACTAGTCTCTAAAATAAAATCTTTCTTATCTAATTCTTAATTTCTAATATGACATCTAAAAAAGAAGTCTCTGATTACAATGGTATTACCTCCTTCAATATCTCTTATAACATGTTATACATCATTTTCCATTACTATCCAATCAAAAAAGGCTTCAAATTTTTATTTATAGACTCTTCTTACCACTAAACTAACCTCTAAAATACAATCTTAATTTCTAATATCACATCTAAAAACAAATATCTCCAATTACAATATTATACTTCGCTTATCCACAATACTTATATTCCAAAATTGCGATTCCATCTAATTTATTTCATATATTTACCACTTTAATTTTCACGATACTTATATTCCAAATTCCCTTTTCATCCACTTTAATTTAATCTAATTAATAAAATATTATATCTTAATACCACTTAATTTCCGCAATATTTATATTTCAAATTTTCATTTACATCTATTTTAATTTAATATGTTAAAAAAAAAATTCTATTTATTATTCAACCATTTTGCCCTTCTTCTTATTGTTTACTTTATACTCTATCTTATTGGTGTTCCCTCTTAGTCCTCCTACTGGTTCTTCCACTTCTTCTTTTTCTTCTTTTTCTTCTTAAGTCCCCCCCCCCTCTGTTTTTCTTTCTTTTTCATTCTGTTATTCTTGAATTCAATCCACAAATTCTTCGTCTTCTTGAGACAGCTTGCTCTCTGAACATTTCGTCTTTTTTCTTCCTTAAGATTCTCAGTTATTATGACATGTGCATCTTCCATCTCGTGTCCCATTTCAAAATACTCCACTTCTTTAACCTCACCCGACATCGGAGCTAACTTTCAGCGAAGTTGCAGTGAACTTTGGGGGTTCCCGAAGAGACTGTGAAATAGATATGTTTTCATGTGCCTAAACAACTAAGGCACGCTTCGGTGCCAGGAAGACGGTACGAAGAGCTGAGAGCTTGAATGGGGGGGGGGGGGGGGTTCCTTAGAAACAGGCAATTTCAAGGATTTCTCTCTGTTTTGCTCTGTGCTGAAGCATATCTATCCCGGGAGCCATCTTTGAGAAGCTCGGAGAGCTGAAAACCCGTCCTCCCACGGCCTAGATACAACATCACAGGGAAAAAAGCTATTAAGAGTGAGTGAACTTGGCTTGTTAAAAAGTTTTATTGAGAACTGTAAGTAAGAAGTCTGGAGGAGGAGGAGATAATTCAAGATTATTCACGCTGGCCGTTAGCCACCCAGGGGGAGAAAAGGTTAATTGGTATTTCCCCTGCTGGAGTAAGTACAAGATTATATTTTTTTTAATGGTATGTACCAAAGAGAAATAAATAAGTAATCTTCAACGAAGGAAATAAAGTCTACCTTCATTTTCCCAGTAGAAAGCCTTTATTTAAGCCTGGACTCTGCTACTTTCGGTTTCGGTTTTTCAGCAAGAGGCTTGAATTTTTTTTTTTTTGGTCATTTAAAGGCATACTAACCTAATTTGATTGTGGATTTGATTGATTTTTTTTGATATAAAAATTTGGAAAGTAGCCCTGGATACAAAATTAGAAAGTAGCCCTGCAGGAAGTGGCTCGAGTTGGTGTTGATAAAAATGGCTTTTGAAAATCTAAAAGATGATTGTGAAAGCCAGGCCTTGTTGGTGGTCTTTCTGATGGATTTTAGAAGAGAAATGGAGCAACAAGTCAGAGAACTCTCTGAACAAATTGGGCAAATAAGCTCCTCCCTTGTAAACTCGCGGGAACAGATTATAAACAATAGAGAAGAAAAAAGAATGGATGAGATTCTTTTCCAAGGGAGATGCCAAAGGGGTGAACACCCTTCATCTCCCTTGGCCCTGAGGTGTTCTGTATGCTTTCCTTCCTATCAGAGGTGTTCTAAGGGTGTTACTAAAGATAACACTGGAAGGGGTTTCCAACCTCAAAGTCCCCTGAGAATACTAGCCTTTTCACCTTCCACTGAGACTGAACCTGCTATCTCAGGATCTCAGCATCCATCCTAAGAAAGCGATGCTGCAGCTAACTGCATGGAGCTCGAGCGACATACACTGTCCTAACTTAAGGTATTGAGAGTTAGTTTTCAAGATACTGCTTGCTGATAGGAGGGCCATCTAGAGGGTTTATATTCTTCCCAGAGGGGGTTGATAGGCTGGTGTTTCCAAAACCACGTCTATTCAGAGAAAATTAAAGTGAGGGAACTCTTTGAGTTCCTTTATTCAGATCTGGATAAGGGTCTGAGTACAGTCACTCTGAAAAGATAAGTATTCGTAATTTCATGTATGTTGGGGTATCCTGAGGGTTGACTCCTGTCTTCCTACCCTCATGTTGGGAAAATTCACTAGTGGAGTGGCCTTGACCAACCCCCCTCTGATGAACAGGGCCCCTTTGTGGAACTTAGGTCTAGTTCTCAAGGCATTAATGTAGCCTCCTTACAGGCCTATGGCTACTTGCCCCTTTTCCCAGAAAACATCCCTTTTTTAGTGGGAATAACATCATCTAGATGGGTGTCTGCATTGACAGTTTTTTCTGTAGCTAGGACTTGTGTCTGTTTCAGAAGAACAGGGTGGTTCTCCTCACCAACTCTACTCAAGGTTAATTCTGTGTTTACCAGATCCTGTCTGTCTTTCCAAACCTTTCAGCCTAGAGAGTGGGATTGGCACATTTTGGATGTGTGCTGGACAGGGAGTATATCTCCAGAAACTCTACCTTCAGTCATATGAAAGCTGTTTTTTGCTGCACAAGGCAAACAGAGATTTAAAGTTTCACCATCCACCATCTCCAGATGCATAAGGGATGCAATAGTTGAAACCTACAGGGCTCATGGAAGGGAGCTGCCTCAGGGCGTAGTTTCTCATTTGCTAAGGGGTGCTGCTACCTCTAGCATTCAGATTTTTTTTGTATTTGGAGATGGTTTGTAGAGTAGCCACCTGCAGCTCCCCCCCATATGTTCATTAAGCACTACTAGGCAGATGCCTATGCTTCCAGGGACACAGCCTTTGCCAGGCGTATGCTGTAGAGCATAGTTTCAGATGCTTCAGGCAGCTCCCACCCTTGAGGAGGCACAGCTTGGGTATTTCCCAGATGTCAAGGACTGACCCTGCCATGGAGATTCCACTGGAGAAAGAGGGGATTTGAGCTTACCTGTGAATTCCTCTTCTCGGTGGTCTCCATGGCAGGGTCAGTCCGCCCACCTTCACAACCTGAAGCATATAAAAAAAAAAAGACAGCAAGCACAAAACAATGGGGTGGTAGAAGATAAGGACGAAACATCCCTGACAGGTTCTTATTAGGTCCCTGAACTGGGGTACAGTATGGTCCTAGCCTTTCTTGGTTCAGAATGTTGAGATTTAGGTCATTGGAGTTCATCCGGATGGCTTTTTGACACATTGGACTTCAAGGATGGACATCTTCCTGAGCAAGTCCAAGATAGAACTGATCTGGGGAGGGGCCATCGAGGCTTTTGTAGTCTGGGGAATCAAGGAAGCCCCTCCCATCAGGAAGACTTTGTAACCTGACCTGACTGCCTGAGAGGGAGGAGCTTCCCAGATGTCAAGGACTGACCCTGCCATGGAGACCCCGAGAAGGGGAATTCACAGGTAAGCTCAAATCTCCCCTTTTTCAGCACTTTGACTTGAAAATAAGAGGTGTGGCAGACAAGTCCTTAGTTTGAATTTCAATCCGATTCCATTCTCCTTGGGCTGAGAACCTTTCAGACACCCCATGCACAATGTGGTATTCACCTCTTTTCATAGTGGCAACTTTCAGTACCTTTCATGTAGTGCTGGTGCCAGGTTGCTTCAAAGCCCTGATCTGGGCCCTTCATGGTGTTACTTGCCCACTCTCTGATGGTATGCTTAGAACTTCTAATGCCACCAATCATGACCATTCAGGGTTCAGCTTGGCCACAACCAGCATTCATTCTGGTCAACAGACACCACCCCAGTACCTCCTCTTATGGCCTAGCGTGCAGTGCTGCCAATACATTGTAAGCAGCATGCTATGGGCCAGCAGGGGACCAGGGAGCCCAGGAGAGTTAAGTAAAGAAAGTTTTTACTTACCATATATTTCTGAAAGCTGCTTGCTCTCCAAAGGGTCTTCTCAAACCTATGCCAGCTCATTGGTTGAGGAGCCTCTGGGGGGCCGATCCAGACCAGGACCGAGATGTTAAAATTCTGCATGCACTGCTGCTGCTGAGATCCACCTTCTCTCACCCCCAAACCACACCCAACCTGGTCCACTCCCCACCCTTATCCACCTTCACCATTGGCTTACCTGTGGGACTGCAGGTCACTGCTGCCCACCTGTGGCCTGAGTCTTGCATTGGCAGCAACCTTCTACAAAACGGTGGATCAGCTGTTGCGCCTGTAGCCTGCATGATATGATAGTGGATTGTGACATCCTTGTAACACAAGGATAGGATTGGGCCCCTAGGCTGTAATCTTATACAGGACACAATCCTAACCCCTTATGTCAGTGTTTTCTAGCACTGGTATAGTGGTGCCAATGGGACATGTATTGCATCCTGCAGTTGGGTGTCACTCACAGAGGCCTCCTCAAAGTAAGGGAATGTTTGTTCCCTTACCTCAGAGCTGCATTGCCCTTATGTCAGTGCTGGAAAGGGGTTAGGATTGCGCCCACAGTCTTACCTGGGAGTAAGTTTCTTTGAACTCAGTAGAACTTACTTCTGAGTGGAAAAGCCTAGGATTGTGCTGTTACTAAACACCTTCAATGTTGGAGAGTTGACCACCTTCCAAGGCACAATGAGAACACTTTGAATCATCAGGAGGTTCTAACTAATGTATACCTGAAATATCCCTTGTCGTATTTTAAACCCATTTGTCCTGGCTCCACCCTCTTGCCTTTCAACTATGTTTCAGCTGTTTCTGTTTTTACTTTGGATAAGAAATAGCATGACATTTCTCAAGTTCTGAATTTCAAGGCAAATTTCATAGAGTGCCCTACCAGATTCAAAGTCAGGCTGGTTGCTAAGTTTTGCTTGAAGGTTTTCCCAGCTATTCTTGGGAACATTGAGAATTCCAGTCAAGATTGACTATTTTGGATTAAAACGGAGTAATTGGACTTTTAAGAAAGCATTTCTTTAAACATGGTGTATGGCAGGCAATTATAAAATATCAATAGCTTGCTCTTATTGCAGTTCTGTAAATGACTAAAGGTCAGCAGTTAGAATTTCCCCAGGTAAGTAAATTACAAATGTCACATTTACACTCAAATAACCATATGAGGAAAACAATGGCCACAAGCCAATTCTCCCGCATTTCAGGTCGACTCATTTTCCCCCCTCCGATATCCGGCAGAGCAACAGAATGGTTTGGGTGCATTTCTATAGTTTAATACATCTGTGTTATAGGAATAGACTTGTAGGGGACATGGCGACAACATTTCCATTCCCCCAAATAAAAACATCATGTTGAACTTTGCACGGCATAGAAGAAATTATGAAAATGTATCCAGTGTCCGAACAGGTCTTTTTCAATCCACACGGGAGGTATAAAAGTTCCTGCAGAACTTTAAATTGCTTTCTCTTGCCATTCCTCTGCTGCTCCTGGCATGTGTTAGTATGCTCTGAGTTGGCAACTTAACATCACACAATGCATCCGGCTAATGAGATTGCAGGGGCATTGTGCCTCTCCATCATTTTCTTATCGGTGACAGCCAGTCCATTAAAAGCTGTAACCCTGAAAAGCGAACTCCAGTCCTCAACTTTTGCATTCTGAAAATGGACTTTCCCTTGGCTGTTAATAGATAAGATGGATGCAGGATTCGGTGACAGTTCAAGACACTTGCCCTCCAAGAACTGTTCTGAAACCAACAACAGGCTTATTATCTACCCCCCCTCCCCAGTTCTGTATGCTACTGCTGGATGTTTTGAGCTTGTCTACTTTCCTTTCATCTAGCCTTGTGGCTACTAACATCTTGTTTTTCTTTTTGTTTTTAAAAAATGGAGCTTGAAAAATATTTTTCTCATCTCTTTACATGCAAGCAATGTGACTCCTAAAATTCACAATGTTTGCATCTGTATTTATAATACCATCTTTCTCATCACCAGATTTCTCATCAGATATCACTCAAGGTGGTTTACGTGGACAGGCTCTCCTAGACCTGTTAAGGGCCTTTACAAACTTGTTCAATTGCACATGCCTTGAGCTTCCATGGATACCCACACAAATCAAGCCAAGCAAGGGATCTCCTAGTCTTTATTGCTCTTTGCCAACTGACATTCTCAGCATTCCAGCCCTCCCTTTTACCATGGTATGCTCGCCAGCAACTCTTCTGTCTCACTGAGGGTCATGATACCTTGTCAGCGACTTCTGGTTGTCCCCTTTCCAAGCATGAATCACACTACTCCTGCTTAGCTTCAGGCAGGCTTCATGCAGCTCAGCCTCTGACCACACCTCCTAATTATTCTCATAATTATTTTATTTTCAATATTTATATTCTGCCTATCCCCTGCCCATCAGGTGGTGTCCAAGACAGCTTACGGTATTTTTTTTCCCTACACATTAGCAGAATATTGGTTTAGATCAGACTTGCGCAAGATGCGATCCACCAAGAACCCAATTCTATTCCTATCTACTCAGAAGTAAGTTCCATTATAGTCAATGGAGCTTACTTCCAGGAAAGTGAAGATAGACAACCCAAGATAGTTGCTGTGTCCCAATCAAGAAGCATAGCCTGCCTTGTATTTGACAACTACCTTGTATTTGCAGTCCCAAGCAAAAAGAGACTTTTTTTAGTCCCTGGTGGGTTGAATTCAGCTGGATGAGTCACAAGTTGAGCAAACCTGATTTTCACTGTAAGGTCTTCAAGACAGAAACCTGCCTCATTCTTTACTTTCTGTCACTGTCAAAGTTTTCAATGTACTCACAATTATCCTTATTGTCTTGCTTTTGAGTTCCACAGAAAACAGAAAAGCATTTTTACAAATCTATTTAGATTTCTTCCTTATCTCAAGAGTTAAGGTTGAGAGGTTTGTGTTAAAAAAATGTTTTGCGAAGACTGTTGTAAGGCAGCAGGCTGTTTATGCAACATGTTCCCTTTGCGCATAAAGTGCCCTTTCTAGTTTCCATCACTAGAATTTGTGTGGGTGTTTGAAGTGTGCATGGCTTAGGGCCAAAGAGATGTGGCTCCTTTCTACACACCTTATGGTCAGAGCCATGGTCTCACTGGCAGGGGCTTATATACTGGGGTTAGTGTGCTGTGATTGGCTTCCATGTGTAGTCCTATGTTCCATCATGGGGATGTGAGTGGGGGGTTAGGGTGACAGAGTTGCAGTTTTCTACTGTTTTCCCCTTCCCCATTGTTCTCTAAAGGATTCCTCCTACATGCACCAGTTGTTGGTGTAGCATTTTTCTGGCAGTGTGTGACCATTTTGTAAGGGGTTTAGGATCTAGCGTGCTTTGACTCCTCCTTGTCCCTGCCACATCCCTCACACACCACACTCCCATCTCCTTCCCATTTTGGCCTCTCTGCAGGTGGTATCATGCTGGCACCTGAGGTATGCCAGAGTTATGCCACAAGGCATTCTTCCAACATTGCATTGGTCCGTGGTGCATCTAGAGGTGAGGAGAGATTTACATCAGCAGGGCTGTTATTGCACTGGTATATGTGGCAGTATGCTGGTGTATCTCAATGGTAGGATAGGGTCTTTTTTCTCAGTTGCCATGCTAATGGCCTAAACTTGGGGTTTGCCTTCTTTACAGATGCCTCACATGGAGCTGACGTTCTCTTTGAGCTATCCACCACCTTTGGATTTTGCGGCTGTATTTTGTTTTAATGTTGTTATTACAATTTTCTTTATGATTTTTTTTTATGATCGTTGTACTTTATATTTCATTCCTACTTTCTGTATTTTACTGCTTTATTTCTTTTTCTCTATGTCATAGACTGCCTTGGGCTCTTCATTTATTTAGAGGAAAAAGTGGGATAGGTGTTATTTAAATAAATAAATAAATAAATTTTGTGAGACTTGTGGCTTTATTTTTAATCCCCTTCCTAATTGGTCCTAACAGTGTACTTGTCCTTTTCATTATTCCAACATAATGAACTGACATTTTCAGTAAGCTTTCAGCAATCATCCCTTTTCATGGAGGTGGCAGTCAATTTAGACCCCATGAGAATATATATGAAGTAAGGATTTTCGGCCCCGTGACATCACTGTAGTGCAGCATCACTTATGTTGACTCTACACTCTAGAATTGTTTACACAGTTAAAGAAGCTACTATGCTACAGGCTTGTGTCCAGCATTCACTTACAGTCCAATCCTCTGCAAGTTTACTCAGAAGTAAGTCCCATTGAGTTCAATGGAGCATACGCCAAGAAAGTATGCATAGGAGTGTAGTCTTAATGTGCTTTCTACCAGACACTGTCAGATTCTGTGGGCCAGGCTGGCCTCTAGAGCAGGTTTGCACAGCTTTTGATCTACCCAACTCACAAGTCCAGCCTATGTAGTGTAGTTGCCTACCAGATGCTGTTTTGATCCCTGTTTCTGCAGTCCCCAGAAAGCATTAGATGATATTGTTCAATCCCATATGTGGCTGGTGAGCTGTGTTCAGCTTGGTCTTTCACAACTTATGAGACAGGCATGATCAAATGCCATCTTTAACAGCATGTCAAGGTTGCTGCCATCACCCCCAACATGAAGCTCACACATTCAAAATCCTTATTCTCTTCCAGATGAAGATTCTGTTCCAGACTGCAACTATTACAGCTAGAACATCTGAATTTCCAAGGGAAGAAATTTCTGCCACTCTTGGAGCACTCAGCACCTCTCTTTGAGGGTTAGATCAGGTGCCTGCTTCATCCTTATCTAACATATGCATTTCAACTGTAAGCCAAATGAGTTTTGCCAAAAATAGTGCTTGCAATATTGCTTCTACTTTATTACAACCAGCATAATTAGTTAATTAATATGGTAATAATATTAGCAAAAAAAAAAAGCCCTCATCAGATGTGATATTAATTAGTCATATTAAGTCTCCCATGTTTAATGAGAAATTTTATGGCCCAAGAGAGGAACATTAAATGAGGACTTGAAAGGCTGTTTAGTAAATAGTTCTATTCAAGCCTTTTAAAGTTACAGATGAAACAATATTCTTTGTTTATGGAAAGGGAAAGCTCTTTGCTAAATGACGCCAAGTTGATTGGTATAGTAGGTGTTAATAAAACAGTTATGCATTTATGAGAGTCAGGCTTGAAACAGACTTTTGGCAATGCCTAGAACACAGATCACACAAAGGAAAAGGAGGCTGCCTCATTCAGTTTACTTAACTGAAATAAAGGCTGATTGATTGTTTACCTCTCTGTTTAATGCATAAATTCCTTCTGATGTGGAAATTATTGTATCGTTGCCAATCTTGAAAAAAGGTTTAAAAGAGTGTCAGCCATAGTGGTCTGGGATGTGCTGAACAAAGTATGATGTTCCTTTTAAAAGTGGAATATCAGGGTTTCTTTGGGTCTGTTGATGTCTGTGTAAAGGTCACAAAGTAACAACTGATCATTGCCCTTCCAAAGGTGATTTGCACTCTTCTTCCTTGGTCATTTCTACACCCACAGAAGTTGTTCATGAACCAATGAGCAGTAAAAAGCATAGGATGTTCTTTCATGTGGCATGTCCAACTTGGTTACAATCCCTTGATATTACTAAAGACAAATTGGCTGCTTCCATAGTTCACAGAGCTCTACTACTTCTATACTTTGAGGTTTCTACTTCATGTGCCTCAGGACATACCATTGACACATGGACAGCAGACTCAAGGATAAAACAGGACAAAGGGGTCCCAAAAATGCTGTGGTGTATTGTTGGACAACGCTTGTGGCAATTCAAATCTCACCTCTGCCAAAAACTCACTGATAGACCAATCCTACCTAACTTCTCAGCCCTGAAACAGGTGCATCAAAGGGGCATATGCTGCATCACTTAGGGGAGTTTCAAGTCATAAAGGCCTCCTCAAGGTAAGAGAACATTTGTTCCTTTGCTCTGGAGTAAGCCCTCACCACCCCCTAAGTCTACTGAGACCCACATCAGCTATATAGCTGGTGCAAGTCTGAGTGGACCCCGAATGAAGATTAAGGCTGGAAAAATATTGGTAGTACCACTGGTGCTGAGATTGCCACCTCACTCCTCCCTGCCCCATTCTCTTTATTCCTCTCCCTACCTGCCAGTTCTGCCCACTCCCTGCCTCCCATCCACAACCGTGCTGACTTATTGGCAGCAGGGCTCATTGGGAGGCTGCTGGCATGTGAACATGGCAGCTTGCACTGGTGGTCAGGCCATGCTGTATGACATGTCATAACACCTGATTCACAGTCATAAACTATAGTTAGGATTGGGGTGAGAATCGATACCCCTTCGTTTGTGGAATTTAAGTACTCAGATTAGCTTTTTAAATGGATTCATCTAGAGTAGTTTACCCAACACATATGTGTTTAGACATCTGTAAACAGCATAATGGGCTGTTTGAATAGCCCTAGGTATTCAGCCATTTCATGTATTGTCCCTTTGAAGCTGTTGGTTCCTCAGAACACTGAGGGCCCAATCCTATCCAACTTTCCAGCACTGGTACCACCACAATGCAGCCCTGAGGTAAGGAAACAAATGTTCCAATACCTTGAGGCAGCCTCTATGACTGCCTCCCCAATACAGGAAGCAGTGCAATCCCCATTGGCACAGCTGCACTGGCATTGGAAAATTGGATAGAATTAGGCCCTGAGGCTGCAAATCCTTTACACACTTTCCTAGTGGTAAGCCCCACTGAATTCAATTGGATTTACCTTTCACTAAGAAAACTGAGTAACGCACAGGATTGTGCTATTCATTCAGCTAGGCTGGACATGGTTTGCCCAGGAATTTCTTGGCTGTAGGTATCTCCTGTCATTCACATGCAGAGCTGTGATGTTAACACAAGCATGACTGTCATACCTGAAAAGCATTCTTTGCAATCTTACTGCTCTAAGGCTGCAATCCTATCCACACTCATCTGGGGGTAAGCTGTATTGACTTAGAATGGGACTTACTTCTGAGTAGACATACCTAGAATTGCTAAGCTAATTTTAGAGTTCTGACTATTCGTCATGCACTCTCAAGCCAGCTGTGTTCTCCTAATGTTAAAGATTGCATTATGTTGACATTTCAGCTGCTAGGGTCACACTAAAAAAAATGGTTTATTTTAGTTAGGAGGAAAAAAAAAAGGCAAAACGCCAAACAGCCCTGCATTAAGTACTCACAGTGTACTTTTTTTTTTTTCACCCAGCAAGTACAATAGCAACATAATATTTGGTGCTACTACAGAACTTTCCTCTGGTGCTTCAGAGTGACAAAAGCCTTGGTTCTTTGCTTGCAGAATTTCAATCAAACCAAAGAGCTCAGCCAATCCATGACATACAAGGGGATTTCGTGATAGATGGGAAGTCTAACATCTCATAAACAGCTAAGTCCAGAAATGAAATATTTCATTCAGCAGCCTAGAAAGGATCTCCGCATACTTGGGGCAGAGAGAATAAAGTTCTAACTAGTAAATCAAAAGATTTAGGGCTCCTTTCAAGTGGCAGACAGAAGACAGAGCATAGCTAAGGCTAGCCAATGGAGAATATCCCTCAACAATGCAAACAAAACGAAAAGAACAGATTCCTGGAAAGAAGAGGATTTGTTTTTCAGTTTATTTATTTGGAATTTTCACTTGTCCTACCTACAAAATTTCAGAGCAAGTTACAATTTAACCAACCATTAAAATAATCAGCTGATGACTTCTGGCAACAAAATGCTACTCTGAATTGAAAAATGCCCTAGGCCTAGGGTGTTTCTGGAAAGGACTTGCACATGAATTAATGTGTGGAATCATTTTTTTCTGTATTCTTGCTACTTGATCTTGAGTAAACCCATTAAAACTTTCCCGCTTCTCTCTGCTGAAATTAACTCTACCCATGTGTTGGGTGATTAGCATAATAAAATCATCCGATAAGAACAAATTGATGGTCAATAGGGTGGCAAAATTTGTGCCATCCCTCAAAGAAATATGGGCAGGAGGGAGGCTACATTTCTTACAGTCATCATATAAACTTCTGGCTGATGTCAAATTTTACTATACATATGCATGAATGAACATAGTCCACTCTTTCCCATGGGTTATCGAGAACATCAGTTATGACCCTGAAATTTCCAAAGGCAATTTTGCTATGAGAGTACCACATTTAAACTTTTATTTAGCTATGTTCTGGGCTGGGGGCAGAATGGGGGGAGGGATAGGCCTGGGAGGGGGGTGGGACCAGCAGAGGCCTCCTCTGCCAAATCCTATCCCCTGTGTAAGGCCTGGAAGCCACTGATGCTGAAGGATACTTTGTCTTTTCCAGGTGCAAGGGGAATTTTCTAAGTTCAGCCAACTTCAACAGCCAAATATTTCCCCTAAAATTTCCCTATATTAACAAATATGTAGTGGAAGGGCAAGGGGTCTGGTTTAGAGGGTAGTGATTTAACACCTGAAAGTTGCAAGTTCAAGACTACTGGAAGTCTCCATGAGCAGTGAGACCTGGAGAGCTGACAAGCTGAGTTGAGCCCTTTTGGGTGAGAGCCAAAAGAAGCCTGCTCTAGCTCTTTCTGTGAGAGGGATTCCTGGGTTATGGCACCCTCTCAGAAAGAGGATTTTCAAGGCAGCATCTTTTTGTCTGGGCTTTCTACCTTTGGTGATGGCAGTAACCTACCTATTCATGTTTATTCCTTATCAAGCTAGATTGAAGAGGGAAGAAGAGAGAAAGGAAGAAGGGTGCTGTCACTAACTAGGCACTGCACCTATTTTACCTTCTATCTTTCCTCTATACAAGGTTCACTGCTTAGTTTTTAGTGCAGTGATATTGTATGATTGCCAGCAGTTTAATATGAAGGTTTAATTAATGTAGCTTAATATGAAGGTGATGCTTTAATTAATGGAGGCTTATATGAAGGTGACCCTTTTTTACAACATAGCAATGAGCATCATTGCTTGCTAATGTCTGTGGATCAAGCCTCCATTAAAGGCACAGGGACATGATATATCCCCCAAATCCACTACTTTAGACCTTTGTTGTAACAAACAGGCAAAAATATCTGTACTTTCATCTGTAAAAAGCCTAGCATTTCAAGAGCCTCCAATATGTTCCTGGAGTTCTGTTTAAGCAAAGAATCCCACATCCTCTTGAATGTTAGGGAATGTGAATCTCATTTCATCTCATAATATGGAAAATAATGGTGGCCACTACTTCACAAGGAGCTCTGTTATGAGCGCTGGTGGCTCTACCAATACCCTAGAGCAGTGGTTCTCAAACATTTAGGGAGCATTATTCCCTAAATAGGTCATTGCGGGGGGAGGAGCAAGGAAGTGGTTTGTATGCTGTTTCTCAACAATCTAACACCCAGGAAGCCCTGTGACTGTGTGGGGCTCCCTGTACCTCCTGCTCCTTGCTTCTGCATACAATAAGTAAAAGCACTCCCCTTGCCCACCTTAGCAACATGATACTTGGGATCATGTCGCTGCCTGCCCCTTTCCCCACCCCTTAAAGCAGAGGTTTCCAAACCCCGGCCCGGGGGCCAGATATGGCCCGCAGCAAGCCTCTTTCTGGCCTGCGGCCAACCACTTGTCCCCTGAAAGCCTCTGGCCCACTCAGCTGAATGTGTCCAGAACTGTGCTCTGATTGTGTCTGGAGGGTGTTCTGAGGGCCATAAAGGTTAAATGAATGAGCCCATTCATTCATTTATTCACTTATCTAAGTTTCATCTCTTATTTATTTAAATTTTATATTTAAAAAATTTTTCTGGCCCTCCACACCATGCCAGATATTGATGCAGCCCTCTGGCCAAAAAGTTTGGAGACCCCTGCCTTAAAGGAACGGGGGAAGCTTTACATGAACTGGTAGGTTGTGACTCACCAGTTTGAGAACCACTGCCCTAGAGCAAGAGAAGCCAGGATTTAATCAGACCATCCCCTACTCTATCAAATTTTCCAAAACTGTAAATTTCTACAAGTTAATTTCCCCTTATCTGAAATTCTGAAAACCAGAATGCTCCAAAATCCAGAACTTTTTTAAGCTCCGACATTACAGTCATAATATAACCTTGGGCACCAGCCAGCCAGCCAGCATGTATTCATAACAGAAAAAGAAATCATGGTTCAGTGTACTCAAACTGTGCCTCATGAACACCATTATTTAAAATATTGTATAAAATTACCTTCAGACTACGTATAAGGTGTATATGAAGCATACATGAAATTTGTGTTTAGACTTGCATCTCATCCCCAAGATATCACATGTATATTTTACCTTCTTCTTTTACACCATTTTGAGAATTAGAAAAGCGGTGATCAATCATGTAGGGTACAATCCTGAGGTGCCTTTGGGCCTGCACAAATCACATGTGCCAGACCAGGAAGGTCAGAAACATGCCATAAAGCACATTTGCGCCTCCTCTAGGGTTGACTGGGCCAGCTGGGCATGGACACTTTCCAACACAAGCCTCTGGTGTGGGCAGGGAGGAGGTGGGAGGGAGGCGTTCTGGAGTGGGGGAAGGGTGGGTAGAGGGCAGTCTGATATCCAGCTGTGATGCTAGATCCTAGCCTCCATTACCAATCAGCGTGGAGTGGCTGCTAGCTGCTAGCCACTCCACTCTCCTCAGACTTATGCCACTTCAGGAGGTGGCGCAAGTTTGAGGAGACCCATTGGGGCTGCAGTGGCTTACCTGGGGGTAAGGGGAAGAGTTTCCCCTTACCTCTGGTTGAGCCACCTTGGGGTCCTATCTTGTGCTGGATACAGCACAGGCCTCTTGGCCTGCCTGTTCTAGTGCAAGATAGGATTGCACTGTTAAATAAATACATTACATTCATCTAAATATTCCAAAATCCACAAAATTCCAAAATCTGGAACATTTCTGGTTCCAAGTATTCCAGATAAGTGATACTCAACTTGTACCAGAGATTGAACCTGACACTGAATTGTGGATCTTCCCTTGAGCTGCGGTTCCTCTTCTATTAAACATCCAGTCCTTTCTGTTATCTGGCATGGAGGACAGTGGGGTTTGGAACCCCAGGCTCCAGGGGCAGTAAACACAGGGTACTTAAACCACTGCTAAACACAGTGCCATAGCAGCTGTTCAAGGAAAAGATTGGTTGACTTTCCTTTCAATTCCCTATGAAAGCATTTCTCCTCCTGCCAAACTGGAAAGGCTGGGAGTCGGAATGGTGACCTTTCCAACTCTCATGCTCTGGGCATGTGAGAAAAGATTACAGACCCTACAAGTCCTCTTTGTACAAACTCACATCATGCCTTTAAAACATCTTTAGTCTTTCAGCTGAAAGATAACTCCATAATAAACTGCTCCTTGCAAAGGGCAGACCATTAGCAAAAGTTTACTTTGAGGCCTTTAAAATTCTTCTCTTCTCCAGTCTTTGTTACTCTGGAACCTCGGGGGATATAATCCCTTAAAATGTAGCTCATCCTCAATTAGCAGGAAGAACATATGTACATTCTTCATTAAAATCCCCAGGTATCGTACGATGCAGTTCACTTCGGCTTTTACAGTTAATTAAAGCTTCGTACCCATTTTCTGATTCTCCAGCTGGTGGTGGAGAGTTTTAAAGCAGAAACCACTTTAGCTATTACACTGCTGAAAAGCCTGATAATAAACATTAATGGTCAGACCACTTTTTTCTTGCTCATCCGCAGTCATGAGAAGTGCTTTGCCATTAACTTAATGCTTGTCACAACAAGGCAGGTTTGAGCAGGGAAGAAGGAGACAAGCACAGTTGCTTGTGTCAAAGGGAGCCTCATTAAGCTGCATTCATCAGGACCCCTGAAATATTGTTTGGCTCTACAGCATATGACCAGGGAATATCTTGGGGGAAGTTAGGTATCTTTTTTGTTGGGACCACATGCAAGCAGAACAGAACACTGTACCTTTAAGAGTTGCAATGGTGGGTGTATAGGCAGCTCCCGTATCTGTAGATCCAGTATCCATGTTTTCAATTATCCATAGAGCTGCAGATGTAGCGCCCCTTTGCCCGTTAACATTCCTTAAAGTCTTAAAGTTAACTTCTGCTTCCTGTTTAGCATTAGGTCAAGTTTCATCAATTATTCAGGCTGCTGACAGCCTATCCTTTTTGTGCTGTATGCCTGAATGCTTACAGCACCCTGTATAAAGCAAGAAACATATACTGGTAAGACTTGCAGGAGCTTCTCTGGGTCCCTCCAGCTCATCTGACATGCAGAAGGTAGCCAGAAAGAACGTTTGTAGCGGGTACATTCAGTGGAAACCAACTAAACAATACCTACTGACAAATAAATGTGCTCAGGTTTTGCTGAATATATGGCTCCAGTGGCTAGTGTTTGATTTACCCCTTTATGTTATGGGGATGGATTTAGACCCCTAATCTGTTTTATCTTATGTTTTCACACTAGATGTAATTTTAATCAAAACGTATGGGTACATATGGAGTTTGCATATTTTCTATTAAAACCTATAAAGCACAATCCTGTGTATGTTTATCCAGAAGTAAGTTTCACTAGAAATTTAGCTGGACTTACTTCAAGTAAACATACACAGAAGGGGACTGGAAATGAATACAATTAGCTTCAGTAGAAGTTTCTGTCACTTTCTGTGTTGCGAATTACAGCTACCCTGACACTTTCAGGACAGTTTGACACTGCTAAAAAAATCCCTTCTAACTGGCAAACTCATCCATATGTGCATTAAAATCTCTTGTTAAATGGGCAAGATGCCACAGTGGTGGACAAAATAAAATACGAGGACTTCTCTATACCAAATTTAATTGTTTACGTAGGTCTGAGCCAAAACACATTTCACTTCTTGTGAAAGAAATCCTTCTGCTCCCCATTTTTCACCAGGTTTGCAGGGACTCTGTAAGGGAGCAAACATGCTCACAGTGTGGCCATCCACATCAAGCATTCAAGAAGTGCTACTCTTTCTGATACAAGATCTTTCTGAGTATCTTTCTGATACTCTTTCCTTGCAACCCAATTGGTCATTGCTTCAATGCCAGTGTCATCATGGATAGATGCAAAGTCTATCAGATTTTGCTACATGGTGACATTATTGATCCTAGGAAGAAGCCTGAGCTGGGGAAAAAAAGGGCACAGACGTAGCAGAGAATCAGAGCTGCAAAGAGGGATGTGCCAGAGCCCCAGCACTGAGTCTAGAGTCTAGTCCCAAGTCTCCACCCCTTGACTCGAGTCACTCACAAATTATAATGGTGGCCGACATGACTCATCCAGAGCCTTTTTTCCAAGTTATTTTGACTCAAGTTTGAGTCCTTTCTAAAAGCGTGTTAAGCCATGGAAGCTGCAGAAAAAAAACAAACAAACAAACAAGGAAGCACACATACAAAACAGGGTGGCAAGGACACACAAAAGTGAGCCTTGACTCGAATCTATTTGAATCTTTTCATTTTTAGGGTAAAACCCTTGAGTCCCGAGTCAGTGCCCAAGTTTTTGACATATGTGACTTTAGTTCCTACAAGTTGCAAAAAACATGTTTTTGTGACTCAGGTCCAAGTCATTCGAGGTGCACCCATCCCTGGCTGCAAACAAGGTGAGCAAGGATGGCATTTGTGGAATGTCCACAAAACCAGTGTCCAAAACCTGATCTTTTGCACCAAAGCTATTTATATCTTAACATGTTATGCAGCCCTAACTGCATTTTTAAGATCCTTCTATTCCTCTGGAAGGGCTCAGCAGGTACCAAAAATCTTTCTCAGTGAATTCATGGGCTTTAAAGAGTTTAAGGGCGCAATCCTAACCAGCTTTCCAGCACTGGCATAGCTGTGCCAGTGGGGCAAGTGCTGCATCCTGAGTTGGGTGGCAATCATGGAGGCCTCCTCAAGGCATAGGAATGTTTGTTCTCTTACCTTGGAGCTGTATTGCCCTTAGCTCTGTGCTGGAAAGTTGGTTAGGATTGCGATCTAAGGTCGTATTGCTATAGATGCTTTCCTGGGAGTAAATATCATTGAACAATTGTCTCACTGAACCTGTTCAGTTAATATTCAAAATAAGAAAATTATTTTATCAATTCTAAGAAAACCAAGTCCAAGTGATAAGTGTTTGGATGGAATCTCCATAGGTCTGATTGATGACATTTTATTCTGTTCACTAGTCAAAAGGTGCAGAGTTAATCTTAACTGCTTTATAGTGGTCCTCTTTCCAAAATAACAACGTGCTTTTCTATTAGGCCAATGACTTTCATTTCTTTAATGCCTACCACCAATAATTGGCCCACAGACCAACAATTTAACTGGAACAGTCAACAGACAACAATTTAACTTGAAGTTCTCTTGTACAAGTCCCATTAAAATGACGCACTAGTTACCTTTGGTGCTGCCCACAAGACTTGTCTCAGTCTACTTTGTCCATCTGTATGTCATGGTCCAATATGCCAGACAGGCAGGTTTGTGATCTTTAGTCACTCAGGCTGAAATCCTAAGCACACTTTCCTGAGAGTAAGCTTCATTGAACAAAATAGGACTTACTTCTGAGTAGACCTGGTTAGGATTGTGCCCTCAGTCATTCATCCCTAATAAATCTTGGCTATCGTTTCATGTTTGTAATACTGTGTACTAACTTCGTTCCCGCTAATGATGTACGCAGAAGCCTGAGTGATAGATCCATGCAGCAAACGTGCTGGCATATTTAGATCAACCTATTAGTTTCAATGAATAGGCTGAGATGCCATCTTGTAAATTTTATGTTTTCGCTTTGTAGATGTGCCAAATGTTGAATCACATAATGTGCAATGGTTATTGTTAATTATTATTATTCAGATGACAAGATTGCCAGTCATGATATTTTATTATGAATATTTCAAGCAGATGTGCAGAGGTGTCACAAGGTATGTAAGAACCAACATTCATTCAAGGGAAAAAGACCTGTGGTTTTGTTATAAATCTATCCCACAGATTTGAGAGTGCATATCAGTAAAGGTGATTCAAGTCATTTTGCTAGCTTGTGTCTATAAAGAATAAACTCAGGGTATTGAGGGCCTGATCCTGACCTGTGTGCATGCACCAGCTCAGCGCCCAGCGCACAGCGTTAGAAGTGTGCCATAAAGCACACCTGTGGAACATTCTGTCCAGCCAACATGGATACTGGCTCAGTGCAAGCCCGCACTTAGCCTAATCTAGGCAGAGAACGGGCAACTGCTGCCTGGAGTTCCGGGTGAGCACCAGGCACCAGAGAGGTGAGTGGGGGCAGTGTGGAGTTGAGGGAGGCATTCTGGGGCAGGAAGAGGATAGGGAAAGGTGTAGCAATGGAAGGAGCAGGGCAGGAGGACAGCAGGACCAGCGGAGCTCATCTCTGGATCTGGATCCCTGTGTCAGGGATTTCGGCCTAACACAGGACTTCATTATTCTGCGCCAGCTAAATCGATCTAGTGCAGAGTTGAGTAGCCCCATAGAAGGGCATTTTACCTTATGCAGGGGGACAAATGTTCCCTTCCTCCAAGGAGCCATTAACAGCTTCCCAGTGCTCTCAGGATGCCGTGGCAGCCATTTTGGCTTTGTGGCAACCCAGCATGCTGGGCAGTTCAGGACTGGGCTGTGAGTTCCATTCAGAGTGGGAGCAAATCAAGAGCAGTCCAAAATAAAATAGTGATTTCTCCAGACTCTGAGCATTCTCACTGGCCTCCAGGAGCAAGAAATGTTGAAGGTGTCGGTAAGAAAAATGATGAAAGAATATGTGGGGGAAGGAAGAGGGAATTGAACTGCTTGGGGCTTTGTTCAGGCATTGTTCAGGACATATGGATGTTGTCCCTAGGTATAGCATCCATAGAAGTGCATCTTGAAGCCCCACCTCTGCACTGTTGCATGCTGAAGTCCTACTTCCCTCCTTGCTTGACAGTGTTTGTCATCCTTTGCTATACAACGCTGGCACAAACGTCACGTCATTGGCTTGGTGCATGCTGATTTCTGTGGCGGAAAACCAGTGTGTATAACAACTACTGTGCTTATGCCAAGCTGTCTTACGCTGTACTGACTTGAACCATGGTTCATGTAGCCCAGAACTATCTGTGCTGACTGGCAGGGGCTCTACAGAGTTTCAGACAGGACCTTGAGCTTTTCACAGCTTATCTGTTTCCTGGAAGCTGGTATTTGGGCTGGAAGCTGTATTTGAGATGAGGTAGCATTTTGTTCCTCCAAGGATCGCAAGGACCCACTTTCACACTGCTGCTCAGGCACTTTCTTCCAAAGTGAGGCCCAGGAGAAGTGTGCATTTACAATGTCTCCTGCAGTATGAACAGCAAGAAGGGCTTTGGCGGAGTCCTCAGCTACTTACTCCGTGCCTCCTCAGCTACTTCAACGTACATGCCCTTGAGCTGTGAGGGGCCTAAAACGAGGAGTCTGTCATAGTTTCTGCTGCTGTTCACATTGGGGAGGTGAGGGTTAAACAACCCTTTTGTTGTGTCTCAGCTCTTGTGAGCATGGGTCGATGAGGGGAGGCAGCATTGCTGGCCCTCCACCTCTTGCATGGTTGAAGTCATGACGTGTATTGAAACGCAGTTGCTAGCCAAGAGTCTAGTGAGATCATCTCAGTGAAAATTCAGTGAAAATCCAACTGCTCCTAGAAAAGCACTCGGTTCCATTTTGACCTTCATTTTATGATTTCACTTGTCACAGGCTCCCTTGGGAAAACTAACGTATATGCCAGCCTTCCATCACCAGACTTCTGACTACTTTCTGGATCGTATTGACACAGGATTTTATTCTTGTAATTAAATTTCTAACAGGCTGCAATCTTCAGTGCGGGCTGGTTTTAACATGTTTTAATGTAGGTCAAAATCCTTTTGATATTTCAGTTTTTTCTCCCCTGTTTTGTTCTAAGCATCACGCTGCCATTCGGGGCATTTCAAAGGGACTTCCTCCCACTTCAAAGGCTGCCTTTAGGAAATTGCCTGAAGGATTAAGTTTCTGAAAAGATTTCTCAATTCCCCTGTCTATCGGTGAGTAAACACATTTGCAGGACTTGGTGCAATGGTATTATTTTAATCAACTTTCTCCTGATAAGGTCAAGCCAAAAGGGTCAGTGCTTCCATGTTGGGGATGAGGGTTTGCAGACACCAATTATTTTTCTCACCTTCTGTCTGCCCAGCATTATAGTCTAGACAGAGATTATTAGATAAACAATACAGGGAAACTCCTGAAGATAAGCAGGTATGCAACCTTTGGCAAAATCAGGGGACAACCTAATGATGTGGGGAACCTGTGAGGAGCCCTGCTAGGTCAGATCAACATTCCATCTAGTCCAGCATCCTGTTTCCCACAGTGGCCAAACACATGTCTCTGAAAAACCTCCAAGCAAGGCATGAAGGCAACAGCCCTTTCCCACCATTGCTCCCCAGCAGCTGTTGTTTTAAGACATACTGCCTCTTCATCCTGGTGGTAGTATGTCGCTATCATGCCTAGTCACCATGGATGGACTTGTCCTGCATGAATTTGTCCAACTTCCTCTTAATGCCATCTAAGCTAGTAGCCATCACCACTTTTTTGGGCAATTCCAGTCTAATTCCAGTCTAATTATGTGCTAGGTGAAGGTGAAGGTGCTAGGTGAAGGTTTTGTGCATTGTGCATTGTGTGGATATTTTGTGTGGTTTTGTGCATTGTGCATTGTGTGGATATTTTGTGCATTGTGTGGATATTTCCCTAGCCATCCCTGAACTCTTTTAGCTTCCTCCAAAAATTTTCAGATTTTTTCAAATGTGCAGTAAAGTACATTTGCGCCTCCTTGGGAGGAAGCCAGGCTGGCGCTCTGAGAAGCGCCGGCCTGCAGAGGCTGACGGAAGCCTCTGCACCAGCTTCCCCCTAGCACCTTGTGTCTGCTCAGATGAGCCCATGCAAGGACGAAAGGTAGGTGTGGGGGGCAGGGAGGAGGAGGGAAGGAGGCATTCCTGGGCAGGGGGAGGGAGGGTGATGGGCAGCCCCAGGGGCGGGTGGGTGGATGGAGAGCAGGAGGCAGGGCTGGGATCCAGCAGTTATGCCAAATCCCAATCCCTGTGCCCGGGGAGAACGGAGCAGCTTGAAGCCGCTCCGCTCTCCTTGGACTTGTGCCACCTCAGGAGGTGACGCAAGTCTGAGGAGACCCATAGGCACCAGCAGCCCTTACCCAGGGGTAAGGGGAAGAGTTTTCCCTTGCCTCTGGCTAAGCCACTTCTGGCCACAATCCTGCGCTGGATACAGTGCAAACCTCTTGGCTTGCCTGTTCCAGCGCAAGTTAGGATTGCACCCTAAATCAGATAACAATCAAAATATCAATAGTTAGAGAAGTGCCTGCTACAAAATTTTGTTGTGGAACCCCTCATGTATTGATAGATAGATAGATAGATAGATAGATAGATAGATAGATAGATAGATAGATAGATAGATAGATAGATAGATAGATAGATAGATAGATAGGTTTGTTACTCTTGAATTTCATAATAACAAGGAAAAATATCGTAAAAGAAGTTTATAATTTGGAAATGGGTCATAAGACTTTAAAAACACAAAATGCTTAAGAAATTATAGTTAGCTAGAAAGAGTCTGAACTAATGGAGCTGAAAATTGAACAATCACTGTTATTCCTTGAATATAATTTATTTTTTTTAAAGAACAGTTACTGAAGAACTTGTTGGCAGCTATAGTAGCCAAGAAACGGAAGGAGAGAATTATACTCTCATTAAGGAAAAAAAAGAGAAGATAATGTTTGTGTCAAAACATAGGAAGAAATTTTAGCTGAATTTGTCTCATTTTATAAAGAATTACATACCATACAATAAGAAAAAAAATTGAGTGTTCTGGATGGTCCCCAGCCTATATCTCATTTTTGTTTCATTCTACACAGTGAGTGAAATGGCCCAATCCTGACTAAAAGATGGATGAGCAGAACGTGTTCTGCCCATGTGCAATGTTGCAAAAATGCCATAAAATGCTTCACAACAGCGTTAGTAGCCAGTGTGCCAGAGGAAAGGCCAGTGACCATTGGGGTGCCCGCTTGACCAGTAAGTACAGTGTAGAACCAGGGAAAGAGAGCAGGGGAGGGCTGGAAGGAGTGGAATGGGGAGAGGATAGGGCAGGTGGGCAGACTGGTCCCAGGAGGGGTGGGATTAGCAGCACAGGTGCACACTGTATCCTAATCCTCTTCCCAGGCCTGATCCACCTGCATAGATGGACTTGGACTTGTGCCAGCAATATCATTGACTCAGGTTTGAGTTGCTCCATTGCGACTGCTGGGGCTTACCCCAGGGCAAGGGGACAAATAACCCCTTACCCCAAGGAGACCTCCAGTGACCAAAAATCCAGTGGTGCCAGCTTGTGCCATAAACATATCCCCTTCCTGGGCCTGATCTGTTTGCATGGAGCAACATGGGTTTGCACCTGTGTTACTGCTACGAGGCCCATGCTGGTGCTGTTGTATTGCCTCCCAGGGATTTAGGTAGGATTGGCTGTGAGATATGTATATTACAAAGAAGAGCTGGATGGGGTGTTCACCCTCCCTATTTTTAGCTTTAGCAAAAGGTCTAAACTTTTGAATTCAAGGATAAGACCAATGAGATTTAGGGGGCCACCCATTACAGAACTTAGATTCCAGCCCTATGTGGCTCATCCTCTATAGTAACCCCTGCTAATTGGGTAAGAGGCACTTTTTCAAGTGGGTGCTCCTCTTTTTAGCAGGGGGAGAGTAACTGGCCCACCTCACTCCAGCACTGTCTGTTCTAGTGGCTGTCTGCTGGTATTCATTTGCATCTTTTTAGATTGTGAGCCCTTTTGGGACAGGGAGCCACTTAGTTATTTGATTTTTCTTTGTAAACCGCTTTGTGAACTTTTAGTTGAAAAGCGGTATATAAATACTGTTGAAATAAATACTGTTGATTGATAGTAGAAAACAAAATCTTTAAACATAGTGATTTATTAAGCATTAAACTGGTGTTACTGTCAAATACTCCTCATTGCTCTTTTTGAAATGGTCACTTTATTGGGCTCATGTCTGACTCATCATCATCTTCATTGAATGTTTATATACCTCTTTTCTATGAGGTAGAGAATAGTTCATACAGAAAAAGAAATAGGAAAAAATTATGATTAGCAGTGCCCTTTTTCCAAGGATAAGAATGTTAAAGCTACAGTTGCCACAGAATTACAATAAAATGTGTAGGCAAATCAAAATTGGTTCACCTCTTCAACTTGAGAAATTCATCTAAGGAATTCAAAAGAAAGATGAAATGACATTTATAGGACTGATAAAATGCTTCAGGGAAGTTTCACACACTCATAAAAACCACGAATTAAAAAGAATCTTTATTTTATGCGGTCCATTTCTTTGCAATAGTTTCTGCGAGTATGATGGAATCTGGTGTTTGCAGAATCAGAAACGGTAGCATAGCCATAGGGGAGGCAGTGTGATAAGTAATGCAGGTGCCGCAATGTGCCGTGTAAGTGTCCTCTCCCACTTGTCACCAGAGCCACTCTGGACAGAGATGGCTATGTGCATGAGCTCACCAAGCCAAAACTCCTGAGCATTGCCATCTCTGCCTGCAATAGCTCTGGTGTCAAGTGGGAGGGACCTCTTACACCTGCAGCACCGTACTGTGCTGCTGCCCCCTCTGGCTACTCTACTGATCAGAAATACCAAAACTGAAAGCTCCTGATGAATTTCCTCCTCACATGCACGATGCAGCTATTAAACACATAGAAGCCTTCTAAAAATGTGATGGCAACAGTATCTGGATCCCTGCCAGACTTTTTCTCACACTCTTTCCATACCACTAACAACCTAATCCTATCAGAATCTCCAACCACAGTTGCAGCCACACTACTGGGGCATGCACTGCATCCTGTGGGGGTGGGGCAGTCCTGAAGTTTCAGGTAAGAGGGCATCTATTCCCTTGCCCAGGAATAATCCTTCACTGCCCTGATGGGTCTACTCAGATCTGTGCCAGCGACTTTGATGGTACGAGTTTGAGCGGACCTGGGTAGGTGGAGGCCAGGAAGGAGGACAGGATATTGGTGGCATTGCTGCCAATACCTACCCCCTTCCTGCCCCCTAACACATGCCCATATCTGCTCTGGTTCCCCTCCCCTCTCAACTTACTGCTCATCACCCTCCCCCCATGCCAACTTCCTCGTGCCAGGGCATTCACAGAGGCTGTTGTCATCTGGCTGCCACCGCTCACTGTTTATAGCAACAGCCAGGCTGTGCTCCATGACATGTCACATTTTGTGACTTCCATAAAATGAAATGTGCTGCTGGAACATGCTCTAGAAGCTCAGATGCAACAGAATAAAAGTTACCCAAGTGAGTAATTTGAAAATTGAAATTACTAGGTTTTTATTGACGTGTTTTGGTTCTTCCCTCCACAAAGAGTCAACAGGAACTAGCAGTAGCAACATTCTGTTTCCACCTGCCCTTGTCAATAATTGCCAGATATCAAAACTGCCCTATACATTTGCCATTGCAACTGTCTTGGAATTGATTGGCATTTATGTGAACTAGCATTTTGCAATTCCCTAATTTTGCTGGCTGCCCAAAACAAATCATTTCTCTTCTAAGAGCATGCATGCTTTCAAGCAGCCAGCAAATACTTGAATTCCTGTCACATATAAAGAAAATTAGTCTTGTTTGGAATTGGCAATAGCAGAACAGTTCTTAAATGGCCGTGTAGGTTCCATTAGCAATATGTGCGTATATGAGCCAGATCCCATCATCCTCTCACCTCAATACCAAGAAACAGAAGCCATGGCTGGGCTCTGTATAGAGGGATTAGGACAGGTTTCATAGGACAAAATAGACAGGCTGCAATCTGGGACACCACTGATGGAAGGAAGCAAAGCCTATCAAGTTAGGGAGCTATCAAAGGCAAAACCACCTTAGCATGGTTTATTCACCCCATAAACTCTTTATTCTCTTTATTCACCCCATAAATGAATGGCTCCCTCTACTAACAAATGTTTTGCTAGGAATTAAATAACAAAGCTCTTTGGTCTGACACACCAAGACTGAGATGAGATTCCTGGATCGTTCATGCACCTCTCCCTTCCAAATCTATAACAAAGCGAAAGAAAGAAAGAAAGAAAGAAAGAAAGAAAGAAAGAAAGAAAGAAAGAAAGAAAGAAAGAAAGAAAGAAAGAAAGAAAGAAAGAAAAGCTGCAATTGATATAGCTAATTTGGATTACTTTGATATATAGCTAAGGTCAGAGCAATTGTTTTCAAATTGTGGGGAGTTTTCTGTATTCATAGCACTGTAGTGTTACTAACTGTTAGATCTGCTGTGTGCCAATATATGTCCGCTCCCTTGAACCTTAAATAAGGGCAATGATTCAATCATGTTGAAAAACAGACAGTTTAAATTTGCTTTAATTAAAGCTGAGCGCAATCCCAGTGAAGTCAGTTAAATGCTGGATTAAAGAGCAGACTTGGTTGTTTTCATTTTTCATCTTATAGAAGTCTCATGCATTTCTCCTAAAAAAAATTATAATAAAAAAAAAATACTTAATACTCTTTGTTGTTGCTTTTCTTCAAAGCTGAGATGGAAAAGATGTGTACTTTCAGCTCATCAAATCTGGATGGAATTCCTTGCTTGAATACTGTATTTTCTATATTCATCTTGCTGTAGTTTCAATAGCTGTTAAGTCCGCTGTGTATCAATATGTGCCCACCCCATTAAAAACCTTAATGTTTTCAGTAAGCATTGTTGTGTAGGTTGTTTCTTAATCCACATTTTTCCTTTAATTTCTCATTTCTTTTAAATTCCATATGCAGGCAAAGAATTAAAAGGAGACTGTTAAAAACGAATCCGGAAAGATATTCAGAAGCCAGACTGTCTGAATTCTTCTTTATTCCAGTTAACATGGTAACATGGAAACGTTTCAGCTTCCCAGTAGTGCGGTAACTTGAAATAGCAAGGTGTAGACCACTCAAGTAAAGGTCAACCCTGCTAAGTTGAGCAACAGGCCTCTGGTACCTTACCACCCATGCGAATAAAGGAACAGCATGTCTTGAAGTCAGTTAAAGGTTAAATGGAACTGGACAGAGATATAAATAAACTGAAAAACAAGAAAGCAGAAAGGACATTCATTCTGAAAATAAGCTTGTAGTAAGTCAATAAAGCATGGCCTCCAGTGAAGACCATGGGAGTAAAGTTGGAAGGTGAGCGATTAAATTAGATCAGGCCATCAGATAATGGAAATATATATAGAAATTTAGCCTAAAGATGTATCATATCTGATTGGTATGCCTGAGCTAGTTTGAGCTTTCCTTCCCAGCTGGCTTTGCACCACAATTTTTTCTTTTTGCTTTTGCTCTTCTTTCTCAGCCATCCCTTTGGACTATTGCCTCTACCTGCTGCTGCCTCATCTTCCCTGAATCTCAGGCCTCTTTCATCCACCCTTCCTCGGTCCTACTCAGTTATAGCCCAAACCTATCGACTTGCCAGGATGAACAACAACAACAACAGTATTTATATACCGCTTTTCAACAAAACGTTCACAAAGCGGTTTACAGAGAAAATCAAATATTTAATGACTCCCTGTCCCAAAAGGGCTCACAATCTAAAAAGATGCAAAGGAATACCAGTAGACAGCCACTAGAACAGACAGTGCTGGGGTGAGGTGGGCCAGTTACTCTCCCCTTGCTAAATAAAAGAGGACCACCCACTTGAAAAAGTGCCCAGTGAACTCAGTGGTATTCCCTCATTACTGTATCATTATAATGTGCTCAAGGTAGCACACATGAATTCCATTCCTAATCTGAGCACTGCAACAAATCGAAAAGAAACCACTCATGCACAGAGGTCAGGTTCTTGATTTAGGTCCAGTTCAGATGTAATACTATAAACTCTAACTGGCATATTAGAAGCCAGACTCAGAAGCACATGTTCCATCTCCCTCTAAAATTAACAATGGTTCCTCTGTAAACCAGAATCTGAAGCTCCAGTTAGACATTAGTTTGCAAGAACATGGATATGATAGAACTGTGTTTAGCATTAGATATAGTTAGCACCACTGCAATGCCATCAAGTTTAGCTCTGGCAGGGAAGAAAGGGGCTATCCTAGTGTCACCGGTGGTTGTGGTCAGGCATATTCTGAGGCACACCTAACAGCAGGAAGCCCACTAGCAACCCACAGATCAGAGTACCCTACCAGATGCAATCCAATGTGCATGTTCCAATACACTACAAGGTCATTACTTTGCTCTGAGGCAAAAGGAGTGAGGAGGTCTGATTGCAGAATTGCAAACAAATAGCAGTCAAAATGGTCAGAAGCCACAGATGTAGTCAAGACAGATTAGGATCAAAGACCAGATCAGGTAGATAAAGAGCGGAGGGACAGAGGCAGAAGCTGCGGTCCAAGGCAAGCAGAGAGTTGAGTATCTCTTTATTGAGATGAAGGGAAACTGTTGTTCAGTCAAGTGATGTTACTTAGAATGGCAGGGGGCAAGCCTGGAATAATTGTTATATATGGCTAATTATTAGCCAGGTTGGGCACTGGCCTATCCCCATGACAGGGCCCACCTTTCCAGGCTGACTTCTAAACTGTCAGTATCAATGACTATGGCATGCCCAATGTGCCATCAGAGCTGGAGGGCACCAAGGGTGAACTGCAGCAGGGAGCAGGCTGATACTGTGTCTGTCCAAAAGCTATTGTGGTGATGTAAAGAGTAAGGTGCCTGAGCTTTCCTTCTGCAATACCTAGTTTGAGACTACTGCCATGCACAGTCAGAAAACCTACTTAGTCTCTGTCTTTCTCCTTTTGGGGAGCAGTAATGAATATCAGCAGATCCTCTCAGAGCCACCTCTCTGTAGCCCCACTGAACTGCTGCCAGGGGAGCCAAAACACTCTTTCTCTCTCTCTCTCTCTCTCTCTCTCTCTCTCGGTCCACTAAGCTGCTAATAAGTCACCAGATTCAGGTGTCCAGGTCAGGCCGTCTTGTAAAGAAAACAGCATCTCAGAATGTTCACATGAGCAGCTGAGTCCAGGATACAGATGTGACTCCAACATGATCACACATTCACAATGCCTGGAATTAAGGACTGTGAACATTTATTCTTCATTGTTTCTAGTTGTGTCCTTTTTTTTTTTCCAAAAAGAAGAAAGCAAGTTTTTGGGAGTGGACTTGTGAGACCATAAGAACACAATAAAACATCTTGCCTCCAGTCTAAGTCTGGAGCAACTTTATGCTATTGGAATAACACTTGGGCTCAGAAGTTGAGCTCAAAGGGGCCTTTGAATCAAGCTTGCATGTCTACTGCACAGGGTCTGTAGTTTAAGGATAGAGCACGTGCTTTGCTGGCAGAAAGGCCTAAGTTCAATTCCTGCCCTATCCCAGTGGGAAGGTCTGAGAAATGTGGGATCCCTGTGCACAAACAGACTATATAGTACAAAACAAATGTATTACAAAATTAATTTGGGTACCTCAATCTCAGCCTATCCAGGACTATATTTCCACTACTGCTTTAATCCACATTCACTGCACTTCTGTTACCCCAATGCATTTAGGAAGGGGGGGCTCAATTAGGCATTTTACCCCAGGCTCAATACCAGATCTCAGTGGCTCTGCCTGTGGGGCCGAGAAGAAACTTTTTTCTGAAACATATAAGCTGCCACTTAGCAGAATGGACATACTCACTCAGATGGACCAAGTCAGACTTGGTACATAAGGCTATTTCCTATGTAAAAATCTGGTGTTTGTTCTATCGTAGGGAATTTACTCCAAAGAGCAGGTGGAAAGAATGTGCATCTAAGGCTGACTCCTGATTTTCTGGCTGCTGTTTTGCCCACAGCAGACCTCACATTCTTTTTTTCCTGATCTTTTCTGTTGCTCAATTCAATAAGTGATGAATTAGAAGTTTGGCTGTGACTGGACAGGGAATAAAAGTGTTTTGAAGGCCCTAAAGTGCCTTTTCACATTTCATTTTCAGATGTGTGGTGCCGACAGAAATCTTGGAAAGGCAAATTAACCACAGAAGCATAAAAGGTGAACAGACAGAGGGTCACTTTTTACATGACAGTTTAAAATGTAACATTCCTACAGTCAGCCTGCCTGGTTATTTACTGCGTGCTCATGGCTAGGAAGTTGTTTAAAATGATCAATTTCAGGTGCTCAGAAACATGGGAAGTGTAATGTAAAACTCTTCCTTCTACACAGAGAGAGAGAGAGAGACAGAGAGACAGAGAATAATGACAGTGCCAGAAATGTTTGTCTTCGGTTTTAGAACATAAATGTACGGGTGGTGTTGGGTCAGTTTTTATTTCTTTCTTTTATATATGTTTGCTTTATGAGCCATTCTGAAAGATGTTCCAAAGGGCAAACGCAGAGGTCATGTTCTCCTGTAACTATTATTAAACGCAATGCCTTAGAGGAAAGTGTTGGTGAATTGTCTTACGCAGGGCCAGTTCAATTAAGTCAACAGTACAAGATAGTTGCCCAGGGCAGCAGGTGCTAGGCCCATTGGGAAAGCCCAGATGAAGGACATGCAATGGATTATATCCATCTCAAGACCTCAACAGTGGTGGGGAAGTAGAAGAGAAGATGTATCCCACCCTTTCATGATTTACCCAACTGTATCTCCTTCCCTTCACTCCATTCACTGGGGAGATAGGGGTGGGGGACACAACTGAGAAAACTGTTCAGAAGGGAAGAAAAGTGCCTCAAGGATGCTGTCAGGGGTTGCCCAGATGAGGCACTGGCTGAAATTCCAGGCCTGTTACAGAGCCCACCTGGCAGAGCTGACTCATCAACCCTCAATACTGGCAGCACAGATAGCAACCAATGTGCCCTCAGTGATGGGTAGCAGGTTTCATGGGGCCATCAGCATAGGACTTTGCCATAAGGCTTCCAGCAACCTGGCACTGGCACTATTTCCACATACAATAGGATGCAAAAGTAGGAACAGAAAATTCATTTTTGCCAGAGGAAATAGAATAGCTTAAAACTGCCTTTTCCAACAATGCCTTTGCTATCTTCTGGACATTTTCCTATAGCCATTGGACATGTTTTCAGACTCATTAATTTTAATGGAGAAAAGAGTTTAGGAAACTGGTCAATTGAAATTTAATTGGTCAATTGAAAATCAATGGAACCTAAGCAATGTGCTTCATTGTAGTTCTGTGCCTGTTGTCAAAACCCAAGGAGGAAGATGTAATTTTTGTAGGAGACTCTTACCTATGAAAAGCACTTTGCTTATTTGTTTCATCTGGCATTTTTCAACCTGACATCTTTGTCTTCTTTCTTGCAGAGGTAATGCTTTCTATCATACACCTAACACACACAGAGAATTATTGCAAGCTGTCATGATATGTAGCATAGAGAATATTGCAGATTCCAAATATCTCACACGTTGGCTTCAAATGGAAGCTTGATAAAAAATAAAAAAACAAACAAACCCAAAACAAAACCTGAGGATCAAGAAGTTTGCAAAAGGTGGCATCAATCACTTCTAACCCTTGGTTGGAAGATATTGGACCATAAAACCATGACACTGAAATCCAATCTGTGGTTATAGATTGCTTTAACCACACCATTGTTTCATGCACTTGTACACTTCTGTATTAGCATCCAATACCTACTACTGCTGCAGGCACAATCTAGAATTATTGGTCTAGACCTCTAAGACTAGGTTGAAAGTTGTGGTTGGTAGCTTTGACTATTTGTTGGGTATAATTTATCTCTCTCCCTGAGGTCTAAGGAATGTTTGTCTTCCAGGCTGAACATCTTAATAGATGCGTTTTAAAAGTTAACATTGAAGATCTGCAAGAGTCAGAGCACACAAGTGGATATGCTGCATGATGTGGAGTGCCACCCATCACATGTTGAGTTTCTGTGGCCCCAGTCCTATCCCCCAGCAGCATTGATGGAGCCATGCCAAAAAGGTGAATGCTGCATCCAGCAGTGTGTGTGTGTGTGGGGGGGGGCATCCTGAAGGCAAATAGGAGATAAGTTAAAGAGATTTGTATTTACCTCCATGTAAGCCCATGGCCACCTATGGATCTCCTTAGACATATGCCATATCTTTTGGTGACATGTGTCCAAGGAGAACAAAGGGGTGAGGAGGTTTGAGTCAGAAGGATAAGCGCCATTGCTTCAGGAACTGCCCACTCCTGTCTCCTCCCCACCGTCAATTCCTCTCTGCCCCCAGTCCTCCTACTCCTTCCCTGTTTTCACAGTTGACTGGTGGGTGTGATGGGTTCTGGTGGCAAAGCTGCATATTATCATCTCTTGCAGCAGTGCTTGCAGAATTGTCGCTCATGGAGCACTGTGTGTGCTATCAGTGGCCATTTGACAGCACTGGAGGACTGTTCCACTGTCATAAACCCTTCCTCTTGACAGAACCATCCTGGACGTCTTATTCCTCGTTGCTGGTGGGCATGGTGGGATTGCTGCCAATGCAAAACATATAGGCAGTTGTGGAAGGGCTGGGATGAGCCGAGACAGCGTTGGCCTGATTCCTTCTTTCCTTAGCCCTTGTACACACTTCAACACTCTTCACAAAGAGATGCAAAGACTTGTTGACCGGGGTGCAAGTTTTTGGAAAAAGGTCATGCACTCTGTTTCACCTCACCTCTACTTGTCACAATGTAGCTGCATTTACCATTCACTTTCTTGATAGGAAGTGGTGAGGAATGAAAGCACTGCCCTGGTATTTTGCGTCCGTATGTGTCTATTTACAGGTGGGATTATGATATCCACTGATTTGGCATCCACTGATTTGACTCACCACTGATACTGGGGTTCACCTTTAAATGCCTTGTAACAAGAGAAAAAAGCACCAAAATCCAAATTCCTACCCCCACGCTCTTAAACAGCACTGGTTGCAAGCTTCCTGGGTTTAAAGATAGCCTTAAGGATCCACTTCTGGGTTTCTTGTCCCTAAACCGTTGCCCCAGAATGCATTGGTATAGATGCTATACTGCATTCAGCCATGAGATGGTGTGAATAATAGAGTCTAATGGAATAATTTTAAAAGAAATAATTTTATTTATGTTATATAATTTTATTCCATAAGAATCCATTATTCACCCCCTCTAGTGGCTAAATGGAGTATATTGTCTTTACTGATGCATTCTGGAGTGACAATGGAAGAGCAAGAAACCTGGAAGTGGGTCTTTAAAGCTATTTTTCCACTGATCTGGTATCCACAGTTGTTGTTTTTTAATCCACTGGGGGTTCCAAAATGGAACTCCAGTGGATAACAAGACACAACTTGTATATGAATAGGCACCAGCACCAAAATATTTATTAAATACATGGTTGGCAACCTTCAGTCTCGAAAGACTATGGTATAAGTTGGTATTCCCAGGCAGTCTCCCATCCAAGTACTAACCAGGTCTGACTCTGCTTAGCTTCCAAGATCAGACAAGATTGGACATGTGCAGGGTAACAGTTGTTTAACTGTTTATTTATGTATTATTAAATACATAAATAAATAACATCTCAACTGGCAAATTATGACAGGAAGTTACCAGGAAATGTCTCTTAAAATAGAAAGTGTCCTTACTAAATAGTCCAGGGATGTCAAACTCCTTTCATGCTGAGGGCCGAATTTAGCATTCATGGTACCTGCTGAGGGCCGAAAGTGACATCATTTAGCAGGAAGTGACATCATTAATTTGATGATGGCCAGATATAAACACTTTGTTTTCACATGGAAACTCATTAGCTGCAATTGACAGAAGAGAAAATGTGCAAACCTTGTTCATATTTTCAAGATATGAGAGAGTGCAATTATCAAGCTGGGAGAGCCCAATTATAAGGGGGACAGACAAATTGCTTCCAGGGGCTGCATTTGGCCCAGAGGCCTTATGTTTGACACCCCTGAAATAGATAGTTGAAGAATGCAAAAGTGTAGGTGGATCATGTGTAATGGGAGATCAGAAGATCATCAGGTGGATGATGCGGTGATGGCAGCGATTCCATGTTTTGTCAGCTGTTTGACAGCTCTGGGAAGGGCAGGGCTGGCTCCACAGCTGTAATCAATCAAGGCCAATGGAGACTCTGATGGACACCTGAGCTTCATTTGACCTTAATGGGACTTTGAATGGACATGTACTGAAGGGATGGCTCACCTGAGCCTAATCTGGACTTAATGGGACATATAAGGATACAAGGTTTCAGAAGGAGCAAAGCTACCTGACCAGAGGGAACCTGACCCAGAACTACCCTGACCCACAGGGAGAGGCTACCTGACCAAGATGCTACCTGACCACAGACCTACAGGACAGACACATGGGAGAAGGGGACTGCTAGAACTCTGCTGGAGGACACAGAAGAGTGGACTGCCAGGACCCTGCTGGAAGAGACACTCTGTTGGAGAGGACACAAAAGAGGGACTCTGCTGCAGAAGACTGAATTGAGAAGACTGGACTGTGCTTTGGGAGATTGAGCTGACTTGGACTGGAGGCTTTGGACCTTTACCCACTAAGTTAAATGAAGTTTTGTGGAGGGAAAACCTCTGGACAAGAGGACTTAAAGGGAGTGTATGTGTTTGTAGCAATAAATTTGGTTAATTGCTATAGATAAGGAGTTCTGTTCATTGCTCTGCACACCACAGCTGTTGTTCTTGGAAAAGGAGGGTGTTAATTAGCCAAAAAGTGGGCATTAGAAGGGAGTTGGAATATTCAGACTGGACATCATGTGACATGGATCTAACCAGATTCTACATCCAATGGGAAAGGGAGACTGAACCTAAAGGTCATTCCCCTGCCACGTGTCCAGTCTTCAGATTGCTGCTGTGTGAACTGGTTCAATGATTTCACTTTCACATTAGGGCTGTCATCCTCTTTTATGGTGGGGTTCCTTCTCTCCACTTTTCAACAGCTACCTAATAGACAAAAAATCAAGAACTGAAGCTTTTTTGCAGCACAAAAATAAAAAGAGGGGGGACGCATCCTCAACTGAAATTCTGCCCATTGCGCTACTGTTCAAGAGCACAGGATCCCTGCCATAAGAAAGCTGGCAGCATCAATGCGTGTTCCCATATAGATGTTAAATGAAACTAAGAGAACTCCTACAAGGCCATCTCCAGCCCATGAGCTGCCAATAAAGAAAAACATTGTAAAAATTAATTATCCCAAACTCTGGTGCCAGTTACAATGCATCAGTCTTGTATGAGCATAAATCAGAGCAGAATTACAGCCCTACTAATATATCTTTAAAGGTCACTAATCAGGTAAATCTCTTGAATGGCATTAGACTTCATTTGGAAAGTACAAATTCCATAATTACCTCCCTTTTTTAAAATGGATGTTAAAATCTAGTTTTAGGGGAGATTATGCTTCAAGTTCTGGCTTAGGAGTGCACGAGCTAATTGATTTTCACAGTTCTGCCAGTTCTTGGAGATTATTTGCAAATGAACATGAAACTTGCCCTCTAGTGTGGGCATTTGCTTTGAGAAAGCCATTAAAGGTCACTGTGAGTTGAGCCTATTTTCCACTAAAAAGAGTAGTCAAGAATGAATTTGCAAATGAATATATTTTAAGGAGTGGTACATTGAATCATAACATGTGTTGGAGAAGGAAAGCAAAAATCCTTGACTGAAGACAGAAAGTTGGCTGTTTATCGAGCGCACAGGACAGAGTTCCCAGGTGATTGGGAAGTCTGACCACTACATGCACAGTATACAGGTCCAGCCTTTTTACACATGGATTTTTTATACATAGATTTGACTCATCACAAATGGCCCCTGCAAAAGAGAAGGAATGTGCTGATCCCTGGAGAAGGGAAAAAATGCACCCCTTTAAAATCAGAGTTTAAAAAATTGCTTTTTTACTGTTGCAGAGAGACAGTCATGCAAGTGATTACAGGTATAACCTAAATATTGACATATTTTTCTATCTCAAAACTGATGAGAAGGGCCCTTTAAATTAAAGGAAAACAGTCGTTTAATAATGCCAGAGTGGGCAGCTGGCTGACAATCCATCAATCATTCTCTGCAGGCTTCACTCCTCCCTTCCCCCTGAGCACATGAACTAAGGCTAAATGGCAGCAATTATCACCTTCTGCATTCTTTTCCCTTTGCTGGGGTTCCTGGTGAAGGGAGGGATTGCTGCCTCCTAGTAAAACC
Source organism: Tiliqua scincoides (assembly GCF_035046505.1). Classification (NCBI taxonomy): domain Eukaryota; kingdom Metazoa; phylum Chordata; class Lepidosauria; order Squamata; family Scincidae; genus Tiliqua; species Tiliqua scincoides. Next base: position 87,286,647 of record NC_089824.1, read on the forward strand.
TAAGTGCCTGGAGAGAGACTGATGGCCTGTGTGTGCATTACAAAGGTCATCAAGGCTGTTTTTAAATCACCAGAGCAAAAAAACTTTGTTTTTTAAATTGATTTGCTATAGTGCGTTTTTTGCCATCCGGTTCTTGGATCAGAACCCTTGCAAATAATGAGACTCAACCTGAACATGGCTTTTATAGGTTCTTGGGGTGAGATCATACAGTCTCTATCATATGCAAAATCATCATATAGAAAAGGTACTCACACACAAATCTAATTAGTGTGGCTCTGCATGTAAAAAAACACACAAAGAGGTAATAGCAAAGAAGACATAAATTGATTATGAGTGAGGACAGGAAGGTTATAAATGTTGCTGGTATAAACAGCAAATTGAGGGGGAAGCACCATAAATGACATCTGGGTAGATATTGTTGTTGGCATCCTTCAGTCTCGGAAGAGTATGGTGTCACGCTCTGAATGGTGGTTCTGGAACAGAGTGTCCTCTCCAGTGCGCAAAGCCTGGGTAAAGTAGGTATGGAGGATAGGCTGTTACCCATGCAGCAAATCCCCCCCTCTCCACGTCGCTGAAATGGTCCAATGGAAAGGCAGAGGCCAATACGGTTGGTTCCAGCGGCGTCGCAGGATTTGCCAGAACGTGACTGTGTTCAGCCATGAACTGCCTCAGGGACTCTGGCTCTGGATTTTGCCTCGAGGTTGACTCCTGAAGCCTTTTCCATAACTGGATGTAGCCACAGGGCAGTGGAGGTTTGGGATCAGAGTTTTCCTTCTCTCAGATGAGCTGCCTTCCCAGGCTGACAAGTCCCATCTACCCGGTGGCTGTACTTGGGTAGATAAATGGACAGCGAAGAGCATACAAGTGGGAGCAGGATGTATCAATTAATGCTAAAAGGCTACATGGGCCTGTGTCCGAGGTCTGATCCCAACAGAAGACCCTTATTCACCAAAGTTCATTGTTCCTAACTCTCTACATTGCAGTCTGAGATTGTGACACGCAGAGAAATAAGAAATCTGATTTTATATAAGAAATCAAACAATTTCCTCCACACATGCCGTGATCTTTTGTTGTCAAATTATGTTCTTATTATTCCATCCAAATCAAGTGCTCCTGCTTCCTTCACCATTAGTACAACACTACACTTTCCATTTTATCTAATTGTTTCTCTAGGATGAACAAGAAGTGCTGGAGGGCTGAAATAATCTTTGGCATTCTAGAATGTTCTGCAGTGTCCTGCAGTGAAAGGCCTAGCAGGACATAGCAGAATGGTCAGGTAGAGCTGCTTGGTACTGAGTCAGACAATGGTCCATCTAGGGCAGTATTGTGTGCACTGACTGGCAATTGCTTTCCACAGTTTCAGATAGGGAACTTTCCCAGGCCTATCTAAAGATGCCAGGGATTAAACCTGGGACCTTCTGCATGCAAATCAGGTGCTCAGCCACTGAATTTTGGCCCCTGACATGGTCCTTACTTTAACATTTTTTTAAAAAGTTAGGAATCAGTTAAGGCTATGTGCTACTTCAGCCAATAAGCAATCGAGGACTGATACACTATTTTTTCCCCATTGCTGATCAAATGTGCTATGATTATGAAGCATGATGCCCCATTGCTGTCTGTTTTTCCTCCTCCCAAAGACAACATAAATCTTAGGTTGGAGAGATAGCTGTCTTGTTAACTTGAGACAAATTGTTACACAGTAGAAAAGGCAAAGCCAGATCAAATGCAAATACAGGCACAGCCTATTTGTCTACAGATTTTTTATCTGCAGATTGGTCTCAACTCCAATGGGGTGGGGTACTGAAAGTCACACACACCTTTGCCTCCTTTGCCCTGCGCTGGTGTCTCGATCTGTTACCAGGAAGCCCCAAACACTGCAAAAAGGCTCTGCATGGCACAGGCAGGGAAATAGCCCTGGAAGAGGTTCCCCTTGCGAAGGAACAGTAACACTCTTGGAGCCCCTGAGCCAGCAAAGATGCTGGGCAGGAGGGGAGAAATGTAGCCAGAACACATGCAGTGAGGTGGAGAGTTCTCTCTCTCTCTCTCACTCACACACGCGCACACAACAGAGGGGATTGCTTTAAAAAACCCAGGGAGTGTTTGCTGAATTCCCCCCCCCCCCATGGTGCAGGCAATCACCAACGTAAGCCTTCCCAGTAAGCAAAGCATAAGATTTAAGGCACAATTCTCTCCACACTTGCCTGGGAGAAAGCCCGATTGACTACAATGGGACTTACTTCTGAATAGAAACGCATAGGACTGGGCTCTTAAAAGCTCAGCACCCCACCTGTGAAAGAAGCTGGACAGCTGGCAATGGGGAGGGCTCAGGAGGGGGAGGAGAGGGGTTTGCTTTAAAAAACCTCGGAAGTGTTTGCTGAATTCACCCCCCCCCCATGGTGCAGGCTGTCATGCTCCAGCTGACACAAGCAAACCTTCCCAGCAAGCAAAGCATGAGATTTACAGCCCAATCTTCTCCACACTTTCCTGGGAGTAAGCCCCATTGACTGGAATGGGACTTACTTCTGATTAGAAATGCATGGGACTTGACTCTTAAAAGCTCAGCATCCCAACTGTGAAAGAAGCGGGACAGCTGGCAACAGGAGGGCTGAGTACGGAGGGAATGGGATTGATAACAGCTGCCTTAGTTTCCTTCCATCCAGAAGTGTCAGGCTGCAGCGTATAAATAGACTCCACCTGTAAATGAAATATTCAACCAGTTCAGGTTAGGTTGAGTTTGAACGTGTGTGTGTGACTTTCCTTTACAAAGTCTTAGACAGCTTTCTGGGCAACGTTTTTTTGTTGAGAATAAATGAAGATTTCCATATCTGAAGAATCTGAGATTTTCTGCTGCCATGGAAACAAAAAGAATAAATCCCATGCAAGCCCTTAAAATACATGTTGATGACAGCAGGGATGAAGAACAAGTTAAGTACAAACCTAAGAATAAAAACAAAGAGTAAAGAACAAAAGACAACTTATTCACGATATACAAGGTGCTATATTTTGGGGGAAGACTGTCTTATTCTAGTTTAAGGTTAGGAAGAATAATAAGTAGACTGGGAATATGGGTGCACCAGAACATGTACTGTGATTTCCATAGCAAGCAACTATCTCAAAAAAGAGTCGCCAGCCACTGAATTAAAGGAATGGCTTCTGCTCACTCCAGTCCTCTGCTTTCAATGCCACCACAGGAAGAGGAGCTACAAGGCAAATATTCCCAGTTCTGCCTGTCCAGTGTTGGTGTTACTCTCAGGCTTAATAAATCTGTGCCAATATTATATGGTTGATAGAACCTTCTGACAAAGGAAAACAACACAAGAACAGAGACAGAATGTTTTCTTCTTTGAATGTACACGTGTTCACAAAAATATACAGGGTTGTGAGCTAGATTGGTTGTCTGTATCACCCTGCCGAGTGGGAAGCCCTGCTGTAGCCACAGGCCCCCAGTCAGTCCAGGTCAGGGCATGGAATGTTCTGAGTGTGTGTGTGTGGGGGGGGGGGGCGCTGTATGTTTTAACAACAGTAACTCCATGCTTGGAGACGAGAGTAAAACTAAATGTTTACAAACTCTTTGCCTAAGATGGTTTCATGCCCTCACCCAGTACCCACCTAGTTTCCCATCGCTTTGGTCCTTACAGACCTGACAGGGCCTGTCTGCGTAAACACCCTGTTATTCTGCAAGAGAAGCAAAATGTGTTCAAAGGAAGGACACCACTACCACCAGAAGGAGGGGTGGGGGAGCTTGGGTGAGGCAGGAGTGGAAATTTTCTGAACTTTTGCCTGATTGGATCATATTGCTTTGACCTGAGCATAAAAGGTTGGCTGTGTCCAGCTGAACTTTGAACACGATCTGAGAACATTCTCCTTGTGCCTTGCTTGGTTAACCTGCAATAAAGGCTATTTCTGCACCTTCCACTCGGTGTGTTAATTGGATTGGGGCACACAGGGCACCCCTACTCTGCCCTCAGACTTTGGGTGAGGTAACAAAGTGGTACATAAATGGTACAACGATCACCTGTTATAAAATGATATTTGAGGATATAACTGATCTGTAATAGCAATCCTCCCCAAACATAAGGAGTGCGGTGTCATCAATATGTGTGGTACTTCTAGATGTGTTCCTTGTTGCACCAGCCAGTTGTCATTTTTCTTTTTGCAGTCGCATGTGAAACTACAATGGTCCTTCCATGCTATAATGCATACGAGGGGCTCGATATCCATGGATCCCGTATCCGTGGATTCACTTATCCATGGATCAGGTCATGTCCCCCCCTCCTGCCCACTCCCTTTGGAGCCAAAGGGTGCTCTGCCTGGCTCAGGCTGAGCCTGTGATAAAAAAAAAAAAAATACATGGCTTCCAGTTTTTTACGAAAAAGGAAGTGATGCTTTTAATGCTTGAGGGGCTACCCTGGGCCTCCCAAAAATAAGGTGGATGTCTGCAGCCTCTGCTGCGCTCAGACGGCCCTCTGGAGATGAGGGAGTAGCTCCGGAGGGTGAGGGGGGCGGCATTCACTCGTATCTGCAGGTTCGGTTATCTATGGGGGGTTCCGCAACAGAACCCCTGTGGATGTGGGGGCACGCCTGTATAGCTGTTTGGGGGGAGGGCACTTGTATTGCACCATGTTCCATCCACTTTAGTGGGCAATCGATAGCCCAACAGCACTGGAACTCATGCCTTTCCCCCATGCCACTAAAAAACGAAAAGCCAGAACAGACATGTTAATAGTTCACATGTGTGTTCATTCCACAGCTATATTGTTTGTTTTTGAAAAAAAAAGTCTTTTTTGCATTAAATGTAGCAATTTAAGCTCCGAAAAAAAGGTGGACAAATAGATGCTGGTGTCTCGTGAACCATCGGTCAAGAGTGAGTGAATAAAGTGTAACAATCCCAGTCTAAACATCCCTTCTGTAAGGGCTTTCTAGCTCACTTTTCATAGGACTATAGAGAGGCCATGTGGAGAATGAGATCTTGCGTCAGTGCCTTGGCTCTGTAATGCCCTGGACGATTGTAGGCGAACAAGCTGAAACAATCCAGATAAACTGGAAATGCTATTAGACAATAGGAAATTCAATCCAGGATTGGTGATTCATCCTGTTTTGCATAAGGCAGCAGTCTCTCTGAAGAATCGGGGGTCACAGCTCGGAGGTACTCCTGGACCCAGTGCTTGTTTTAAATGGTCAGGGTGACATTTGTGGTCAGGGTACTGTTGCATTGCTTTGATTGGTGCGCCAGCAGCAGCCTTTCCCAGAGAAGGCAGAGTGGTCATAATCACACACGACTCTGCCACTCACATCCCATTACCGTTTTCAGCAATGCACTTTGTATGGGCTGCCTTTGAAGGATGTGTGGAAATTGCAGCAGGAGAGTGCTGCTACTAGGCTATTGACAGAAGCAGGATATTTGGAATATGCCATTCTCTCTTCTCATATGATCCTGTCTGCCTGTTGACTGTTGTGTATTCAACTTCCACTTGCAGTATAGTTACACATGGCAAAGTCTTCTTGTCCACAACACCCAAACTTTGGATCAAAACACTCCACTGTCAGAGGAGGCTGACCATTGGTCATCCGTATGACTCACTTTTATTTCCCATCAGGAAGCATGTCCGCATCAGTGACTCATGCAGAAAAAAAGAGGGTTCATGGGAAACAGATTTGTACTGCTTCAGTCTGCAATACTGGCTGCATTGACTGGCAGTGGATAGCCAAGGTTTCAGATAGGTCTTTTTCTAGCCCTACATGGAGATGTCCATGGATTGGGAAGCTGGAACTTCTACATGCAAAGCATGCTTCATTCCTCTCCCTGAAAGCAGCTCCTCTGTGAACAGGTAACTGTTACATACTCCAAGAATTCCAAAACTTTTAATCTTGGAAAAAGTGTGCCTTGGCTCTCAGTAGCTTGAGAAACGCACTAGACAGACTCAGTTGTCACAATTAGATAGGACATGATCGGAAGCAGTATATTAGTCATCATCTTGTGGCTGCTCCTATGTCATTCCTTGTAATACATGTGATTTCAACCCATGAATTTACAGTACAGGTGGGGCCTTGTTATCTCCAGGCAATCCATTCTCACCACCCCCCTTGCAGATACTGAAAATCACACATAAGAAAATCCACAATTTTTGGTCCCTTAAGCCCTCCGAAGGGGTCCAGAGCTGTGCTCGAGTCCCCTCCAGAGGGCTTTCTGAAGTCCGCAGAGGCTGTGCATGTCCGCCCACGGCCTCTGCAGACTTCAGAATGGCTCTTGGAGCCAAAAGAACGTGACTGTCTTGGGAAACCAGAAGTGATGTTTTAATGACTTTTAAAGCATTCAGCTCTCAGATGTCACTTCTGGTTTCCTGAGGGAAACTGAGAGTTGCATTCTTTCAGCTTCAGGGGCCATTCTGAAGCCTGCAGAGGCCGTGGGTGTTCATGCACAGCCTCTGCAGGCTTCAGAAAGCTCTCTGGAAGAGACCAGAGTGCAGCTCCAGTCCCCTTTGGAGGGCTTAAATAGGGCCGAGTCTAACCCAGTGCAGGTACAGGGGACCCACATTGAGCCAGATTCATGGATAAACAGGCTCCACCTGTAGTCTGATGGATTTGATTATATTTTAAAATCTGCTGGTTTTTCAAGACACCTATAATAGCATTGTGAGGTTTTGCAATCAGGAACAAAATCACATACATATCGTTGTGTTATGCCTATTACAGTACTTGGACTTCAGTGTGGATGAATCCTCTGATTCTCTTCCATGTCACTTTCACAGGTGAGCTGCATCACATGTTCTGCTGCTTTTTCATCTGCCTCTGCTGAGAGAATTTCTCCTGTGAGCTTCATTCAGAGGAAGTTTCAAATCCATCACTCTTTCTATAACATGTTGAATGAGCATCTCATTCTCTTACTGTAGATGCTCTGCAGGGATAAAGAATCTTTCTTTGCAGTGCAATACATACATAGCAGAGTGGCAGGTGCTTTGATTGGCTGTGTGTGTCTGCATATTGCACAGAACCAACTCTGCATGAGTGAGGCAATTCCCTGAAAACAGTGTAGCTGGCCTTTTTTCTACCTCAGTGCTTCCCAAGCCTTTTAGCACCAGGACCCAGTTTTTAAAACAGCAATCAATCACGACCCACATATCACAAGGCGCAGGACTTATTGCCAGCTGCTGGTCTCATCACCATCTGAGCTGCTGCTTGATTATCTTCATCCTGCCAGGTCTCACACCTGGCTGGAGCAATTTAATCACAATATAACGAGGTGCAGAGTGAACCGAAGACAGCCAAGCAGAGGCTTGAGCAGTGATGAGAATGGCAGCCAGTGGTGAGTTTCAGGTCTTCATGGCCAACCAAAAATTGGCTTGTGACCCACTGGTGGGAACCACTGTTCTACCTCATTAAAGAATAGAATTGTAAACTTTGGCTTGTTCTGTGTCTGTGTGTGGGAGCGGGAAGAGTATCTAGAGCATTTATAGTCTTTTCAGTATCTTTATAGGAAGGGAAATGGATCTGCACGATAAAATATAGGACTTGGGGTTATTTTAATGTATGTATACAGGCAGCCTTTGTAGAGGGGTGTTCCGTGCTCAGTAGCTGCTGCATAGAAAGACGCTTGCTGTGTTTTGGTTCTTTGGTGTGTGTGTGTGTGTGTGTGTGTGTGTGTGTGTGAGAGAGAGAGAGAGAGAGAGAGAGAGAGAGATGGTTTTCACAAATGGGCCTGGCACTAGATTTTTGCCTATAGCAACACTCCCTTAGGAATTCTGGTTTGACAAATGAGTTAATGCTCTTTAATAGACCACTGATGTATCTATCCTTAATGTTAGGTCTCTTTAAAGGTGGAGGAGAAGCTGTCAGAGGTGACTCATCCTCTCTGCTTTCAGCTGAGCACACTTATGAGAAGGAAGGAACAAAAGTAGCAACTTGGGACAGGCAAGCAGTTTTGAAGCATCTGGGCTGCAAGAGAGACTCACACACCCTTCAAAAGCCAAGGGAGAGAGCTGGGAGAAGAAGCACCTTGGGGCTATAGGGGTTCTCTCTATCAATCTGTTGAAGAGTTGCTGGGGTGTGCATGCTGCTGCTTGCTTTTACCTAATGCTCAAGTTGTGCATTTGAAAAGCAACAAAATAGAGCAAACACTGAATGAACTTGCAGAGATCTCTCCTGCAAAGGAAGTCAACCCTGAGTAACATTGCCCTGAAACTTCTCACCAATTGGGAAAGTACAAAGTATGAGAAATATATATGGACATGATGAAAATGAATAAAACGGAAGCTTTAGTGATTTTCAATCACACTGTAAATCATTGGCTTGGATCCTAAGTTGCTCTTGAGCAAGAGAAGTCATTTCCATTCACTCAAGCAGATGGATGTTTGCCAATAGCCCTTTCCTGCTGCAACCTCCCATCCTGTTTCAGATGGCCCTTCAACCCTCTGAGAGAAGGGGGAATCCTTCAATCAGCAGAATAGAAACTGAGATCCAAGCCGCTGCTGTTCTACTACCCCCTCTTCCTTTTAAAAGACTACATTTTCAAGAGCTAGAAAGTGGCTAATCATTCTCTCCCATCAACTAACCATTTGATGCCATTAACCAGCAGTCTGTTTAACAAAGGAATGGCCAACCTGTAAGCCATCCATAAAACAATTCACTCTGAAAAAAACCCACATATATCAAAGAATTTCAGACAATATGAACAGAAAAGATACTGCATGTGCAGAGGTATTTGTTTCTAGCCAATAACAGCGGGGAAAGCGTAAGATTTACAGCCCAAATTGTACTGAACACAATGGGCTTACTTTTGAGTAAATAAATAACACCATTTTCAAATACCTCTATGCATTTGGTTTCGTTCTGCATGCAAGACTAGGCAGATTCCATAAATAAATTCAATGGAGGCAAAATTTCAAGCATTCTTGATGAAAATGTACAGATTTGCAACATCTGATCCTTGTAACTGTGCATGGCAATGATACCAGTGGTTCCAAAACATTTTAGCACTGGGACCTACTTTTTAAAATGACACTCTGTTAGGAACAACTTAGTTTGATGAGGCAGCAAAAAGTTTCACTTTACCAGCTGCTCAGGTCTCTTTTTATCCTTTTTACTATGGTTGGGGGGGGGGGGCACCTTCTGAAGTGTTTGCAGAGCTCCATGTTCATCAGATCAGGACCATTCCGGCTGTGTTCCCCTTCACTTGGCCTTCCATAACAGCTGAGGCACATTCACCTACTCATGAGTAAACATGCACATGTGGCTCTGTTTCACTTTACATAGGGCTCAATACATTTTCCTTGTCAGCTGGGGGAGACTTCCTTCTCGAGAATTCTTTGGGGGCTGTGTTCATCAGATCAGGACCATTCTGGTGATGTTTGTTCCTCTCAGCCTTCTCTTCAAAGTGGATCAAGGCATGTTCACCTACTCACTATTAAATGCATACGTGCAGCTCCATTTCAGTTTCCATTGGGCTCAAGACATTTTCCTTGTCATCTATCACCTTGTCAGTTTCATGACCAGCTAAACATCCAGTGGACCCACTGGTGGGTTACGACCCACAGTTTGGGAATAGCTGAACTGTACTATTTAGTTCATCTCTCTACTTATTCGGTCATACAGCAGACCCAGGGGCATTAATTGGGTCAGTGTAGGTGCTGTTTTTCATACATACCCCACAGTACAGAGAACCTTCTTATGGCAGCTAACACAGCCTATCTGATATCACCAAATTGCCAAATCAGCAGTATGGGAAGCTCCCGGTTGAACACACTTGAGACCTGAATCTGGGTCAGCTACATTTTAATCTTTTAATTTTTTTTTCTGGATCCTCTATATCCCACTCCATAAGTCCTTGAAATAATTCACCACGCTGTGGAATGAAAGCAATTAAGTTCAGAGAAAATACTTTGCTAACAGAAAACATTGCAAAATGCTATATTTAAACAATCCCAAGATGTAAACGATCCACCTTTTAAAAAAAAAAAAAAGTTTAATCTTCCTAATGAAGCTCAGTATGCATTAACTTTTCCCTCCACTTTTATGTACCACACATCAGTAGTGGTTAGATAAACACTCTGATTAGCATCCATTTTATATTGCTTTGAGAGAATGACCTGGTGGGTGCCATTAATCATGACTGTGGCAGCATGCATGCTTCAGCATCTTCAGCCCTATGTACCAAGTTTCTATGTTCCCTATTCGAAATATGGAAATATATATTTGATATCTGCAATTTTTTAAATAAAAAGAATGTTCAAAATAAAGATGATGAGAGCCCTCGAGCTTCTTCAAGAAAATAGCTTTACCCTTGAATAAAATAACTGTCATAGGAGGGAAATGGGTATTAAGATTTGGTAGAATGTCCATTTAGGTTGCATTCCTATACACACTTACCTGCAAGGACTGTTCACTGAATTCAGTGATGTGTATTTCTGAGTAGACATGCATAAGATTGAGCTCTCTCATATGATACTTAGAGCCCAATCCTATTGGTGACTTCCACTGACAGAACTAGCATTCTATCAACGGAAGACCATCTCTGCGAGTGATGCAGATACAACAATGACATGAGCACCAGGGCCACCAGTGCAAATGGCTGGTGATTGCATGCACGTGCCACCAGAGCAGCTGGGAACTACTGGAGGAAGTACATTGGTTGTTTTGGGGGCCAATGGGCAGAGAGGGGAGTAATAGGGCATTTGGGAGAAAGGAGGGGGTAGATCTGGCAGTAGTTGCATGTGCCGAATCCTAACCTGATTTTTCAGCCTGCTCCACTCCCAGCTGTATTTGGATTTATGTCAGCAATGTAGCTGGTGTAAGTCTGAAGAGACCCATAGGTCATCAGGGGGCCTACACAGAGGTAAGAGGAAAATATTTCCCCTTACCTCTCACAGGCTTCCTGATCATTCCCCTCAGTACCACCGCATGCAATGTGCACTTTCATGGCATGCCTGCATGCTACAACGGGGTGGGGGATTGGATTGTTAATGTTTTTTTGTGTGTGTTTTTTTTAAATAAACTAGGGCTGGCCAAAATATCCCACTGCAATTTTACCAAGCCTTTTTGTAGGTGGCAAAAATGGAGAAACATGTTGATAATTTCATAAGAGAGCCCACAAACTACATCAAATGTTTCAGAGTACCAGGGTAGCTTACTAATCTTTTTCATTTTTCTCAACATGGCAAATTCTGTGCTACTGTGGACAGGAGCAAGAGCAGAACTTGAAAGATTGCTATTTGATATTATATAATTTTCCAGTGCTGGTGTAGCCGTACTAATGGGGCGTGCACTGCATCATGTGGTGGGGAGGAAGTCACAGAGGCCTCCTCAAGATATGGGAACATTTGTTCCCTTACCTCAGGGCTGCATTACGGCTGCACTGGTGCTGGAAAGTTGGATAGGATTGGGCCCTAGGCTAGCACACTGCTGCACCTGTTCCCACTGCTGAAGAGATAAATCGCTTTTCAAACTTAACAGTGGCTTGTCTCTTCAATAGTGAGAACTTCTGCTGAGAAAACAGTGGTTACTTGAGCAGTTCCCTCACACCTGCCTCTATCACTCCTTCAGATCTTGTGTGGAACAATCTGTGAGTCTAAGGGGAAAATAGTTACGCGCATGGGTTGGGGGTAAGAGATGCTTTAACTTGGTGGTGCAAAGGGAGATATGGTTGACTGAAGTCGCCCCATTCATCACAAGGAAGGTATTATGAAAGTAGAATCTATTGCTACAAATTCAAGTTCAGTACTTTCTTTATCCAGAGATTTCTAGTTTGGCATCACAGGCCTGGGCCTGCAATCATTAGATGTGAAATAATCATGACAGCCACAAGAGTAGGTTCCCTCGCCCCCCAAAAACATGTTATTTTTTTGTTGTATAAACAAACAGGGAAATAGTATTGCTGTGATGAAAATGATGGTCCTCTGGTACCTCTACAGTGAGAAGCATAATTGTCCTTTCTGCAGGAAAGAAGGATAAAGAAGGGGATCCCAACATTTCCTAGTACACTGGGCCACATTAGACACCCAGCCAATCAGTGGTTAAAGAGCAGAGGCCTTAAAACTATCCTCTCTTACAGCCTTCATAAGCTGCAACTGAGTGCTACCTTCTATAGCAAGTGGCTTCACACAAAACACTTGCTGGAAGGAACAGTTGCTCCACACAGTTGCTTTGTCCACACTGGGCCATTCTTTGCATGAAACTGAAATGGCAGCTGTGTGGTGTGACATTTATCCAAAAGCCCTCCTGGTGTCTGCAGACGGAATTAGCCTTCTCTTGTCAACAGTGATCTGTCATTCCAGTGTTACCTCATCCATACCATCACTAGGTGGTAGGAGACAAGACACTTTTCAGTCAGCCTCAGCTTTTCCCACTCGCCACCCCAATCTAATGTGGTGAAAATAATCTTAGCTTACCTTACATGGCTGTTGCAAGAATTACTGAGAGAAATATGTGAAGAATTTTTGAACATTTGAAGCATGTTCTATTTACAGTATGCTAAGAAGTGTTAATTGTTTTTTCCTGGCACTGACATGCCCTGGAAATCTCTATTTTCTCATGTGTGAATGTTTGTGATCACTTTTGCATTACAGCATAGCTAAGAGACCACAAAAATAGGTGGCAAGTATTCAAGCTGCTACCCAAATGCTCCATTTATGATGATGGAATCCAGCACAAAAGTCTGCTATAAAGCAGTACACTTGCATCCTAGATGTTCCCTCACACATTATGAGCACGCATCAAATGAAGTGCATGGCAAACTTGCCTATTTGCAAGCCCTGTGGAAAGATTTTATTAGAAACCACTTTAAGAACCGGAAAAGATACTCTTCGAATCGCTTTGCTCTTGAAATATAATGGTGTTTATCCACTATGTTCCCTTCATTTCAAAAACTCTTATATTTCTAAATCTTGATAATGTACATCATTTTCATTCCGGAGTTAAGGGCTCATGCCTCCTTTAAAAGGATCATTTCTAATTTGAACATTAGCAGGAATGGCCTTCCCTTCTCCCTCTCCAGGCATCCTTCATGAGACAGAAGACCAATTGACATATACAGCAGTGATACCCATTCGCTCTGTGCAAACATCTGACCTGCACTCGTCTTCATTCCGATGGGGGAAGCAGTGTATGAACTGGAAGTGTAGGCATGACCATAACACCTGATGCTGAGATGTCTATGGGAGCATCAAAAGGCGATTAGATCACAGGGATCAGGTGTCATTGGGTACAGGTGTAGAGAAAAATGCAGAGAGAAAGACCACCAGGGCAACAGTTTCAGCTCAACCTTAGTTCCAATAACTGCTTAGCCATGAAGCTCACTGAATGGGCAAGTCAGAATTTCTCAGCCTGAATTTCCTCACAGGGTTGCAATGAGGTGAAAATGCTGGTCTAAGTTTCTTGAAAGAGAAAGGGTAGGATAAAAATGGAATGACTATCAGGAGCATTGCTCCACCAAATCGGTCCTCCCTTCCAAAGCAGGACTTCAGGGTTTTTGTTGAGTACATGTATGCCCCAATCCAATGGGGGATTTATGGCAGTGGATCTAGCAATCTGCTGCCATAAGTCTCCTTGCAAGAGCGCAACACTCACACCACTGTTACACACTACAGAACTGCCAGTAGGAAGAGCCAAAGGCTCCATGCATGTGCCAGAACCACCTGGACACTCCACCAGTGCAGGTAAGGTGGCAGAGGGGTTGATCTGTGGGTGGTTTGTGGGAGGATCAGGGTGGAGAGTGGACTAAATTAGGAGGCAGTCATTCATGCTGAACCTATTCCCCTTTCCCGGCCTGTACTTTCTCCCTGAGGTTCCTCAGATGTACACCAGTCAAATAGCTGGTGTAGGTTCAAGAAGATCCATTGGTGATCTGCCTGACTGCTGGGAGGTAATTAAAAAAATTGACTTACCTCTTGCATGCAGTCTGGTCCCATTCTCCCCGCTCCCTCCCTCCCTTGCATTGGCATGGCTACACGGTGTATTAGAATCGTGGACGATACTGCGATGAGATAGGATTTGGTGTGCAGTGGTCCTTGCTCTGGTGAATCAGACATGGGGTTAAAGCCTGGGCTTTCAGCAGTGGGTTTGCTGCACAGCTGCAGCCACTAGAGGCAATGAGGTCTTCAGGGATATAAGCAGCAATTGGAGCAGGGAGAGTTTGTGGGTTGTAGTTGGAGTGAGAGTGAAGAGGAGTCTTGTTAGCTTATCAGACTGACCTTCTAGTGGTAGCTTTTGCAGACTGCTTGAGCTAGCTGTGGTTAAACTGGGGGAACTAATTAGCTTTAAAGTGGGCATAAGTTCTCTAGGCCAAGTTGAGAACAGGAATTTGGCAAGGCACATGGCATTGAATGGTGATGGATAGGTTTGGACTGTTGGTCACCTGCCCAACAGGTAATTACCATCTATGTTTATTTCTTCCATAGAGTCAGTCCCAGCAGCATCTGTGTTTCTGTGTCCAGTTTCATTATATTTGGAAGGCTCCAAAGAGTGAGGATTTTTTTTTTAAATAACATAAGACCTTTTAAAGAGATTTCACATTCAGTGATGTGAGGGAATATTTCTGGGGATACATTTGGTATAGCTTTAAGGAAGCAGAAGAACATAGGCCTTCACCTCTCTATCTTAATAGATCCTTGTGTTCGCACACCTGGAATGATGTTTTACCTTGGAAAGAACATGTGCGGCACTGGAATATGAAAATAGCATATTTTTCTGGCACAACTGCTGCCAGCCAACTGCTCGTTTTAGATCTTGTAGGACTGGAAAACAGTTTTTTTTCCCCTTCCGTCCCCTTTGGGTATCCACCATCTGTGGGGTTCTCACTGTTGTTGTTTTCAAATTAAACTCTTCTTCATTAAGAAAGAAAGCATGCCAGTTTTACACTAGCTTATGTTAAAACTAATATTTTAATGTCTAGCACATTTATGGAAACAATAAGGGCATTAACATAGGATTTCACTATAAGCAGCGTGTCAGTTTTAAATACATATGTAAATATTCAGGTGGGCCCCTGTATCCACAGAGCCCGTATCTATGGTTTTAATTAGGCTGATCAGTATAATTGTATTGTATATAATAATTGATATATTTTTGTTAGAGAGAGAGAGAGAGAGAGAGCAGGTTTAATTAGCCTTATGGCCCAATCATATCTCCTGCCAGCCCATAGAATGCAGTGCCATGCATGCTGCATCCAGAGGGCATCCAGATAGCCAGGGGGAGGTGAGTAAAATCTATTTAGCTGGCGTAAGGCTGAGGAGAGTCAGGGGGATGTAATCTTGGTATGCACTGCTGCTGATGACATCCTCCCCTTTCAAACACTGAACTGCTGCTGGCTTGGCTCACTCCCCACCCTGTACATAAGAACAGCCCCACTGGATCAGGCCATAGGCCCACCTAGTCCAGCTTCCTGTATCTCACAGCAGCCCACCAAATGCCCCAGGGAGCACACCAGATAACAAGAGACCTCATCTTGGTGCCCTCCCTTGCATTGGCATTCTGACATAGCCCATTTCTAAAATCAGGAGCTTGCACGTACACATCATGGCTTGTAAACCGTAATGGATTTTTCCTCCAGAAACTTGTCCAATCCCCTTTTAAAGGCATCCAGGCCAGATGCCATCACCACATCCTGTGGCAAGGAGTTCCACTGCCCATGATCCTCCCCCATTTTGCCCCTTGCTCCACCAACAGTGGAGGAGGTTCAGTGGGCTGCTGCTGCTCATGTGCGGCTTCCAGCCATTTGCTTTTGTGGCTGCTGTCCAGGGAAGAATGGAGGAACCTTTGTTCCTTTCTTCCAGGACTTATGCTGACAGATTGAGAGCCCTGGATAGAATTGGGCTGCCCCTTTTGATTGTGTCATGTAACAGTGTAAGGCTTTATGAGAGGTAGGTATTTGACCATAGGTGCTGAGGCTCTCATGCTATGAGGTGAGAGAGCTTTTGTAAATTATACTTCATTTGCTTTGGACAGGACATTTATTCTCCTGGATTTTACTCTGCTAGGAAGAGAGTGATAAATTAAACAGAATATATGCATACTCTTTAACTCTGTTTTTAATGCATACCTGAAACAGTTCATCATTCCCAATCGGAGAGAGAGATGGAAGAAGTTGTAGGCCTACGAGCATAAGTGATTTGCAAAGTCTGCTTCAGAAAAGTAGTTGCCTTTTTGTCTTTTGAATAAATTCCCTATGGATACACTGATTTTCAGCTGCACCTGGTTAACATTCTGAACAGAGTTCAATTGGCCCCCTTTGTTACTGGGCGTGCTTAAGATTCTTGTAATAATCACACACAGGGGAAATCTTTTGACTGTGTAGGGAACAAGTGCAGGGGCTCATGGCACAGATCAATGGAATAGCACAAAATTAGGAGGGAGACAAAGTTAGAGGTGCAACAATAAATAGCTTTTATTGTAGGAATAAGAATACAACAACTTGTTGGGGGAATCAAAAATAAAATGCAATTCAGTGTGCACTAGAATCGCTCATCTAGCTAAGTCCTAAATATCGGTGGTTTCTAAACAGCAAAAGTAACAGGGAATTCTTACAAGGACCAGAGAGCATGAAATGGTACAAACATGGAAAATGCTTTGGAGGGCAGTAGGTGTGGTGCAGATATTTGCTGCCTGGCTGAAGAAGCTGAACGGGATCAGCTCGATCGTGCTTGAATGGGAGGCTGGAAGTCACCAACACGTTGTCGCTTGTCGGCCGATGAGCCATGGTGAGAAGGCGGATGGAAGGCTGCTGGAGAAGGGTGTTTGAAGAATGGAATTGCTGGCAAAAACATTTACTCTGCCAACGAATCTACTTTCCCCAAGTTTTTATTCTGTTTAAGCTGGATTAATTTGCAAATCATTTAGAACCAGCTTGTCCGTCTCTTGTCATCTTATCCCTCATTTTTAGTATCTCCAGAGAAAATGTCAGATTGTTGCTAATAATATCACTCAGACTTTTGTCAGATCTTGATGATGAAGTGGAACCATTCCTTGGGGCCCAATCCTAACCTGGCTTTGTGACATCATAAAGGCAGGTACATCAGCCTTTATGTCATCAGAAACAGTGCAATGCCAGCAGCCATTTTGAGGTCACCACTGCAAATGGCAGCAGCAGCCCCAGCTTGCTGCAGCAGAGGGTGACCTGCACTGAGTCCGGGCAATCAGGTAATGCTCAGGGGAGCAGAATGGGACAGGGAGGGGAAGAATGGGGAGATTTTGGGTGAGGAGGGGGAGTTGGAACAGGGGAATGAGGGAGTAGATCCTGATGGCACTAGTGTGCACTACGATCCTGTCCTCATTACCTCTCCCCTTCCCTCAACCTTACTCTCCTTGAATGTATGCCAGCTGACAGAGATACTAGGAGATCCATTGTATCTCCACAGTAGAGGCTTATCCTAAGGTAGAAGAATGAAAGTTCCCTTATCTTGAGGAGGCCACCAGGACTGCCTCCAGACTTAGCTCACACTCTATCAGTGTAGCTTCATCAATGGCAGGTTTAGTCAGGATTGGGCTGTTGGTCCCTAAGATAACAGAGGAGGCTATGCTCTGGACACCTAGGGCCAAATCCTATCCAATTTTCCAGTGCTGGTGCAGTTGTGCCAATGGAGCATGCACTGAATCCTGTGGTGGGGAGGCAGTCATGGTAATGGTAGTTTTTCCTTAATATTACAGGTGTTTTTAAAATTGATGTTGATGTTTGTTGTCATCCGGAATGTCAGAGGGCATATTTGGTGCTGGGGTGGGGTGTGTGCTACATGGAAAAAAATAATAATAATAAAATGAAATTCACATTCACTTAAAACAAGGTATTCTGCTAAAGATCTTCTTTCATCGGATGTTAAAGTGAGCAGCAAAATTCCAGGTGTCCAAGGTGCAAATTTACTATACATTCCCTGTGGTTTCAGCATCCCAGAAACCTAAACAAACAGGGGGAAAAGCACTGCAGAAATAATACCTACCCAGAATCTATTCTACATGCACACTGTCTCAATGAACGAAGAAACAAAGGTATGATACATGGATGCATGAATAGAAATTGGACAGCGCTTCTACCGCAGGACATCAACAAAGTGAATTGGAAAGTAGGATGACAATTATCGATTACATGTGGTGGGCTCACCCAGAAGGCTTTTATTGTTCCCGCAGAAATTGGCTCAGAAAATTCAAAAGAGGAATTCTAGGCTTGTAATAAATGAGTAAAAGAGTAAAATGTTTCTCCCGGGTCCAACATTCTACTTTAAAAGATGTTGCTTTATCATCCCCTTGTAAATATATTATAACTTGGATTCCGCCCCCCCCCCATGTTTGTGTTTAGAATTTGCCAGTTTGTAAGATCAAGTGACCCCTGGGGGATAAGAATGTAGCTGTCATAAGAGGCGACTAAACAACCACTGGGTAGATGGGACTCGTCAGCCTGGGAAGGCAGCTCATCTGAGAGAAGGAAAACTCTGATCCCAAACCTCCACTGCCTTGTGACTACATCTAGTTATGGAGAAGGTTTCAGGAGTCAACCTCGATGCAATATCCGGAGCCGGAGTCCCTGAGGCAGTTCATGGCTGAACACAGTCATGTTCCGGCAACTTCTGTGATACCGCTGGAACCAACCGTATTGACTTCTGCCTTTCCATTGGACCATTTCAGTGACGTGGAGAGGGGGGATTTGCTGCATGGGAAACAGTCTATCCTCCATATCTACTTTACCCAGGCTTCGTGCTCTGGAGAGGACATTCTGGTCCAGAACCACCATTCAGAGTGTGATGCCATAGTCTTCTGAGACTGAAGAATGCCAATGCAAAGATCAAGTGTGAGAACAAAACTGTGCATTTGCTGAATAAAACTTCCTGAAACTTGTAATAAGCAATTTTCCCTTCCCAAAATCATACTATTCTCGTCTTGGGTAGGTGAAAAAAACTGCAAGTCCAAGATGAATTTGGCTAGCAGCAAAAAATTCCTACCAAGGTCCTAGGACAACCAGCTAATCTCAGACTGCACAAGGGGAGAGGTGGGAGGGGGTTGTCAAATGGAGCATGTAAGACTCAAAGAACACTGCAAAGAAAGTACTCCACCCCCTGATACAAGCACCAATAAGGGGATGAGATTTTCCCATCTCAGCTTAACATGGAGGAAGAGGCCAGCCAAGAGCAGCTAACATGCATGAGATACACGCCACTGTAACTCTCTGTACCGCCTGGCAGCAGCTCTCCAGAGGGACCTTTCCCAGCCCTGGAGATAAGTGGAGGGGTCTCCATCTGTGCATGCAGAGGGAGGTAACCTTGCACCGTCCCCCCCACCCCACATGACATGCTGAGCTACCATTGGTGGCAGGTGAGATGGGCAAGGCCCTGGTGCACTGGTCAAAAGCTGCACGCAGGCCTTGCCCTGCCTCACTTTTACAGCAACCAAGATGGAAGTTGGACTCACCTGGTGACGAGCGAAGGAGCAACGTGTGGGAAAGTCACAGAACTTTTTCAGGATAGAGGGGTTGGGACAATTGAGGCTCTGCCAGCCACAGTTCATGAGGCTGTTGCTGCTCTTCTTAGGCCGTCATGCTCTGTCAGTGGGGGGGGGGGGGGGGGCAGGTGAAGTGGTCAGGCTGCAACATGTCCGTGCTGGCCATGCCCAGGTTGGTCTTCCCCTTCCTGGATACAGCAGCCACGGTAGGATCACTCAAGCCCACATGGGGCTCGGTGCCATGAGCACTTCTGATTGCAAGCAGAGGACTCTGCCCTTAACCTCTCCAGTGGGCTTCACTTTTTTTTCTGGTGGTAATGCATTGCTGCTGCTGCTGCAGGATCCCTCCAGCCACATGGGCTTGGCTCAGCATCCGCCTCATTGCCGGCTCCACTGGATGGCAGTGGAGGACTCTCCCATAGGCTTTCCCAGCAAGAGCCTCACAATTGCAGTGCACAGCTGCCAAGTCAGCTCCCTTGAGCCATGTGGGCTTGACTCAGCGCCTGCCACCATTGCCAGGCATCAGCAGAAGCTCCACTGCTGGGCATCTTCCCTTGGGCTCTCCAGTGGGTAGTGCTTCCTGCCACACTATGCTTCCTGACTTCATGTCTGCCTTCATTACCAGCTTCCCAGTGGATGTCTTTGGTGGTGGTTGTAGGATGCAACTGCCCTTCGCCTTCCTTTTGTGCTTGCTGTTTGTTTATCCACCCATGTTATTGATTCACCCTCGTGGTGGTGGTGGGGCACTTGGGAGACTTGGGCACATTTGTTCCAAGCAACATAACAAACCTGCCTGGAGTGGTTTGCCCCTTGGGCCTTATCACTTTCCTCCATTGAGCGGCGGGGGGGGGGGCGGCGGCGGCGGCGGCAGGGCCTGCCCCAGTTCTTTAATATTAACCTCAGCCTTTTTTCCTTGGTTGCTGGGTGACGGTCTTCCTTAGTGAGAGATCCTAATGTGCTGCTTGTTTGGGGGGGGGGGCCCTTAATTTCTGGTCACCGTGCTAGAGAGGGTTAAGAAGTCTGGAGGGGGTAAGACCAGGCAGCCCCCAGTAAAGTGCATTTGCAGCTTTCTTCATCTGATGATGATGAAGGCCAGAGACTAACAGGAGTCTCAGAGCTCAGGTGGAATTTTTGGAGAGGGCCTTGGCAGAAAATGGGTGTGGCAGCAATGGCAGTTTTGGCTCCGGCCTCATCAGCTTCCCCAGCCCTGTCAGCTGGGTCTCCAGCCCCTAGCAGGGGACATTCTCCTGGGGACAAGGTTTTCATGCGGTGTATTCTTTCTCAGCTCACAACATTGCAGGCATGCTACAAGGATCACAGAGTGAGCCAGCTCCTCAGGATCTTCTGCAGGCAAATCATGTGACTTACCACTGAGCTGAAACCCTGTTCCCAGCTCTAGCTGCATCTGGTGCATAATAAGCCTGCACTTATTTCTTCTGGGTCCAATATTTTATTTTTTTGAAAAGGCATTTCTTCCTCATCCCCTTGGAAAAATGTTTTTCTGTTTGCCTAGACTCCTAAGATCCCGGGGAATAACAAATATGTTTATTTACAGACTGTTTCTCAAAACGCTGACAGGTTTCAGGATGAAAAGATCAGTATGCCTATCTCTGCGTGTAGCTTTGAAGGCCTGTGGCAATTCCAGAGACCGGAAAGAAAGATGCCGTCTTTAATAAAGAGACGGCCCAAGTGTTAAAGCTTTCTGCAAATGTTTGGACACCTAGGGTTCCTCAGTTATGCAGCCCTGTTCCCAAACCTCTGAATTCTGGCAGGGTTTTGTCTGCTCAAACAAAACATCTCTGCTTTACATTAACAAGGCTTTTTAAAAACACAGTGCTCAAGTCGTCAATCATGATGACTGAAAGGAATCCACTTTACATTAAAAAAAACTTTTAACAGTTACAACAGCTTCCCTCCCCCCCCCCCCAAAAAAAAAAAATGGAGGGGGAAGGGGAAAAAAAGTGAATGAATAGCATCCGGATGTGCTATAAATCAGGCTTGCACTCAATTGTGACATTTCATTTCATGAGCTTCCAAAAATGTATGTATAGGTGCAATATACTTGTCTTTAGCAATACTATCTGCACAATTCCAAAGGAGAAAGAAGGAAGATGCATTGGAAACAGGATAATAAAGGCCAGCCAGAAAGATTGATTTAATGGAAGCGTTTATAAATGGTGATATCATATAACTGTTCTTATTTTGGAGATGTTTCCTTTGTGCATATATCAAGGAACAGCAAGTACTCATTTGCCTTTCATTTTCCTTTTAGCTGCCTGCCTGTTATTCTTTCTTATTTCCTCTCTGTCTTTTTCTTGCCTCCAACAGCAGAGCGGTCCTACCCATCCTCCTCCTCACATTTCAAGCTGGTTTACGATCCCTTCCATGCCTTTTGTAAAGTCTCCTGTCATCTCAGTTGAGACGTACCTTTCCCAGCACCACCTGAAGCTTCACAAAGTTATGGAAATGTAACACGAAGTCAGAAGCCTTTTTGAAGATCTATAAAGGATTCTAAAAAAATATATATATATATGAATGATTCTAATTAGATGCAGGAACTTTAATACTGCTTGAAGACTGGAACATCTAAGACAAGAGAATTTCCTTTCTTCTGACTTTTTGTCTTTTCATATCTCCTGATTACTCTTCATTATATAAGCAGAGAAATAAACGCAAGTGAAGATATAAAGGCCTGTATCTGGAGACCCTCATCGTTTGCAACAAGTAGCAGTGCACTTATGGCTGTCTGGGGATTTTCTCTGTCTAGGTAAGTGAGGTTTCAGAGACTGATCCATGCACTGGATCATTGCACTGGGTCATGGAAACACATCTGGCACATCTGGGGGTCATTGTTGATGAATGCTATTGATAAATAATGTTCCTGAAAATATATATATATTTTCAATATATATATTGAAGACTGGGGAGAAATTTTAAAATGACTTAGATGTTCCCCCCAAACATGTAAACCCCAAATTCAGATTCAACTGTCTGTTATATTTTACATTGATCTGGGCAACGTACTGTTGATTTGGGTAACGTACAGTCACACTGACTGTAATAATTGAATGATGACAGCCCAACGCTATGTATGTTTTCTCAGAAGTCTCACTGTGTTCATTGGGGCATGCACTCAGGACTGCAGCTGAGTCTATCCAATAGTCGTATAATGGAGCCAAATAAAACCTACAGCACCATCCTATGCATGTCACCTCAAAAGTTAGTCTCATTGAGTGAAGTGAGACTCTCAGATAGGTCTGTATAACTCTCAGATAGGTCTGTATAACTCTTACTCTCAGATAGGTCTGTATAACATTGGAGTCTTGATTTCCAAATCCAAAGTTAACAATAGTATGTTGCTTTTGCATCAGTTAATGTGTGGAGCCCTTCACACATTATACAAGGAGTGTGGAAAAGGATGTGCAGGGCACTGGATGTTTCCTCCCTTCTAGAGTATAATGTATGCTTTGGTTCACATACCGATTCCCCATTCCCCACAAGTGCTTATGCAAAAAAACAGGCTGACATACACACATCTCTTGCTGGTGGAGAGCTACACAGGAAGTAGGGGCTGTATATAGAGTACTTGGCTCCAGTTTCAATAGCCTGAAGCATTGCCAGACTGAAGGCCAGCAGTGCCCAAATGTTGCCGTACACCCTTTTGTTTGTTTCCCATGCACACCCTGCCCCCTCTACCACCCTACATCCTATTTCACCCACCACTTCAAAACTGGTCAAGTGGGGAAGATCTGAGAAGAAGAAAAGGTTTCTCTTTCATTTTCAAAATCCTCCAGGCCTAGCCTGTTTTGTAGTTGCATCAGGCAATGGTGGAGGCAAACCTCTTCCCGAGAGCAGTTGGGAACAGGATCGTAGTGCCCTCCACATCTTCCACTAGCTTCACTGCTGCAATGCTGGACGAGTAGGCAAGCTGCCTCCTATGCCATCCTCCTCCTGATGGCTTTCCAAGAAGACCTAGTGAGAAGAGGGTGGGATGTGGTCAGATGGAGCTGCCAGGCAGTTTGGGGGAGGTAGCAAGCAGGCCCAGGGAGTCCCCATCAGTTTGCCACCTTCCCCAGCCTGTTTCACCTTGCTTCATGGATGGGCTGGCCCTGCTTGGCTCAAACCAGAAACAGGGTGCTTCACATGCATAACTTCATTTTGATCATCAGAAGCAGAACTGATCATCCATTGGGGGATCAGGAGTGGGAAGTGAAAGGCTGTATGTGCAATTTGAAGCAAGATTCTTTTTGTGTTGTGTTCTACCAATACCTAAGTGTATCTTTGTGGATCAGTTAAACATCACACAAAAAGAATCTTAATGCAGCCAAGATTCATTCCAGTCATCCAGTCATATCAGGATTACCTTTTTCGCAGCATTTTCTAAATAAACACAACTGCATCAGTAGTATAAACGTGAGGGGAAGAAGCAATAAGATATGTTGGGGACAAGCAAAATGTGGTCTGTATAGTTCTTAATAAATGGATGGGGACACTTGCTGAATTGTCCCACTGAAATCAAAGAAACTTAAAACTATTTTACTTGGATTGAATTGTCCTGATATGCAAGAAATATTGGCAATCTCTTCATTTTACACATCTCGTTCCTTTAAGGGGAACAAAACAATCACAGTGCAGAGGATTATTAACAGTGGCATAGCTAACGAAAATGTAGCCCAGTGTAGCCAGGTGCAAAGTGATGCCCCGGAAGTGACATCACTTCCAGAAGTGACATCACATTCAGACTTTTTAAAAAGTGAAAAATGGGGCAGTGGCATAGCTAAGGCATCTGCTATTCAGGGTCAAAGAAGATTTTGTAGCCTCCCCTCCATGACAAAATCAAAGTTAATTTATTAAGTCAATGTCAGTAAGTGTAAAGTCATGCACATTGGGGCAAAAAATCAAAACTTTAGATATAGGCTGATGGGTTCTGAGCTGTCTGTGACAGATCAGGAGAGAGATCTTGGGGTGGTGGTGGACAGGTCGATGAAAGTGTCGACCCAATGTGCGGCGGCAGTGAAGAAGGCCAATTCTATGCTTGGGATCATTAGGAAGGGTATTGAGAACAAAACGGTTAGTATTATAATGCCGTTGTACAAATCTATGGTAAGGCCACACCTGGAGTATTGTGTCCAGTTCTGGTCGCCGCATCTCAAAAAAGACATAGTGGAAATGGAAAAGGTGCAAAAGAGAGCGACTAAGATGATTACGGGGCTGGGGCACCTTCCTTATGAGGAAAGGCTACGGCGTTTGGGCCTCTTCAGCCTAGAAAAGAGACGCTTGAGGGGGGACATGATTGAGACATACAAAATTATGCAGGGGATGGACAGAGTGGATAGGGAGATGCTCTTTACACTCTCACATAATACCAGAACCAGGGGACATCCACTAAAATTGAGTGTTGGGCGGGTTAGGACAGACAAAAGAAAATATTTCTTTACTCAGCGCGTGGTCAGTCTGTGGAACTCCTTGCCACAGGATGTGGTGCTGGCGTCTAGCCTAGACGCCTTTAAAAGGGGATTGGACGAGTTTCTGGAGGAAAAATCCATTATGGGGTACAAGCCATGATGTGTATGCGCAACCTCCTGATTTTAGGAATGGGTTAAGTCAGAATGCCAGATGTAGGGGAGGGCACCAGGATGAGGTCTCTTGTTATCTGGTGTGCTCCCTGGGGCATTTGGTGGGCCGCTGTGAGATACAGGAAGCTGGACTAGATGGGCCTATGGCCTGATCCAGTGGGGCTGTTCTTATGTTCTTATGTTCTTATGTTCTAAGTAAATAAATAAAATGTTTTCTGGTTAATTGGTCATAACTTTTGATAGAATACAGATATCCCAGCACTGTTCATTTCATTGCATTCAGCATCAAATTACCTTTCCAATGATCTATAACATGATGGTAATATTTGTACATAACAAGGTTTTCACAGTTTTGGCGACTAGTGTCAAGCTCAGCTTTTTGCCCCCCTAAAGCTTGTTGCCCGGTGCAATTGCTACCCCTTGCATCCCCTTAGCTACTCCACTTATTGAGTGCAAACTCTAGCACTTTTTGCTTTTTTTCAAGCTATACTGCTCTCTTCAATTAAAGATGAAAAATGTCTGCCTGTTGATAGAAAGAAGAGTAACCTTCTGATGCAGATAACAAATATGCATCTTGTGGGAACAATTTGTCTGATTGCTGGAGAGAATTAATTATACACTTTAGAGCATGAAGCTGTAAGCACTGCAAGCAATTTCCTTATTCAGGTGGCTTCTTGCTCCTTGTTTCCCTAAAAGTGAAGTTGTTCGGTCTTAACATTGCATACTTTTACATATTCCAGGTTATCAACGTGAACACAACACCGGAAAAGAGATCTAGGAGGCACTGATATGTTAACTACCTTTATAATGCAGTGTAATGCAAAGGCTTCTGGTATGAATGAAGGATTGTGGGTTTTATGCCTTTGTGATATGCTGTATAGTTTTAGCTATGAAGGCTAATGATTGACGGCAAATTTCCATATTGACTTCAAATATTTAATGAGCTTTGAAAGAAGAAGAAGAAAAAAAGCTCAGTTGTTTTTATCCAGCCTGTTGCTTTTATTGTATATTTATATGTTTGCTAAACAGGAAGTGGTTTTCCCCCCCTTTTTACAGGGAGAGCTGCAGAGGGGATTGCAGGCTAGCCAGACCCTCTGGAGAGCCATAGTGTCGCCTAGGTAAGTTAGAAAAACCCTTACTTTCCCGGCAGTAGCGTGATTGAGGTGACTATGTTGCTGCCTTGTCCTCACAAAGTCTTACAGGGATCTCAGGATTTTGAGAACCCCTGCTCTGCACACTTATCTGGGAGTAAGTCCCTTTAAACTCAGAAGATTTATGTCTGAGTAGACATGCATAGGCCTGCACTGCAAGTTTCCATGACCACAGTTCCCCTGAATATGAACGTTTGCTTTTAGATATATGATATAACCCCTGCTAATTGGGTAAGAGGCATTTTTTCAAGTGGGTGCTCCCTTTTTAGCAGGGGGAGAGTAACTGGCCCACCTCACCCCAGCAGTGTCTGTTCTAGTGGCTGTCTGCTGGTATTCTTTTGCATCTTTTTAGATTGTGAGCCCTTTTGGGACAGGGAGCCATTTAGTTATTTGATTTTTCTTTGTAAACTGCTTTGTGAACTTTTAGATGAAAAGCAGTATAATAATAATAATAATAATTAATAATAATAATAATAATATATGAAACGGCTGCCATTCACTCGTATGGAAAAAAATATTCAAGTGTTGCAGTCTGACAAGTGCCCCGTCTATGCATAATCCATTCACTCTGCCAGTGCCTGAAGTGACCCACTCTCCTGCCCCCTAATAACAATGTGGGACAATGTACTAGTCATCATAATGCTAGCAGATTTTGTGATATTTAACCAGGGTGTCATAAACTTGCAATGCGTGGCTATCTCTACATGGTCACTGGGATTTATCTTCCAAGATACTTCAGTGCATCAGTTCAGAACTATTGCAGTACAGTAGAGACCAGGAGAAAATACTGAATTCAGTCCACATGACTGTTGTGTTCTTAAATTCCTTCCTGTGGGGTGAAAAAACTGACTGCCCAATTCTAATAATAAATAACTTTATTTTTTCCCCACCTTTCTCCCCGAAGGGACTCAAGGTGGCTGCCAATTCTATCCCCCACCATTTGGTGATGATATGGTTGCATGAACAGGGTGTGTGCTGCATTCAATGATGGGGGCCGGTCTGGGGGCCTGGGATAGGTAAGGAAAAATATTCTGCACTTTCCTCTCTGTAGGCCTCCTGGTCTCTGGGTCTCTTTGGATCTACACCAGCTATAAAGCTGGTGTTAAGTCTGAGGAGTGAGAAGAAGAGGGGTAGATTCAAAAAGGGGGCTAAGAACTTGCAAAGTCACCGCTGCCTGACGCCACCCCCTCTCTAACCTGAACCACCCTCTGCCCTCGCCGCTTCATGACCTTCTAACCTGAACCAAACTCTCCATGCCCTCCCCCTCTCCACCTACAATACACCCCTGTTGCCAACTTATTGGGTACAGTGGAACTTCTGGGAGCTGCTGTTGTGTGCACTCCTACCCATTTGCAGCAGCAGCCCAGAGGCACGCAATGGCGGCATGGCTTTCATGTGCGGTGAAGGGCCTTGGCTGCCAGAACACGTTCCAGCAGTGGAAAACCCAGATAAGATTGGGTCCTAATTTTGTTTGAATTAACAGTAAACAAAAAGGCAGCAAGATTTGCTGAGGATATTTAGAGACAGGTTTGTATATCAAAAGCATCTTGAAATATAGGTATAAATAACTAGTAGGTCAGATACTTTGAATTCTTTCTGGATGTAGTTCTGAATGCCCTAAAAACCATAAAGCAGAGGCATGGTTTGTTACTCTTCAGAATGTATTTGTGTCTATGGTTTAGGCTGGCTGTGAAATTGCTTCTACCACCCAGACAAGGAAAGGAAAATCAATTCAAAGTTTTCCTTTAGAAATATACTAAGAAGTCCACCTGACAAGCCATTCTTTTCTCCAAAAAATCTGAAATTATTTCAGCTACCTTGGTATTCAACTACAGTGGGGGGGAAAAAGTGAAAAGAAAAGAGCTACTGTGGGGCATTTCTACAAACATATATTGGAAAACAGTCTAACAATGGGAAAAATTAATATACTACACAGAATATTGGACAATAATCTGAAATTGCTAAGGACCAATCTTTTTTTTTTTTTTTAAATATAATTTCTTTCCCATTTGTAAACCTCAAAAACCAATTAGTAAATTATGGATGTCTTTTCAACAGATGCAGCTCACCAAGTTGTATACATGGAAAGAAGTCTCTAGAAGATTCAGTGCAGCCCTGGAACTCCACTTTCTCCTTCCTTGCCAAGTGTGGGTACTACCAGGTTCACTGCAATGTGCCCAGCCATTTCACATGGATTAATGCACAACTCCTATATGTGGATTCAGATGTCTTGCTTTTCTCAAGGCCACAGACACACTTTATGAAAGTTCAGAGCATGTGTCACAGGTATGCAAAGCCTTGGTGAGAAGCAAGATAGACAGATAAACTCATCTCATATGTTCATGTGTGAATCATCCAACTGAGTGATGAAATGATGAATATAATCAAGTGATGTGTATACATGTACAAACTGCTCCTCAGGCTCTGATAAGTCAACAACAGACAGAAGTTCCATGAAGAATACTTCTTTTATCTCATGCATCCCTGTTATGCAGTCAAAGATCCTGAACATGGACTGAAGGCACATGATATAGCAGCCTAGCTGAAGCTAAACATGGCTAGGTCTGGTCAGTGACAGGACAAATCACCACCTAGGAACACCTCAAGTATGCTGCCTTGAGTTTCATGATGGAAGCCTGGTGAGATATAGGCATAATAATTCAAAGAATGATAAATAGAACACTTAAAAGCCAGTCTAGGCACCACATTGATTGTGTGGTTTGGCATCCCTATGGTAAATTTCCTATCCCTTGGCCACATTTATTCAAACTCGCCCTATGAGATGGAACCACCACACAATAAGATTCCCT
Source organism: Tiliqua scincoides (assembly GCF_035046505.1). Lineage (NCBI taxonomy): Eukaryota > Metazoa > Chordata > Lepidosauria > Squamata > Scincidae > Tiliqua > Tiliqua scincoides. The sequence continues at coordinate 87,315,594 of NC_089824.1, forward strand.
GTTCCTGAACCATGTGAATAGCATTAGCTGAAGAATGTGACAAAGCTCACTATAGGTGGTCCAATTCACATGTTTATGTTGTAATAGACAATAGTTTCATGGTAAACATTAGCCATGGGTATTGATGGAAAGCCATCATGAGGCCTCATGGCTGGTTGAAGCCACTACTAAACAGGTACTGGCTCCCAATCCTGGAAATTAATATGAAGTAAATGATGAACTTGTTTATAGCATCAGAAGGAAATAAGTAGTAATGCATTTCATAAGGCTGTCTTGTGAATTCTGCTTTTTTTCCCTTCCTTCCTTCCTTCAAGCAAAGAGCAGTTGTTAAAGAAATGGAGAGGAAAATGAGGATCAAAAGTTCCTGTGTCTGTTTACAATATTAGCCCTTCACACCCTTGCAATTCACAGCCATACTTCAGAAATCAGACAAAAGATCATTCATTGATTTTCTTTTTTTCTTTTTTTTTTAATGGCAGTTCTGCCAAGAGCCTACCAGGGAAGAAAGCACACATACGAGACTAGATTTTAAAGGTATGCCAGCACAAGCTTATTTGTCAGAGATCAAATCTCCAGTGAAGAGTTTGGTGCCGCTTTTATTCTGAGACTTTGATAATCACATCAAATTGCTGTTGCATGGGGGCCCACTGAAACAGCAGCAGCATTTCGAAAAAGTACAGCAAAGAGAAAGGATAAAGGCCAAAAGAAAGCAGAAAGTTTGTCTCACTCACATGGAGAACACTTTATTCAGGGATTTTGCTGAGTACTAGGCCACTGTATTATATAGCAGTGTAATGCTGCATGCATGCATGAATAAATAAATAAATAAATGCTCTTGAAGCAATACTATTGACAACTCTTTCCTTTCCTGCAAAGCGGCCCGCTCCAGCACTGAATTATGGTCCTTTCTGATTCACTGAGGTCTGATTCAGAAGTTATTGGCAACTTCCTTGTTTCTGCATCCCAGGCTGTGTCTGTTTTCATAGAGGAATCATGGGCCTGGTTCTCCGTAATATCTTCATCAGTGATTTGTATGAAGGGATACCAGGGGGCCTCATCTATTTTGCACATGACACTAAGCTGGGAGGAGAGGCAAACAAAATAGAAGATGGTAGAAGCGTTCAGGAAGACCTTGACAGAATGGAATACTGGGCTAAAACAAACAAGACAGTTCAGCAAGGACAAATGCAAGGTCCTACACTTAGGCAAAAATAACCAAGGAAACAGATACCTGACTTGGCAGCACAACATGTGAGTGGGATCTTGGAGTTGCAGAGGATCAGAAGATGAACACAAGTCAGCAGAGTGATGCAGCTGCAAAAAAAAGGCTAACACAATTTTAGCCTGCATTAGAACCATAGTTTCCAAGTTGCAAGAAGTAGTGGTTCCGTTTTACTCTGCATTAGTTAGACCTGGAATACTGTGTCTAATTCTGGGTGCCTAACTTTAAGAAAGATGCAGATAAACTGGAGTGAGTTCAGAGAAGACCAACAAGGATGATCAGAGGGCTGGAGAATAAGCCCCATTAGGAAAAGTTAAGGGTGTGTTTAGGCTGTGGAAAAGAAGGCTAAGAAAGGATATGATAATATTCTTCAATTACCTGAAGGGCTGTCATGTGGAAAAAGGAACAAATTTGTTCTCAACTTCTTCTGAAAGTTGAACTAGAACCATTGGGTACAAACTGTAAGACAGGAGATTCCATTTGGACACCACAGATTCTTAATGGTCAGGGTGGTTTGGCAGTGGAACAGATTGCCAAGGGAGGTGGTGGATTCTCCTTCAGCTGAGATCTTCAAGCAGAGGCTCAACCTTCTGGAGATGCTCTAGGGCAGTGGTTCCCAAACTGTGGGCCCCTTGCCCACCAGTTGATCATGACCCATTTTTTGATGGTTTGCAAAACTGACAGGATAGATGAAACTATATGTATCAAGGGTTAAACAAGCTGCTACTTGGGGGAAGCACTTCTGCCCAATCACCATTATAGTTATAGAGCAGTGGTATTCAAACTGGGGTGTCACGACGCCCCAGCCTGAGGGTCTTGGTCCCTTTCCCCTTAAGGGGCAGGGGCAGCCAGGAGGCAGCGGTATGATCCCCAGGATCGCGCCGCTCAGGGGGGCTGCAGGGGCTTGGTGCACTTGCCCATGCCTCCTGCAGCTCCCCGGGGGTGTGGGGAGTCCTGAGTGACCTTGGGCAGGGCTCCCCAGGTCAGGGAAGTTGACAGTGGAGCGCTCGTGCCCTGCTCCACTAAACTCAAAGCAGTGCACGATTGCCCCACTTCCCCTTTTGACTGGGCTGCAGGGACTGGGGTGCACCCTCCCGTCCCTGCAGCAGCTGTCCCTGGCTGTGGGGAGCCGGGCGTGAGCACCTGCAGGGCTCCTCAGGCCAGGGAAAGTGAGAGTGGGGCAATCACGCTCCGCTTCCCGTTTTGCACCAAGTGCACCAAGCCCCTGCAGCCCCCCTGAGTGGCGCGATCCTGGGGATCGCGCCACTGCCTCCCCCCGCCTCTGCAAAGACTTACTGAAGGATTCAAACTCCCTGTGAATTTGAAAACTGCAGTTATAGAGGTTTGAGTGGCTGGTAAAGTGAAACCTTTTTTTTAAGGTGGGTCCCAATGCTAAAAAGTTTGGGAACCACTGCGAGGATTTCCTGCTACAGGCAGGGGTTTGGATCACTAGATGAACTTGTGGGTCCCTTCCAACTCTATGATTCTTTGTGGGTCAGACAAATCCCACCTTGCACCACCTCTTTCTGTGTCAGGAATGTGTGTTCTCAAAACCAGAATGAAACAAACCAGCACTGAGGAGAGGGTAGGACTACACTACTGGCCCCAGCATGTACCAAGTCCAGGAAAGTCATATGAACTGGTGCACGTCAGAGGACACTCATTGGAGACCAGAAGCCTACAGGGAGGTAAGTAAAAAATGTCTTCACCTACCTTCCTGGGTCCCTAGCCAGCCCAGAGAATGCTGAGCTCTCTATTTTTGCCTATGTTATTCAATAAAGAGCAATATACAGTAATTACATTGACTACATCAACCCAGTCTGTTAGATCTTCTCTCAACAATACCACCTGCAGATTTTTGGTAAACGGGTGAAATTGAGATCTCATTGATTATCCATGACCAAAACTTTCCTTATATCTTTCAAAGACTTTGAGAAAATAAAGCACATTTATCTATCATTTATTTCTGAGCAGGCTCAATCACTTAGAAGACATTCTCAAGGACATAATTGGTCTAGGCTGGAGTTGCATTTAATCACTTTTTAAAGAGTCAAGAGGGCTTGATTGATTTCTTTTAATTAAGCTTTGCAAATGACTTAGAAAATATAAATAACTCTTAGAACTGTCTTTATATTGTGGTGTTTTCTACAGGCCCGCTACACTGCTGTTAATGCTATTTCTGTTTACTGAATACACAGGTATGCAATGCACACAGGTACTTAAATACACAGGTATTTGGGACTTACGGAATCACGATCGCCCCCTTTAAGGAGGTGATCGGAGTTTGTTTTGCCTGACCAGGACACGAGGGTCCCTCCCCAAGGGGGAGGTGTAGGGGGCTGGGTCAGGCAGCTACGGTGGTCCTTTAAAAGGGGATAAGACCCAGCCCTCTTCCTCCTTGTGCACGTGGGCACCGTGGGAACAGCATCAGTGGTGCTTGTCGGTGCTTCGCAGCGGTGGGAGTTTTCCAGCAGACTCTTGCTTTTGAGGTAAATGGGAGGGCATGCTCGCTTCACCCCCCCTGGGTTTGTCCCTTTGCCCCTTTGCATGGCTCATGCACCCCCCTCCCCCCCAATTTTTCTTTGCCCAGTACCTGCAGGTGCTCGCTTGGCAAGGGGCCTACGTCGGTGGGGCTGGCGGGTCGCTCCGGGCACAAGCAGGCTGGCGGGCTGCGGGGACTGGGTGCTTGGGCTGGTGCCGGTGCACGGCGGGGCCGGCCGCCCCAGTCACTTCTCCCTCAGGGGCAGGTGGATTGGAGTGGGCCTTGGATGGCCCTGGCCGACGCTGGCGCGGCATGGTGCCCTCAGGGCCTGGGCATCTGGGAGGCCCAGGGTGGGTGCAAGCAGGGCCTCGCCGCCCTTAGTGGCCGGCTGCTCGCTGGGGGGCCAGCGGCTCGGCGCCGGCGAAAGGGGGCCGCCTCCAGTGACCGGAGGGGGCCGCCATCTTGGGAGGGCCTGCGCTGCTGCCTTTTTTGCCGGTTTGCGCATGCGCGGGGCCGGCGCCATCTTGGGAGGGTCGCCGGCCTTTGCGCATGCGTGAAGGGACGCCGGTTTGCGCATGCGCGGCCGGCGCCATTTTGGTGAGGACGTGCTGGGACCGGTCGCAGGCGCCATTTTGAGAGGGTCGCTCCCTCAGCAGCGGCCTGTCCGGGCGACGGCGCCGGCTTTGTGCGTGCGCGGCCGGCGCCATGGTTTGGGGGATGGGTTGCGGCCCCTCCCGGCGCCATCTGGGGAGGGTCTTTACCCTCCTGGCCGCGTCGCCGCGGCGGCCGGGCTGGGCCCCGCCGGGCTGCCTGTCGCGGCGCCAGCGGAGCAGGTGGGGGGGTTGGGCCCCCCCCTCTTTTCTTCTAGCACGCCTGGCGGGGCAGGGCTACCCCCCCTCGGGGATTTGCCCGGTTGCCGGGAGCCACGGGCCCCGTTGGGGCTGCCGGTGGGGATGGGAGCGGCGCCCGGGGGGGCTGGCCCCCCCTTTTTCACCCGCTCGGCAGGGTGGGGCGGGGGTGGCTGCCCCCCCAGGTCAAGCGGGGGGGGCATGGGTTCCTCCCCCCTTTCTTTATTGAAAGAACCCCCCCTTTTTTCGTTATTCCCCCCTTTGTTTTATTGACTGGAAGGGCACGGATCTTGGCTGGCTGCCATGGCCCACCCCCAGATGAATGGTGTTTACTGTGCCATTTGTTTACTGTGCCATTCTGTCTGGGCACTTGAGGGTGGGGCCTTCAATCTCCGCCCCCACCTCATGGGCAGCGGGTGTGGTTTTTTGTTTGCCTCACTACCCTGTCAAGGTTCAAGGTATGGACGCAAGTGCTGCTCATGTGAGTTATGCATGAGAGGGTACATGACACTAACTATTTGTTTTCATCACTTTCCTTCCAGGCTAGCCTTTGTTTCTTTGCCCAAATCTCTCTTCAGCATGCGTAGGTCACAGTGTAGAGCCAACCGCAAGGCACCCGCTGCCGCACTGCCTGCTGGGAGCGCGGGGGCTTCTGCGGCGGGGCAGGTGGTCCCCTCGCCAGGCCTGGATAGCATGGCTGAGCAGGTCATGGCATTGCAAGGGGAGTGGGTGCCGTCTTTAGGCACTCCTCGAGTTGGGGGCAATGCCCCGCCTGAGAAGCGGGCGTGCTCCTCCCTGTCTGATGTCCTGCAAGGGATTTTGGACAGGCTTACGGCTTTGGAGGGCTGCAGGCCGGTGGCGGCGGCGACGATGCCAGCAGAGGATGAGAGGCCTGCCATAGGCCCAGCTGTGACTCCGGCGAGGGAATCTTCAGAGGCCTCTGCAGACAGCAATGCAGCATTGGCTCCATCCGCGTCTGTTGCTGTGCCTAGCCCCAACATGGGGGCCCAGGCCAACCTGGGTGAGTATGAAGGGAGAGGCTTGACGGGTATTGTGGAAGTCTGGGGAGGTAATCCTGTCCCGCACAACCAGTGTGGGCAGCTAGGGTCTGTATTGTACGGCCCAGAAGGGCAACCCGGAGTGCCTCAGTCTTCACCCGTCCTGGCCGTGGCGGAGACTGCACAGCCCAGCTGCGTGGCAGTATCTACGCAGCTGCTGGGGAGTAGGCAGCCTGCCTCCCCACTGGGATGGACCGCCTAGCAAGCTGCATATCAGCAGGGTGGTGCGGCGCCGGCTGTTCTCCCCCAACAGGCAGGGGCGGTGTTGCAGTCGGGTCCCGCGCAGGCACACGGAAGCGCCCCTGGGGCGAGCGCACAGCTGGCAGTTGGGGTTTCTGTGCTAGGCGAGCTCCCGCAGGTGCAAGGTGCGGCTTACGCAGCACCCCAGCTTGCCAATGCAGCCCAAGCCGGGCATGCTGGGCCGCCGGTGCAGAGCGGGGCCGGGCCAGCAGCGGGTGCATGGCCGCTAACATCACCGGCATCCAAGGCGGCGGTTCAGGGGGCTCCCCCCCTTCCCCCAATGCCGTATGGGGAGGAGGCTCTTCCACTTGGGGATCATCTGGCCCCGGCAGTTAAAGAACGGATATGGAAGGGTGAGTATGTGGACCTTTTCAGCCTTCTCCACAGGGAGCCAGAGCCAGAGATCAGGCCAGGGGAGTGCAATAGGGAGCACCAGATAGTGCGTAAGCCTAAAATTGATCGGAATTGGACTAATTGGCTAGCAGGGTTTACCATCTACATGGGGGTGGTACTGCAGAGGGATCTGTCCAAAGGCCCGGCACTGGCAAAGTACCTGGACTTGATTCACAGGGCTTTTCGTGGATACTCAGGTTCAGGCTGGTTAGCATATGACGAGCAATTCCGCATGCGCATGGGAAATAATCCCCAGCTGGCGTGGGAAAGGAAGAACTCAGAGTTGTGGATGCAGCTAGTGATGGCAGGAGGTGCCGCTGTGGGAGAGCGTTCGGACAGCGGCCACCTGATTGCCAGGAGCAGCAATTCACGCCTGGCGGGGCCGCCACAGGCGGGAACGCCGGGCCGACGGGTTCAACCCCCGCGTGCGTGTTATGAATACGCATCGTCTGGTTACTGTTCCAGAGCAAGTTGTTCCTTCCTGCACAACTGCGGACTGTGCGGTGCGGGCCATCCGATTACCTCATGCCCGAGGGGTTACCGCGACAGGAGATCTAGGCGCCGTGGCTCAGGACAGAAGAGGGGAGGTGGGGCAGGCGAAGCTTCCACTTCCAAAGGGGCCAAGTCCGATTAGGCTGCCGGCGTTGGCCGAGCTGCTGCGCGAATACCCGGATCGCGCTGCAGCGGCATTCCTGTGGGAGGGTTTCAATCAGGGTTTTCGGATACATTCACCGCATCCCAAGGGTGTGAGCTTAGCTCGAAACCTGAAGTCAGTCACGGGCATGGAGGACATAGTCCAGAAGAAGATCGACAAGGAGGTGGGTTTAGGGCGAGTTTTGGGCCCTTTTCCTACTCCCCCGTTGCCTGACCTTAAGGTTTCTCCGCTGGGGGTGGTGCCTAAGAAGGCCCCTGGGGAATACCGCCTCATTCACCATTTGTCCTACCCCAAAGGGACATCGGTGAATGATGGGATCCCCGACCAATACTGCACGGTCTATTACACGTCTATTGACCAAGCAGTACGCATATTGAGACGCTGCGGCCCAGGTGCGCTTATGGCTAAATGTGATATCGAGTCTGCGTTCCGCCTGCTTCCGGTGCATCCTGCAGATTTTTGCCTGCTGGGCTTTGCGTTCCAGGGCCAGTTTTATCTGGATCGGTCACTCCCAATGGGGTGTTCACTGAGTTGTGCCACTTTTGAACGCTTTAGTACAATGCTGGAGTGGGCCCTACGGAAGCGGTGCGGAGCGCAAACTACCTCGCATTATCTCGATGACTTTATGTTTATGGGCCCGGCGGGCACAGGTCAGTGCCAGAGGCTGCTCGCCACTTTTGAGGCTCTGACACGCGATTTAGGGGTCCCGCTGGCTCAGGGCAAGACAGAGGGCCCCTCTTCCCGCATGACCTTCCTGGGCATCGAGCTTGACTCGGTGGCGGCGGCAAGCCGGCTCCCGAGTGACAAGCTGACAGCGCTGGTGTCCAGATTGCAGGTGGTGATGCAAGCAAAGAAGGTTACGCTACGGGAGTTGCAGGCACTGGTAGGGCACCTGAATTTTGCTTGCAGGGTGGTCGCGCCAGGGAGGGCCTTCCTGCGTAGATTGTGTGAGGCCATGGCAGGATTGCGCTCGCCGCACCACAGGGTACGGGTCACAGCGGCCATGCGGGAGGACATGGTGGTCTGGCTTCGCTTCCTGGAGGATTTCAACGGGGTTTCATTCTGGCGTTCCGAGCAGCTGCTCAGGGCGGACTTGCAGGTGCACTCAGACGCGGCGGGAGGTTTTGGTTTTGGCATCTTTTTCCGCGGCCGATGGTGCGCTGCACCATGGCCGCAGAGCTGGGTACAGGGTGGCATCACGACCGACCTTACTTTCCTGGAGCTTTTCCCAATAGTGGTGGCAGTGCACATCTGGGCTGGTGAGTTTCAGAACGCCTCGGTGCGTTTCTGGTGCGACAACCAGGCAGTGGTGGCAGTAGTGAACTCGATGTCTTCCAAATCCCCCAGGGTCATGAGGCTTGTGCGGCAGTTCGTATTGCAATGCCTGCGCATTAATGCTCTTTTTGTAGCTCAGCACGTTCCAGGGGTTGAGAATTGCATCGCGGATGCTTTGTCTCGATTTCAGGAGGAACGATTTCGGGAACTCGCCCCTGGGGCGGCGCCATCCCCGGACCGCATGCCTCCTTGGCTCTGGGACCTTGGCTTACAGAAGTAAACGAGGTCATATGCGCCTCACTGGCGCCCAGCACGCGGAGGGGTTATTCACGGAAGGTAACTGAGTTTGCTGATTTCAGATCGACGGCTGGATTGCCCAGCCTGTGGCCAGCACCGGTTGAGCACCTGCTGTTTTTCCTTCTGCACCTGCAGCGGTCGGGAAGGGCGGTGAGCTCCCTCCCAGGCTTCATGTCTGCCATAGCTTTTGTTTCAAAAGCAGGGGGCTACCCCGATTTCACTCAGGACTTCAGGGTGCGGAAAATGTTGGAGGGCTTCGCTAGGAAAACACCCCCTGTCCGGGACCACAGGCGCCCCATCACGCCAGAGTTGCTCGGGGGTATCGCAGGGACCTTCGCGACCCTTTGTTCGTCGCCATGTGAGGTTCAACTTTTCAAGGCTGCATTGCTGACAGCCTTCTTTGGCGCTTTTCGGCCCAGCGAGTTCCTGGCGAAGAGCAAGACTGATCAATCTGCACGGGCCTTACAGAGGGTGGACCTAACCTGGGTGCCAGGAGGAGTCTCAATTACCCTCAGGCAGTCTAAGACAGACCAAAGGGGCATTGGTTGCTTGGTGACTCTCAAGGAGGTGGTAGGAATGCCATTGTGCCCAGTGGCGGCGCTGAGGGAGTATCTTGCACTCTCGGGGGAGCGCTCAGGGTCTTTGTTCCAGCATAAGGATGGTTCTCCCCTCACGCTGTTCCAGTTTCGGGCAATTTTCTCGCGAGCCCTGGGGGTTTTAGGGTTGCAGCCTAGGGAATTTGGCTTGCACTCCCTCCGCATTGGAGCAGCCTCTGCAGCAGCGGCTTTGGGGCTGGCAAGGGAGGACATTCAACGGATAGGCCGTTGGCGTTCGTCAACATACAGGCGATACGTTCGCAAATGACGCGTATGCAAATCCGGGCATGCCCCAGCTGTGGGGGGAACAGTGTAAGAGTGGATACCTTGAAATAACATCTCTGTTTTCATCTGCAGGACGCAATGATAGCCCCATACGCGTGTTAATCTGCGGCCACTCCATTATCTTTTGGGCCCGCAAGAGGGCGGCTGCTACTCCCCTCGGAGAGAATCTGGGCCTCAGCCCGGCAGTGCGGGTGGCTTGGTTAGCCAAGAGGGGCATGAGATGGTGCCAGCTGCTGCCCGCGTTGATGGAGTTCCTGAATGTGAATCCCCCACCGGACATTTTGGTTCTCCACCTGGGCGAAAATGACCTTTGCAGGATGTCCGGTCTGGCTCTGATGAACAGAGCTCATGAGGACATCACCACCCTTATGGGTTGGCTACCGGAGACCACTTTGGTTTGGTCGGATTTCTTGCAACGTCGTGTGTGGCGGGGGGCTTTCTGCGGCGCTAAGGTTGAGAGGATGCGCAAGAAAGTTACCAGGAGCATTGGCAACTTGGTGTCTCGTGCTGGGGGCAGGGTGGTCATGCATCCTGCAATTGTGTTCTCGTTACCCGGCATGTATAGGGGTGACGGTGTTCATTTGTCAGAGGGAGGCGCAGACATCTTTCTTAAGGACCTGCAGGGCGGCCTTAAGTCGCTTCTGCCCCTGTTTGGGAGCGGGGGGGTCAAGCGCTAGGCTGACCCCTCCTTGTGGCAGGTGGTGCGGGTTAGGAGGCGTGAATGGGACTCTGGCATGCACCTTCAGGCGGCATAGGCAGGGCGGAACCCTATTTCAGTCCTCAGGGGCTTGGCGGCACGAGGACTTAGACGGGGCCCTGGCCGGGATCGCAGGGCCCACCTCAGAGGCTCAGCGGCTCGAGGTGGCGCAGGCTGTGGTCCGGCTGCCTTCCCCTTAAGGGATAGACATGGAGGAGACGCGCCGTCCCAGCAGTGGGGCGCGACTCGGAGTCGGGTGCATGCCCGCCTGGGGGCAGAGGTTTCTGGTACCGCCCAGAGGTCCCTCCCCGCACCACAGGGGCTTTCGCTGCCTCCGATGCTGCAGGTCTCAGCCTCTGCTCCTCTTGGTTAATGTACAATAAAGTGGCCCTTTTCTTCCATATGTGTTGTCTCGAGTGTTCATTGGACAGTGCTGAAACAATCACGATCGCCCCCTTTAAGGAGGTGATCGGAGTTTGTTTTGCCTGACCAGGACACGAGGGTCCCTCCCCAAGGGGGAGGTGTAGGGGGCTGGGTCAGGCAGCTACGGTGGTCCTTTAAAAGGGGATAAGACCCAGCCCTCTTCCTCCTTGTGCACGTGGGCACCGTGGGAACACCCACCCGCCCGCCCTAGAGGCAGTCTGAGTTTAACTGGTCGCCGTTTGGGGCCGGGTAGGAATTTTTTGCTGCCTGCCAAGATTGGCCAAAGGGCAGGCAGTTTTTTCGCCTACCCCAGACTGTTAGGGGCTAAGGGGTCACAACCCCCCGTTTACAAGCTGCCATCGGTCACTTTAAGAGGGCAGGTGGTGCGGGTTAGGAGGCGTGAATGGGACTCTGGCATGCACCTTCAGGCGGCATAGGCAGGGCGGAACCCTATTTCAGTCCTCAGGGGCTTGGCGGCACGAGGACTTAGACGGGGCCCTGGCCGGGATCGCAGGGCCCACCTCAGAGGCTCAGCGGCTCGAGGTGGCGCAGGCTGTGGTCCGGCTGCCTTCCCCTTAAGGGATAGACATGGAGGAGACGCGCCGTCCCAGCAGTGGGGCGCGACTCGGAGTCGGGTGCATGCCCGCCTGGGGGCAGAGGTTTCTGGTACCGCCCAGAGGTCCCTCCCCGCACCACAGGGGCTTTCGCTGCCTCCGATGCTGCAGGTCTCAGCCTCTGCTCCTCTTGGTTAATGTACAATAAAGTGGCCCTTTTCTTCCATATGTGTTGTCTCGAGTGTTCATTGGACAGTGCTGAAACAAAACCACTGTCTGTGTTGCAGCATCCTAGCTGAGAATAGCTCTGATTCAACCGTTTGTTAATACAGATACTTTATTTGTAGAAAGGATATCATCATCATCATCATCATCATCATCATCATCATCATTTGTATACTGCTTTTCAACAAAAAGGTTCACAAAATGGTTTACATTAAAAAAAAAAAAATCAACTAAATGGCCCCCTGTCACAGTGGATGCACACATAAATTCAGCTACCAGGCAGTGGTGTAGCCTCTGGGGGCAGGGGGAAAGTGGGGAGGAGGAAGGAACAGGGGTGGGATGTATAATGACCTCTCTGTTGCACCTTCCGGCCCAACATGAACTCTTCGCTGCCAAAATAGCTGGCTCAGACTTGGAAAGCCCCATTGTGGGGCTTGGGTCTTTCCCTGGTAGAGAGATTGAAAGTCCCCTTACCCGGAGGAGACATCTGGTGGCTTCCTGGCGCCCGCTGGATACAGCAGTAGCCGTTTTGGCACAGCTTCTCCAGTGCATGCCGGGAAGTTTAGGATTGGGCTTCTAATCTCATTATTTGTTCAGGCTAGCTTATTAGCCAGTTAATCTGTATGAATGACTAGAAGGAAATTCGGGTATGGATTCAGATACGATATAATCTGTTCCAGGGTTCTTATAATTGGGGCACCCTGATTATGTTCTGACATTAGCAGAAAATGACAATTCCAAGCAATTGACAAAGAGAGGCTATTAAATGAATCCCCCCACTCAAATATAAAGCACATCTCAAATTTACTTCATTGAATAAAAAAAAGCTCAGAGCATTTTTGTCATTATCTGCATGTGTTGCAAAAGATACTTGAAAGGAAGCAGCAATGGCTGAACTACATGTTTGTATTGAACAAGATTTTTTCGTTGTCAAAAATGTGGTCTCAATGATTAATTTGTCAAACTACCACAGCCACATTAAATAAGGATTTGCCTCCATAATGAGCAGAGTTAGCCAACATCCAGGCTAGTGCATTATGGATTCTTTTTTTTCTTTTTTTTTTTGGCTTATAATTTTCTTCCAATACATTATTGATTCCTCAGTAACTGATTGCTTTTTATTTTGCTGGAGACAAAACTGTAAGATATTCTTAACAGTTTGTTCTTTTATATCTGCTGAACAAATTTGTGTTTAATTTAGGTTTGAAAGATGCAAGTCCTTATTTACTGGGCCTTATTAAGCTGTGTAGTCATGAATTGGTTGAGTGATTTTAGCATTTCTGAGGATCAGAAGCACCTCTTGAGGGAGTTCCAGTTTATATTGGATCTCCACTGGTACATGTAGCCGAAGCCTATTTTTTGATGTGAAATTTGTCAGGGTGGGAGCCTCTGCAATGTGTTTCTTTTCTGTTAAATACAGTGATTTTGGGTCTGTGGCTATGTGGGAGTCAGTAATGGATCCAGCTTTTGGAATACCTTATGGCAAAAGACATGGAGGGGTCCCTCACTGTTACATTCTTCCATGCTGTGGAAAGTGGGTGTCCAGCCATGAAAGCTAACTCAACACTGGGCAGGTGACAGACCATCTTCACTACTGTTGTAGTATGGCTTTTACAAGCTCCATCCATAGCTTTTACAAGAGCTATGGATGGTGGCACAAAGTAGGCTTCACGTCTGCTGTCGCCATGTGGTCCCTCATGCCTCTACACCAAGCCCTGGCTGGCTTATTGGGTAGTGGCAAAGAGAAACAGACCACTTCATTCTTCCCCCAGCACCATTTTGCAGTTCCCAGGTACAAAGCTACATCGGAGGATGGGACATCCAGGAATTATAATATGGCACTGGAAGAAGAACCAGAATAATCTGCTGTTGTTGCTGCTGCTCCCCCACCATCACACAGTGAACATCGACTGGGCCCGCACTTCCTGTGCAGTGTTGTGTTGCAGCAGAGGCAGTGGTCCCTCAATTCCTCAGAGGCTAAAGGGATGGGTGTGGGTCCTTATGTGACCAAGGGCACCCAGCATGTTCCTACCAGGGCCCACTTGTGGAGCCATCCCTGGAGTTCATCCCAGTGTAACTCCCATTTCCAGGAGAAGCAGTACCAACTTGGGAATAAGCCGCAGTGGGGACTTTCCCGTCATGAATCCCAATGTTACTGAGCAGCATACCAGTGAGCAATATTTAAGCAGTACCACTAGTATGGCTAATGGTAATACTGAAAAGGACCCAAATGGATATTGACAAGGGCCATCATGAACTCTGATGTCAATGGCAAGCTTCCTGCATTAAGTGCAGGAAAGGCTGCTAGCGCGCCTCCCTGGCGTGCTAGCAAGTATTGCCGGGCTTTCCCCCCTTCAGCCGGCAGCAGGGAGTTGCTGCCAGCTGATTGGCTGGCTAGCCAAAAGGGGGGGGGACGGGAGAACTCCTCCAGCGCACATGCGCTGGAGGAGCTCAGTCCATTCCTGGTGAGCGACTAGGCAGACACTTCACCAGGAGTGGGGAGCAGGAGGCTGCTTCGCAATGGAGTGCCTTGTGCTCATTCGAGCCCCATCTGTGAGGGGTGCAGCAGCCGCTTGCACAGCAGACCCTTCCCCTCAGCCTCCTGTCGTCTTGGCGGGTGGATGAGCGGGGAGAGCGCTCATTAGCACACAGCTATTTTGGCCTTGTGGCGCCTCACAGCGTTAGCGCCCAGCGCCATTTCCCCCCCTGAGGCTCAAGGGGGGTTGTGCCTTGGAGGGGGGAAGGATTGAACAGCCACCCCCCTCTGTTCTCCAGGCACAGCACCAGGCTGGGGTGGGGGTGCATAGGGAAACCACCCCCCTGTTTCTCCTTTGGGGGCCAGCTAGGTGGGGGCAGCGGCAGGGGGCTTAGGGGGTGACTCCTCCACCGCCACCCCCATCCCTCCAGAGACGTGGGCTGCCCTGCTCTTGAGGAGGCGCTGGAGCTGGCACACGACAAGGAGGCAAGGGGCAGCCGGCTGAGAAGAGATCCAAGCTGCCAGAGGCCATTCTGCACCTTAAGGGGCAGGTGTATCCTACCAGTTAAAGCAAGAGCACTGGGGTGGTGAGCCCTCATTACACGTTTTCATTCCCAGGTTAAGCCATGGGTAAGGAGACCCTGATGTTGCTCATTGAGCAGCGCCCAGCCTGTGGCAGTTTGTCAGTCGCAGGTTTGCGGGATCCAGCCCACCTTGCATTTGTGCTGGCCAGGCTGCCCATTGGGGCTCTGTATCCTACCTGTTAAAACGAACACTGGTATGGGAGAGGCAGGCTCTGCAGTAGCACATCTTTTTAAGGGACTGTAGCACAATGGAAGAAGGGCAGGTAGAAGAGGTATGGCCACCACCACCCTTTTACCAGCCCCTTCATCCCCCATTTCTTCAGCTGATGAGAAAAATGAGCTTAGAGCCCAATCCTGTGCAGGTATACTCAGAAGTAAGCTCCGTTTTTGGGTTGATGGGGCTCAGAAGTAGCTTACTCGGAAGTAAGCTCAGTTTTAGTTGATGAGGCTTGCTCCCAGTAATGGTTGGAGATATTTCATTCTTAAATGGGTCATGCATACTTTAATGCGCAAGGGGTAGGGTTTCCCCAGTTGTAACATTTGATGTCACATTATTGCGAACAAATAATCTCTATCTTCCCATTCTGAAAGTCTTGCTTTGTTGTCAAATGGTCAGTGGAAGTTTCCCTTTAAAGTAGATTGACTCGATTTGTGATCCATCAGTGCACTCTACCATGCTTGTAGACTACCATACTTGTAAGTTAACTGAAGAGCAGGTTACCAACCACTGCAAGACAGTGTTGGCTATGTATTCTTGGCTCATATGAGGCCAACAGATCTGGCCAGTGCTCTATGTCAGGGGTGCCCTAACCCCGGCCCTGGGCCCACTTGCGGCTTCAAGGCCTCTCAATGCGGCCCTCAGGGAGCCCCCAGTCTCCAATGAGCCTCTGGCCCTCTGGAGATTTGTTGGAACCCTCACTGGCCCGATGCAGCTGCTCTCAGCATGAGGGCGACTATTTAACCTCTCGCATGAGCAGTGGGATGAGAGCTCCCTCCACTGCTTGCTGTTTCACATCTGTGATGCAGCAGTGGCAGCAAAGGAAAGGCCAGCCTTGCTTTGAGCTATTGCAAGACCTTCATTCATTTATGTAAGTTCATCTTTAATATATTCATTTATGTAAGTTTATTCAAATTTTAAATGTAAATTATTCTGTTTTTCTCCCTGGCTCCGGACCCAGTGTCAGAGAGATGATGTGGCCCTCCTGCCAAAAACTTTGGACACCCCTGCTCTATGTGAACCACACATAAACCTTGTAATATGTTCCAGAATCCTCTGCAACATGTGGGGTTCTGTGGCAGACACACAAGCGTTTCTCAGCACATAGATCAATGTAGAAAGTTCTACCGCTAAAGGTAGAATGTATTGAAAACAGCTGTTGTGGAAGAATGTTTGCCAGTTTTAATCACTAACTATACCACACTGTATCTTACAGAATGAGTTCCTGAAAACGGTGTCGTGTTCCCAGTGTTTGTCTGACAGCCCAATTCTGTGTGGGCCTTGTGCTACCAGAACTCATGAAGGGCAGCACAAATCCCTTTGCAGAAGTGTAAGAGCTGGGCTGACATTGCTTATTTCTGGGATGTTGCTGCAAAAGGGCAGAGGTGTGGCATAGATGCCAATGACTCCCAGAAGCTCTGCCATTCTTAGTAAGCTGGTGACAGGGTTGTGTCATGGATATGGAGAGGACAGAGAAAATTTCAAGGCAGAGAGGGCAGAGGGCAGTTTGGCAGAGGGAAGGGGTGGATTCTGATGGCACCAGCATGCCCCAGGATTATATCCCCTCTTTTTGAACATGCCCTGCCCTTTTTCTCTCCTCAGACTTACAACAGCTATAGCTGATGTAAGTCTGAGGAGATCCATAGGCCACCAGGATACCTACACAGTGGTAAGTAGAAAATATTCTTCCATATCGGTGTCAGGCCTCCTTTTCTCCCCTTCCCCCCACTATTTGATCCTTCAGCACTTCAACATTTGTGCATCAGCACCAATGGTGGAGGATAGTATTGGGCTGAGAGTTAATTATTTTTACAGTCAATGCCTTGAAAACGGAGAAAGCAACATGTGCCAAAGCTATTGAATTAGTTAGATTTCAGGCCTCTCGTTCAAGCATTACCCCCTTCTCATTAAGCAGTGTAATCTTCAATGCCTTTTGCACTCTTCTTCTCTTCCATGATCAATACACCTTTCCATGTTTTTCATTGTGTTTGTCTTCTTTACAAGAAGATTAAAAAAAATTCACACAACATTTTCTAGCCTTTAAAAGAAACCCAGAGGTTAATGTGTATAACATTTGGACCTGCTTTTCACAAACAGGTCTCAGCCTGCAAAACATGAAGACTGAAGTTGGAAATGTCTCAGACTGACATGGAGAGAGTGATTTCCCTTGCTCTTGAGTAACCACAGCCAGACCCTCAAATGTATGTCAGCCCAGAATTGGGCTGTTCTATGTAGGGCTTTGCAACAACAGAAAAGACTTCTGCTGTCGCAAAATGGCTACTTACAGAGCACAGAAAGCTATGTTGGTGGCCATTTCAGGACAGTGCTCCAGGTCTGTCATCAGAGCTGCCTACACCTAAGAGCAGGTAGGCCAGCAGCAGGAGCCGGGAAGGGGAAAACAGGCAGGGGATGTGACAGGGAGGGGAATGGGGCAGTGAGAGGGCCCCCCTCTTTTCTGCAGTCTCTTCACACTCTTTCTTTCCTCAGATTTGAGCCAGCAAAATTGCTGGCACAGGTCTGAGAAGACCCATTGCAGGTCAGGAGGCTTACATAGGGGTAAGGGGATTAAATCCCCTTTCCTGCTGGATACAGCACATCCATTTTTGGTGTGGCTGCACCGTAGGGGTGGAGGATAGGATTAGGTTTAAGATTAAGATTAAAACTAACACATCAGGGAAAGGGTTTGATGTCTCTGTAGTCCTGAGCTTCAGTCCTGAGCTCCATTTGAAAGTGAATCCCTGGAAACATCTCCAAAAAACTTTGATAAATCATTGATTTTTAAACCGAGTAGTTAGAGGCACATGGCAAAGTTGCATGAGGTACACTGCATAGCAAAGGCAGTGGGGTTTTGACTTTTTTTTTGTTGATTCCAGCAAGGCAAGTAATCCATTTCTAGCATTAGTTATATTCACCGTAGTCTGCCATGTCCTCTCTATCCTGGCTACTATTTGCAAGCTACTCAGCACACTATTTTGATGATCAGTTGAAGATGGAAGAAGAAATATGTTGCTGTCTCTCTGAAGAATCCAGACAGAGCAGAGATGGCATCTTCTGTCATACTTCATGCATTAGAGCAGTGATTTTCAACCTTTTTCATCTCTTGGCACACTGAAAAGGCACTAAAATTGTCAAGGCACACCATCCGTTTTTTGACAATTGGCAAGGCCACACTGACAGCAGGGACTCACATCCCTCAGTGGCCCTACTAACAAATCATCCTCCCCCAAATTCCCGTGGCACACCTGCAGACCATCCACAGCACACCAGTGTGCCATGGCACAGTGGTTGAAAATGGCTGCATTAGAGGTTTAGGTGTACAACTAAGCCTGCAATCCTATGCAGGCTTGTCTAGGAGTCAGTCTCATTGAATTCAGTGGGACTGATGTCTGAGTAGAGATACATAAGATTGGGCTGTAAGACACTTACAGCCCAGTCTTACTAAATCCACCCTCCTCTGATGCAGCGGCGCCAATGGAGCGCATACTGTATCCTGCAGGAGGGCAGTCTATAGGCCTCCTTGAGTTTTGTTCCCTTACCTAAGGGCAATCTTCCACTGCCTCAATGGATGCTGAATCAAGTCCAAGGAAAGTGAGGGAGAGGGAAGGGAAGAGGGAACAGGATTCAGTTTCTGGCACACTGCAGTGCCACGAGGATCCACTCCTCCCTTCCCTGTACTGTGGCTTACCTTTGCTTCTCAAGGCAGCCAGTTATGGCAGCACGCCTCCAGAACCATGGCTGGGGTCCCCCAAATGGCTATTAGTGGCTCCAAAATGACTACTCAAAATGGTGATATGGCTGCTGCCCTGTTGCTATTTATGATAGTGGAACTGTTTTTTCTGTTGTCATAAAAGGCTGCACAATCCTAGTTAGGATATTAAGACTTAAAAGTGTAGGCTTAAAAATGTCCCTTTCCCAAGAGGCTTTCAATCTCCTGGATGACTGCAGAATCGGCTGTGACCTTATAGTGCAAATGAGCTCACACAAATCAAGCATCGTATATAGCATTTGTACATCATCTCACAGTACCATAGGCAGCACACTGCTCAGTGGAAACAGTTAACTGATTCAACTGTGATTCAAAAAGTGCCATGAAATCAAATTATGTATGTGCTTGTGGAACTGGTCTTCTAATCAGCAGCTGGTGAGCACTGCACTATCACTCCTGGATGACATTGAAGGTCTGAGAATGGATACCTTTCAAGAAGGAAGGAGAATGTATGTAGACAAAACACAGGGGTCTTTTTCATACAGCTGCCTTTAGATAGCAGCTGTATCTTTACCTACAACAACGCTGGCGGGGTAATGGTAGGGGAAGATGGTATCCCATTGAGAAAATGTGTGGCAAAGGATGAAGGTTTGAAATGGAAATTTTTGGAACATATGATGAAGCATGATTTGCACCAGTCCTGCAAAATTTGTGACCTACCCAGCTTGCCTACCATGTATGGTTGTGCTCCAATGGAAGTTCAATATACCTCTTGCTTTTCAGCCTGCTAGGGACTGCAAAATCAGGGGTGGGGGTGTTCAAGCAACTTCCAGGCCACCATACACATATTCATACAAGTCGGTGGGCCACAAGTTGGCAAGCTTGATTTTGCAGAGCGCAAGTCTATCTGTTTGCTTTGCATTCCACGAGGATCAAGTCTGGTATCAATCAGGTCATTTCTCAGCTGAAAATTCTAGCAATTCATAAGCTCCGTGAAAATCCCTCTAGAGCAGCCTTGTTTAGTCAATCCATGAATAGTAAGTACACTAGTAAATCTATTGATTCACTTTAAAGTGCTGCAGAAAAGCCTTGTTAGAATGCTAACAGTATTTCAATAGGTCAGTAAAATGGGGGGAAACAGGGAAAGAAGGCTGCTTGATCCCCAAAGCTCTCCCACTGGTGGCTGGCCCATTTGTTTCAACCAAAGTATTCCTCAGGAGCTCTTTGACAATTGGACTTGTTAGTCAATAACTTTTAACAATGTCAATTTGTTTCCAAGTTTAGAACTTCAAATCAATCAAATGTGCATGCAAATAGCTCTATTAAATCTAATCTGGATTGCAGAGAGGGGATGCTTAAGGGGATAATGAAAACTGAAGTGTCTCTTTAATTATCTCCATAAAGCCTTTCGCCATCAGCATAAAAATGCCGTTAATGCTTTTTGAGTAACAATCAACTATTTAAGCAAAGACAATAACGCCAAATTCCTTGTACAATTTATGGCTTCAGATCATAAAGGTACTTAAGCACACACCTCACTTCCAGCGCATGAGTAACTACACTGATGGCAATAGAACAAATTGCTTCTTAAACTCTGGGTGCAAGAGTTTTTTTTTCAATATCATGTACTATTCCTTGCATTCTTAATAGTTTTATTTTTTTTATTTGCTTTTCATTTTCACCCTCAAAATGTTCAATTTTCTGCTATTCCCATGATGGGACATGTTCACAATTTAGAACGAAACAGTCGCAACCTATTTGCTAGACGATGGTATGTGTGGAACTATGTAAGGCTGCCAGCAGGATTGTATCCTAACATAGATCACACGGAAGCACTGCTTGGATGAACCTCAGCCTCCGCCCATTGACAGGTGAGCTGGTATAAGGTTGCCATAATCTGTGTGATTGTAGCAACACTTTTTTGATCTACCACAAACAAACAAATCATAGTCCCCATGTTTCCAGACCCCCAAATTGAGGCACCAGTGCATACAATGGCCACCTCCATGCAAATCTTGATCAGTTCATGAGCCCAATGGCAAGCCTGCATGCTCTCATAGACAATTGCTTGTGCACCAATAAGCATCTGAACTGAACCTAAGGAAACATAGAAATGGCATCCTCTTGGGAATCTAGCTGTGTGTACAACCAGGAACATTGAAAATAGGGGGATGTTAGCACTATTTTGATCTTAGCAACCTTTACAAGGGCATTAAGAATTTGTTCAAAATATGCATTTGTTTGAATTTGTCCACAATATACTCTAACAAGAACTGTCTGGAAAGAAGGTGAAATTCCTACTGATGACATCCACTCCAATCTGGCTCTTGAATCTGTGCTGGTGATGTACCAATTACCTTGGCAGGCTCATCAGCTGCTCCAAGCCCATCTACCCAGGGCTTGATAACACAGTCCAGATTGGCAGCCTCATCCATGTCCAATATCATGGATAGCTGTTGTTTTATGAACCAACTTGGCATTAATCAGCAGCGCTACCAGGTGCAATAGCAGAGCAGCCCAAATAACTGTGACTGGGGGAAGGTTGTGAAACCAAAATATACTTTCAATGTCTAACCTGTCTGTTTATCTCACTTGTTTTCATCTCCCACAAATTTCTCAAAGATATTTGTCCACATAAGGCCACATTTCCCCAATTCCTACCAATCAGTATAGTGTTACTTGGGGCAGAAATTTCAGGACTGGATCAGTCTGAGAGTAGAAATCAATCTAGACATTTTGTATAAGTTATTGTTCAGTTTACCGCCCTCAATTCCAGCAGAATGTATTCAGGCAGAATGAAGCCTGTAACTAGTAGTATCACTGAAACTTCTAATTCCCTGATTCTGAATACAAATTTACCCAGTTCACAGAAGGAACTTTGGAGGTTATCTAGTCTTACCCCCTACTCAGAGCAGGCAACAGCATCCTGACAAGTAGCCATCCAGCCTCTGCTTTAAAACCTCAAACAAGAGAGAGTCTACAACTTCAGGAGGAGAATGTTCCCATGCTAGACAGCAATTACAGTTAGGGAAGTCTTCCTCATGGCTAGCCTAAAACATCTTCTCTATAATTTCAACCCATTGGTTCTAGTTCTTCCCTTAGAAACTATAATCCTATAAGTGACTAAGCAACATTGGATCCAGTTGAACTTACTTCCAAGTAAGCATGCACAGGATTGCAACTTAAAGCCTACCCTTCTTCTGTGTCACAGCCCTTCTGACACTTGAAGATGGCAGTCATATCTTCCCTTAGTCTACTCTTCTCCAAGTTTAACATAACAAACTCATTTAATCACTTGTCTTTGGGCTTTGTTTCCAGGCCCCCTCAGTATCTTGGTTGAGCATTTCTGAACCTTCCCCAAAATGCCTGACTGCATTGTAAATTTAGTACATTCCATGAAAAATTCTTCAAAGCTTAGCAAACCAACCATAAGAACATAAGAACAGCCCTGCTGGATCAGGCCAAAGGCCCATCTAGTCCAACCTCCTGTATCTTTCAGTGGCCCACCAAATGCTTCAGGGAGCACACAAGACAACTAGACACAACCTGTGTCCTGGTGTCCTCCCCCTGCTTCTGGCATTCTGAGGTAGCCTACTTCAGGATCTTGCACATACCTGTCATGACCCATGATGGACTTTCCTCTAGAAATTTGTCCAAACCCCTTTTAAAGTCATCTAGGCAAGATGCCATCACCACTTCCAGTGGCAAGGATTTCCACAGTCTAATTACACGCTGGGTAAAGAAATATTTTCTTTTGTCTGCCCTAACTCTCCCAACACTTAATTTTACTGAATGTCCCCTGGTTTTGGTGTTATGTGAGAGGGAAAAGAGCATCTCTGTATCCTCCCTGCCCTCCCCACGCCCCCCCCCCCGACCCCTGCGTTGGACAAGCTCGGCCGACACAACCTACCTGGCTCCCAGGGCCCACGTCAGCGTAGGGAAGTCGGCACATGTCTGTGTGCCGGCCTAACCCCACTTAGGTCATAGTAAAAGTGCTTTATTGCACTTTTGTGACAGCCTTGGGCCGGCACAAGGGACATGGGCCGGCACAAGGGACATGCGCCGGCCCAAGGTCCAGTTTGGATCAAGCTCTAAGTAGCCATTTCTTTGGTCTTCCCCATTTGGGCTTTAGATTTGGGCTGAAAATATTTTGTTGCCCCCAAACCAGATCTAAGGCTCTCTCTGCTTCCCTGTTCTATTTTTTGATGTAGTGGTGGTGGAATTTCCAAGCTTAATGTCATGGATGTGTCATGATGCTGGAGCAGGACAGGTGACACCAAATGACAATCCAATCCAATATTGGGGACAATCCAATAAAGTTTAGAAACCAGGCACAATTAGCATACATGGTGCAACATTACCAGCTGGGAGAGAGCTGTCAGGAACAGATGATTTTTTTTTCTTCCCCAAAAAGCTTGTGAAAAGCAAACTGATTGTAAATTCAGCCAAGGGAGATCATTTCTTGCTGCCATTATCAACAGAAACAAGGGTTAATTTTATAGTTATATAGTACAGATTTAAGATTCTTTTATTGCATCAAAAATAGATTACCACAATTATGCGTTAAGGGGTGAATCCAGCAGCGAAGAGAAAAACTAGTCTTCGATTGGGTGGCATTGACAGAACAACTTCGGTTGAAATACTGTTCATCATTTGATGAATTACTAGTAAATAATCCTTTTCTTGCGAACAGTATGGTCACAAATATAATTCAATTCTTCTATTAAGCAGTAGGACATGCTTCGATAGGACATGTATCTATCTAGGTTATGAGAATAATTTTTATTTTATTTTATTTTTTTACTTAGAGTATTTATGCCCCACTTTTCTTCTCTGACAGATAACTCAGAGCAGTTTGCAACAGAGGCAAAAATAGCAGTAAAATAAATAAGGTATATATAATTTTAAAAATAGCAATAAAATACCCACTGTATATGATACATAGTTCATTAAAATGACTAATTTAACACTGAGGATTGAAACAAAACCAATAATCAATCATCAGCAGACAGGTCGCATCCAATCATTAGTTATAATAACCTGGAAGAATGCCATAAAGCATCAATAAAACTCAGAGAACTAACTAAAACCAACTGAAACAAATGTATCTTGAACTTCTGCTAGAAAATCATCAAAGAGCCGGTTTGCAAGTCCTCAGGAACAGTCCAAAGACTACATGATGCCACTGAGATAGCCCTTCTTCTAGCCATAACCCTCTCCCTCCCAACCTCCAAGAGGGCCAGCACTCTCAAGAGGGCTCTCTCTGATTACCTAAAGGGTCATGTCAGGCTGTGCAGATTGAATTTGATCAAGGGGTTGGTGAGGACCATTGAAGGTATAAAACTTTACCTTTGCTTTGCTAAAGTTCCCCCCCCCCGCCAACTCAGGAGTCGCAGGATGTAGCTATGGTCCCAAATTCTGCTCTCCAAGCAGGATTTGGAGATGGAAGGCTTCATTTCAATTTTGGAGGCAATTTGACTTTAAGCAAGTTTCTATTCAGATATGGAGCATTGAACTCCATAGATCAATTAAGGAAGGGGATAATTTCATGGTTTAACAAAGAATGTGGCCTTCCTGTAGGTCTGTGGAGTTTTCTCATGAGTCCTGAAATGACCATGTTACTGGTATGGCCCACACTTTGCAGGTAGTCGCTTAGCTCCAAATACATGTGTCTCTCCTGGGTGTCTTGAAAGAAAGAGAAATAAAGTATTGAACCTGTAACAAGGTACACTTGGCCAAAGCATGACATGCTAATGTAGGTCAATGATATCATCAATCTTTGGGGGCATGGGCTGAGCAAAGTCAGAGCTACCATCATCTTATGGAAGATGCGAGGGTTTCCATTACTCCACGCAGATAAGTGTGGCACATCTTGATAGGTGCAAGTTCAGGTTGAAGCTTTAATGGAGGTGCATAATGTCACCAGTCAGCATTGATGGTAGCATTATGAGTGATGGGTGTAGGCTTCAACTATAAAGATCAAGGCCTAATGTTGAGGGAGTTTTCCTGTCCCCAACTTGGATGAATGCAGGAAGCTACCATTTTAGAATAGTAGTCAATGTTCAGCTTTTTTAAAATTTCTGGGAAACAAAATTGGAGATGTCTTGTGAGTTTCCTAGACTGTTGTGATCACAGTAAAAAATAAGTACTGATTGAGCAATCTGGCAGACCATTCATTTGACAATGATTTAAGTATGTGCTTTTCGCCTTCATTTAATGGAGGTCACCACTTGGCTGTAGTGTTGTTGGAAAGAAATAGAGAACGTGAATAATGAGGGTGACCCAGGCATCTTGGATGAAAGAAATTTCCTTCATGACATTACGTTAAGGCTGATGTTCCTAAGCAATGTTTAACCTCACTGGTTAACTCTCTTGGGAGAGAGTTCTGCTCATGTGTCCTTTTTCCTTTGACAGGAAATATGTTGATAGCCAGTTAGCAAACGTGATTGTCATGTAGAAAGGCCTGGATGGAACCAAAGTTCTTGCCAGTCAAGCAAGCTCTGGGGATTATGGCTTGGGATTGTCTTTCTTTGTGCCTCACCAGCTTGACTTACCCTTCATTTTACTTATAGGAATTTGAATAATAAATCATTGTTGCTTTACTCTGATAGAATTCAGAACCACTTTCTCATTTAATAGCTTTCATCTTTATGATGTTCTATATAATGGATATCACAGCGCACTAATGAGACTGCCAGAAACTCTAGAAGATGTATGGCCATCAAACATCGCTCCTTTTTGTCCCTGATAAAAGACCGCATGAATTTATCAGTTTTATAATTTCTCTTTACAGATATGGATATATAGATTAAAATTCATGGCTCTTTAAGAGAACCATAGACAATTCTTCTTGTTTAGTAATGTTCTCAGTGTTACAGGTACCTTTTATGTTTTCTCATTTAGAATGATATACTATGCCTCAGCTGTAGCTGGTATTTGTGTAAGTACAGCAAAGCCACACGTGTGAAAGCTATTTAATTTTTAAAAACAGCATTAAGGACTGAACTGAAGAAGAAGGGACTTCATTTATTTTACTCACAGGATATAAATGTTCACTGCTGAAATGCCATATTGAAAGTAATGGACTGAATTTCTGATGCGTGTACGCTTCATATTCACCAGATCTTCCCAAAGGGATGGAGAAGAGGTCATTTTTAGATTTTAAAGTGGAAAAAGTTGAAAGTCAATCAAGACAGAGATAAAAAATATTTGGTTGTGAAGACTGCAGGTTTTTTTTTAAAAAAAAGCCTAGTCTTCCAGTCTGGACAATAACATCTTCGTTTTATGGAAAATAAAAGATGATGGAATAGATTTAGGATGTGGAATTGCAAGTCAAATTCTAACCTCCAGAACCAGTTTTGAAAGGGCATAAAAATGGAAATAAATGGTCTCCACTCAAAGTGATGTGGTCTGATGATTATTTGCTGCAGTATGTTTTCTAAAATATGGCCAGCTCTTAAAAGAAAAAAACCATGAAAAACAACAGTGTAATTAGGCCATAGCATTTCTTATAGAATTTTGGAACTAGAACCAGATGGCCCAATATGGCATATTTTACAATATCAGTTGTTGAAAAAGAAGACGTTTTTAACCTATGATCCTATGACTTTGATCGATCCTATGATTTTAACCTATGACTGTGACAAAAATATTTTGTTAACTTAAACAACCATCTGGAGGACCTGACTGCATGGTCAGAAACTGTAAGTGACTTTATCAATTTCTCCTCTCCTAATAAGTATGCAGCCTTCGAGTTTTCTGATGCTGATATCAGTGGTGCTTCAAAACAAGGCAAAACAGCTCTGTTTTTTCTTTTATTTTCTCTACACATCCTACTTCTCAGCCGGGTCTCCCCCCTCACCAAGCATCTGTTCTTAGAAGACAAGGAGGCTTGACAGCATTGACCCATGTATAAGTCGACCAAGGTTTTGAGGGACAATTTTAAGACATAAAGTTTTCAACTTATAGACAGGAATGGGAAAATCCAGCACTGCACAACTTGAGTCAAGTATCCCCTCCCCCAACAACCCAAACTGAAAACAAGTCATAACGGGTGCACTTTCCAAGTCGCCGAGTCACCCATTCGCGATTCTAAAGGACTTGAGTTGAGTCACCCCCCCTTAAAGAGCCCACTGTAGAAAAAAACTGAGGCTGCTACCTGGGTTGTGTGTGTGTGCGTGTCGAAGTTCTCTTTAACTACTTCTCTGCTGCCCCTCCCGACTGTAAACAAGGTGGGAGGAGGTGGGATGCTGCCTGAGAACAGGGACAGAAGCAGCAAGAGGGAGGAGGGTCACACACAGCAGCTGCGAGGCTTACCAGGACAACCCAATCCTTTGCAGCTCTACTCAGAAGTAGTCTCATTGTGGCCGGTCATTCAATGAGCCTGTTGGAGCTATGCCATGAATTTATCCAGAATGGCTAGGAACCGCCTCTCCCCGACTTCTTCCCTCATTTGTCCAGGGAATAAACCTCCCTCTCCCTCCCTGGGCTTCTGCAGCCAATTGTAAGGCAAGAATGCCCCTGGCTCCTCCTTCTGCCCTCCCTCTGCCAAATAAAATATCAGATACCCATCCTTTGTTCAGTAACCATTGATTCTTTCAGAGATGGGCAAGAAGACCTTCTCCCACCTCCCTCTCCCTCCTTGGGCCTCTCCAGCCAATTGTGAGGCAAGAACCCCTTGGGCTCCTCCTTCTGCCATACCTCAGTCAAAGAAAATATCAGAATGCCCATCCTTTGTCTATTGATCATCGGTTCTTTCTTCCTATCATAGATGGGCAAAAAAGCTCGCTTCTGCCTCCTTCTTGGATGTATTAACTCTTCCCTGCCTCCTGACTGGAACTTCCCTGCTGCTTGCCTGATCGGAATGATGGCCCCACGAGGTTTTTCATGCTGTAGAAACAGTAAGCAAGCACACCCAGACACAGGCAGACTTGAATCTGCGTGCATGGGGACGAGCACTGAGTCAATGGGCCCTTGACTTGAGTGTTTTCTGAGTTTTCCACGCACACGACTCACAAGTCCATCAGTCAGCAAAAAACATGCATATTCGCGACTCAAGTTCGAGTCTCACTGTCTCGACTTCCCATCCCTGCTTATAGATGAGTATATATGGGTAGTTGGCTTGGGCTGGGCCTGTGTAGACGGGTGAAAACTTCATCAAGGGCAGTTTCCATGAGCAGAACAGGCATAACAAAACCTGCTTCTGCACACTTTTTAGTTGTTTTCTCCTCCCAAAGCAGCTCCCTGTGTTGCATCCCACACCTGATGTAAGGAGGAGGAGGTGGAAAAGAGAGCATCCTTGAGCATTTCTTAGAATATAGCTTTGTCCCTTAGGTACAAAATTACATTTATGACCTACTTGATCAGCCCAAGCTATTAAGGCCTGTGCAAAACTGAAGATGTTTGCAGCTTCCAGAAAATATTCAGACTTAGCTTTGAGATCTGAAGAAACAAATATCATTTTAGTAAATTCAGAAGACTGTATCCTAAAATGCATGGGCAGAAGGAAGGTCCCACAAGGGAATTTCACTGATCCTTCTTCCCCCCCCCCCCCCCCCCCACACACATATATGGTTGGCATCCTTCAGTCTTGGAAGACTATGGTATTGCGCTCTGAATAGTGTTCTGGAACAGAGTGTCCTCTCCAGTGCACGAAGCCTGGGTAAAGCAGATATGGAGGATAGGCTGTTACCCATGCAGCAAATCCCCCCTCTCCACGTCGCTGAAATGGTCCAATGGAAAGGCAGAGGCCAATACGGTTGGTTCCGGCGGCATTGCAGGAGTTGCCAGAACGTGACTGTGTTCAGCCATGAACTGCCTCAGGGACTCCGGCTCCGGATTTTGCCTCGAGGTTGACTCCTGAAGCCTTTTCCATAACTGGATGTAGCCACAAGGCAGTGGAGGTTTGGGATCAGAGTTTTCCTTCTCCCAGCTTAGCTGCCTTCCCAGGCTAACGAGTCCCATCTACCCGGTGGCTGTTTAGTCGCCTCTTACGACAAGTACAGCCAAACTGAGGGCCTATTCTTATCCCCAGCCCCCAGGGGAAATATATATATATATGTTTGCTCAACTCATCCATTTATGCTGCCATCTTCATTTTTTTTCTTTTAGCTTTGTCTTAAATGATATATGAATTTCACCTAAACTCCCAGCAAAGAACAACAACTTTAAAATGCAATTTATCCGTTATATTTCAGTAGGTTCCAAAACGCCATAGGCTATGCATGCTAAATGCAAAAGGCTAAGCTAATAATTGCCAGTTTCCCCCTTTAGGATTAACATTATTACTTATTTATGGTGCAATATACCAGTACTGTCGCTCACCTCTTGACTATACATTGCAGGCAAGACAGGAATCCAGATTGTATAGTGTTCAGTAAAACTGACTAATCTGACTCAAGGCCTAAATCCTCTTACTCATCAGTAAATTTCACCCAGATCAATAGAACCGAGAGAATAAATGTATCAGGTTTACTATGAAGGGGAGCAATTACCTACTTGCAAATTGTATGGAATATATTCAGATTGCAGATATGTGATTAGGGTCTGATCAACATGGCTTTGTGTAATTTGACAGTGTGTACTGGAACAGACTGAGAACAGCCGACTTTTTCTGTTTCCCTACAGCTGTGCCTTTAACAGCAGGTCTTTTAACAACAGAATTATGCCAGTGGAGCTTTCCCTACTGCCTTATGGCCCTGCCCGGAAAAGCTCTACTTGTTCTATGTCAGTTGAAGTTAAAGCACAGGAGCAGAAAAGATAGATAGCTACCCTAACCATCGTTATGGTTATAGAGCACTGATGCAATCATGCCCACACTTACCTGGGAATAAACATTATTGGTTACAATAAGACTTACTTCTGAGTAGACATGTATAGGCTTGGGGTGCAAGTTATGTTTTTAGCCGTTCGGTTTAACCTTTGAAGACTATTTTCAACCAATGTACTGCGGCCCATTGGTGTGCCGCAAAGGGGGAGGGGTCTGCTGCATGTGCCACCATCAACAGAGGCCAGATTGATGGCAATGAGAAGCAGGGCTTTTTCTGTCGTGTCACCTTTATTAGGGACATTTGCCCCAGTGTGTTTAAGAACTGTCCCCTCCCTGTTAGTCTTCTGGCAAGGTCTGAACACTTCTTTTCTTCCTGGCTCTCCTTTTGTAATTAGTTGCTCTGGAGGTTTATGATTGTGTTTTGTTTTAGTTTTTTAAACTGTTCTTTATGATTTCTGTGAAAATTGCAATTTATATTTTGTTCCTATTCTGGCATCTTACTCCTGCTAACTGGGCAAAGAGGCATCTTTTTGAAGTCATGTCCTCTTATATTTAGCAGGGGGAGAGCAACTGTCCCTCTCCATCCCAGCATTGGCATCTTTTCCAGTGGCTCTTGCTGGTCTCTCTCTCTCTCTCTCTCTCTCTCTCTCTCTCTCTCTCTCTCTCTCTCTCTTAAGATTGTGAGCACTTTGTGGACAGGGAACTATTTATTGATTTACGATATTATTGATTATTGATTATTATTTATTGATTTACTCGTATTTTACTATGTAAGCCACTTTGGGCACAATCCTAATCAATATTCCAGCACTGCCCTAGTCGCAATGCACACCCAAAGTAAGGTGACAAACATGCCCTTACCCTGAGAAGGCCCCCCCCCTTGATTGCCTCTCACTGCAGGATGTAGTGCACGCTACATTGGCGCAGCTATGTCAGTGCTGGAAAGTTGGTTAGGATTGTGCCCTTTGTTAACTACTGTGTTGAAAAGCAATATATAAATATTTATTAGAAATAATAATTTTACTTGCTTTTTTGTCTCAATTTTGTAGCTTCGTTGATATGGAGGAAAAGGTCAGCTATAAATCATTTAAATAAATTAATAAATAAAATACTATAAGGCCACTGAGTGCCTCTACTCATCTAAGGCCCAACTTTGCAAAGCTGGCATAGCGGTGCCAATGGGACATGTGCTGCAGTTGGGTGTCACTCACGGAGGCCTCCTCAAAGTAAGGGAATATTTGTTCCCTTACGTCAGAGCTGTATTGCCCTTATGTCGGTGCTGGAAAGTGGGTTAGGATTGCATCCTAAAATGCAAATGTGATGATGCATAGAGATGTGAAAGCTGCCCTCAGAACAGTTCTTACATTTGCTCACCCAGATGTTGCACCGGTTTGAGACAGTGAAATGCAGTGATTAAATTCTGACTATGAGGAAACCCAGGTTTAAATCCCCAATTGGTTCATTGACTGTCTTTGGACAAGTCATTGCTC
Organism: Tiliqua scincoides; assembly: GCF_035046505.1. NCBI lineage: Eukaryota > Metazoa > Chordata > Lepidosauria > Squamata > Scincidae > Tiliqua > Tiliqua scincoides. The sequence goes on from NC_089824.1 coordinate 87,346,085, forward strand.
TGCAGCCTGGCCTATCGTACAGGAATCCTCTAAGGCAAAATTAGTGCTTTGAGGTTTTGTTTTTTTTTAATTTTTAAGAAAAGGCAGAGCATAAATATAAATATAAATATTTCCCTTGAGATTGGACATGACTTTATTCCATTCCTTTTTCACAGATCTCACATCTGAGCTTTTATTTCAGGCAAAACTCATTGGTCACACAGGAATATGAACATTTCTAAAAATTTCTCCTAGTGAAGAACCTCCTTCTTCTCCTGAAGAATCTCTTAGTGAAAAATCTTGTATTCAACCCGAACGGTGAATTATTGACCTCTTTCTCATATGTTGCTTTGGGTTGTGTCAACATGAAAGGCATCATACTTTCCACAGTAGCAAACCACGGGTGTCAAATGTAAGCCGGGGGGGGGGGCTTAACTGGCCTTCTGAGCTCTCCAATAAGATTTACAAAATCCCTACTGCCCTCTTTCAATCATTTTTCAGAGTCAAAAAATCAGAAAGTCAGGCTTGTGTACTACTGTTAGATGCACTGATTGAATATCCCCAATTTCCCATATCAATCAACTCATGCACTCGAGGCAAGCTTGCAACAAATCAGTATTCCTTAAATGCAGAAGATGAAACAGGATGTGAGTTTTGACAGTGAATGCTCTTTGACTGTAACCTTACCTGAGGGAGTGCTGGCCTCCAGATGCCTCTGCAGCGTTCTCCAACAGGTTTCCCAACTCCCTTGTAGGAGGCACTGGGAAGCACTGTTTTAGGAAATGACAGGATATTCCTGCATGAATAGACCTCTGCATGTGTAATGTGAACCCTCTTGTTCCTGGCCTGTAAAGTTGTGAAAATGAGAGCCAAGTTGTATGTTCTGAACTGAGAATCTTGAACTTGAAGAGGCAAAAAGAGATAAAACGGCCCCCCTCCCTAATCTTTTTTCACTGCTGACTGCAGCTGTGGGTTGACAATGTCTTGTTTTTGTCTCAGAAAGCCCCAGGATGGAATGACACTATATAATGATATGTCATGTCTGAATCCCGTCTGCTGGACTGGATTCTGACCAGACTCCTGGAATTTTAGTTCATGGCGAGACACACCAGTGCCCAGGGCTTGGGCTCCAAGAGGGGTGGACATTGGCGGACCCTGAGACTGTCCCCCTTTGGCAAGGATGACCTCCGATATGGCTGGGGGAAGGGGTTCTAGCACACGTCTTCCTCCTGAACTTTTGGCCTTTCTTGTGGGTTGCTGGGGCTTTGCTTTGCAGTGTGAACTCCTACCCTTCTGTGGGCCTCCTCATTGACCAGCCAGCTTAGTTCCCAGGGTTAGTTCCCAGGCCTGACCCATCCCTTTCTCCCTGTGGCCACTTTCATTTGGGCTTCTGAGCCACATTTGCCCTTTTTGCCTGCCCCCTTCATGCTGTCACTGGTGCGCTTGCACTACCTTGCTCAGATGCCTTGGCAGGCACCTGGCACAGATGGCTTCTCACTTGCCTTGTCAGGGTGAGCGCTGCAGTGCCAAGCTGGGACTCATGACTTCCGGGGCCGATGCTCACCCCAGAATGAATGCACTGCTGCTTTCATTGGTGACTTTCCCTTAAATTTTGCTCCCCGAGACCCCCCAAATTGTCCAAATTCCTCCCATATCACTGCCTGTGAGTGATATGGCAAGAACATTGGGGGTGGCATATCACATCAACACAACGGACAACAGAATGTTCACTCTCAGACTACCTACAAAGCTGAAATTTGCGGTAAGACTTGGTACTGGACTAAAAATGGAGTTGAGTTGACTTCTGTAAATGAGAGACACACAGTCACATATACCCTTACACACCTGAATTACCCTCTCAGGCTCCCATGAATAGGAGCCCCTAATTTGTGACTTACCATTTGATTGCTTTCATCTCTACTGCATAATTATTACATTTCCAGCCATGCTTTTGCATCTAGAATCATTAGTGATTGCTGGTTATTATCTGTGAAATACTCAAGGAAGTCATCAATCTCTCATTGTGTTGCTCCCTTTAATCAGTCCACTTGTTTTCTAACTGGAGAGAAAGATACAATTTTTTTAAAAAGCTAGTTCAGTGACCTGTCGTAGGCACTGCCTTCTGCTAGTATCCAGTGTGCAAGGATTTGTCTTCCATTTCTCACCTTATAGATGTTATTCATGCTAGTTATTTAGTCTGATTATCATTTCTCTCTGTATGGCTGACAGGGGACCAGTAGATGTGTCTGCAGATGAATACTCCTTTTTAATGTCTCCTGCTGTAATGTACCCCCCCCCCACAAATACACACACACACACACACACAAACACACACACGTTTGCACATTGCCTCCATGGGGAGATATGTGGGCTTCAAAGGAGGGAAGAGCTTGCGCAATCATGCCACATGATATGCACAAACACACTCTTTGATGTCACAGCGTCGCAGAAACGGAAAGTTTGAAGCCCACACATTCTGAACTGTGCAACGTAGCTCTGAACTGGAGGCGTGAGATGCCCCTGAGAAAGTTCCTTAAATAACCTTGCCAAAATTATCCCTATAAACATTTGTTCATAGAATTATTCCTTAGCTTGCTTAGAAAATGTCAACAGATGTTTCTCCCAAACAGAAGACACCAGCCGTTTTGATGTATTTGTTTACTTGTGGCTTTTTACCACTATAACAGCTCAAGCCAATCCTTTCCCCTACCATGCCAAAATGAACTGTGCTGGGTGTTGTGTGTGTGTGTGGGGGGGGCAGATAAGGAGACTTGTAAGTCTCCTGCTGGCCAGTGGGTCTCCTCAGATACATGCTAGCACTTTCGTTGTTAAGGGGTATGCCGGCTGCTATTGGAAGGATAGCATCCAGTGCAAGTTGCCTGTGCTGGGTGCCACTTCGTCCTGCCTCTGTCATACCTCTAGCCCCGCCCCCTTGTTCTGTCTTGCTCTGCTCTCACCCTGCACTTGGAAAACTTAGCAGCTTATCTTTTGCCACTATGTGGGGATCAGGAGAAGTGATATAGTGGTATAGGGTTCAAGGTGACAGAGGCTGGTGGTGTCATCGGTGGTAGCGACCGGTATGTCAGATTTGCCACCTTAATTTGGATCTAAGTACACCCTCGGTGTCAGTTATTTTCTGTCCCTCGTATAACATGAAGCATGCCAGCGGCACTGATTTTATAAGGCATGTGGTGTTCCCTTCCGTATTCGTAATGAAAGTGGTTTCTACTTTATTTGTTTTTAATTCATGATGTAGCAATAGTGTTCCCTTACAAACTGGTTAAAAAGTACCAATTCATTTTTCATAGGCTGTGAAACAGGAAAGCCATGTTTTACAACTGTTATCTGTCACCCGCATAAATTATTGGTGTCTCCGTGTTGAAATGAACCCTCCCCTACCTGTTTAATTTCATTAAAACCAAATCTCTACACAGGCGTAGGAAGGAATAGTCTAATGTTATTAGCTAAGGAAAATTATATCTGCGCCTTTGTGCTAATGCTACATGACATCTGTGACGCACAAATAGTTGACATCCAGGATGTTAATCTCATTAATGTTTCAAATGAAGCTCAGAGGAGGAAAGATATGCTTTTAAGATATCTCCTTCTTAACTTGGCAGAAATAATATTGATCATTCGCCTGTTGGGCTGGAGACAGAAAATATGTTTTATTTTTTCCCCTTCCAGAAAGTTGAAAATGGCTTGAGTGAGAGTTAGAGGTGGCTTATCATTTGATTTCCACATGACATTTGCCTTCTGTTTTCTGGCCAAACATGTTTTCACTTTTTTTTTAACAATACAAAAGCTGTAGAACCAGTTTATTACCAGTGAAATAAAGCAAGTGTGCATACCACGAGCAACTGTTCTCAAATCACCCTAACTAGCTACAGTTATCCATGATCTGCTCACCTCCAGGTTGGACTACAGCAGGGGTCTCTAAACTTTTCAGCCAAAGGGCCACATCAAATACCTGACACAGTGTTGAGGGCCAGAAAAAAAAATTAAATATAAAATTTAAACAAATACATTAGAGATGGAACTTAGATGAATGAATAAATGAATGAATGGGTTAAAATTCCCAGGATTTCTCCACACACCAACACATACCACAGAAATAAAGCACACACTTCAATGAACCTTCATTCCCCCACCCGACAAGCACAGCTCTGGTTGTGTTTGGTCAACTGTGTCAGAGGCTCTCAGGACCAGAAGCTGGCTGTGGGTCAGATAGAGGCTTGCCACAGGCTGCATCTGGCCCCTGGAGTTTGGAGACCCCTGGACTACAGTAATGTGTTTTCTGTGTCCATGAAAAGCATTCTGAAACGTCAGTTGGGGCAAAATGCAGAAGCCAGAGATCTAATCAGGGGTGCCAGGTAGAATCATATCACCCCAATTCTGTGTAATTATCAGTGGCTACCAATTTGTTTCTGGGTTCAGTTCAAGGTGCTGGTTATGACTATTAAGGCCCTGAGCAATTTGAGACCAGGTTATTCAAGGACCATCATCTCTCCTAAGAGCTGTCCTACTTGCTCTGATCCTCAGGATGCCCTATGAACCAGGTAGTTCCATCACAGGGATTGAGGGAGGTTGGGGTGGAGGTGGAATGGGGAGGAGAAGGGGTTAGGGGAGAGCAGATAGGGCCTGGGAAATGGGCCGGATCAGTGGTGACAGCATACACTGTATCCTAACCCCAAGCCTGATCAACCTGCATGGATCAACTCAGACTTAGGTCTTGAAACTGGTCAACATGGATCTGCGCCAGCAATATCACAGGTCCATGTTGACCCATTGAGGCTGCTGGGGTTTACACTGGGGCAAGGGGACAAAGTTCCCTTTCCCTGCATAGAATTTCAACAGCCAAAATTCTCCCACAAAATACAGCGTACCCCATGCCAGCACCGCTGTGTGACATGTCATCACCACTGCATTTCAATGAGAAAGACTGGACCGATGCACCCTGTATCCTAAACCCCTTCCCAACACTCATCCATCGGAATGGATCGACTTGGACTTGTGCCAGCAAGATCCCATAGAGACCTCCAGCAGTCAAAATTTCCCTGCAGGATACAGGGTAGCCTATACCAGTGCTGCTGCATCACAATGCAGGAATTTAAATAGGACGGGGTAGTTACTCTCAGGTACGCATGTATAGGTTTGCTGCCTCAGCCTCATCTACACCTAATGTTTCGACAGATCAATGTTTTCTTGAAACAAGACACTTCTTTTTGAGATATGGGACCACCTGTTGTGTTAGATGGAATTGTGTTCAGCTGAATTGTGTTCATTTCATCCTAACACAACAGGTGTTCAATTCCCTGTATTTATGTGAGAATTTGCAGTCTGACTGATGATGGTTTTTTTGCCATCCTTTGGGTTTTTTGAATATTAAGCTGAAGGTGTTACCTAAAATCTCTCTGTAAATTTTGCTTTAGTGAATCCCAGGAACCCTCACAGCAGTGGCTAATGTTTGCTCTTCTCCTGCCTTTTCTTATCACAAAATTCTTCGCACCAGAAATGGATAGTGAATTATTTCTTTACAAACAATTTTATTTATTCTTATGTTTTGTCTAGTTAATGTTCTCATTTTTAAAGTATTTCTAAACTGAGCTAGGAAAAAAAAAAATCAATCTATCAAACTACATAATGTCTCCGCCAGGTTAATTAAATATAAGAAATGCTCTTAAAAGCCATATCACCTTCAACCCTCAGTGGTTTTGGGGTTCATAAAATTAAAATGGTTGGCATTAATACCTGATGTTGAGCTAGATTGGCTTTTTATTCCATTTATTTTGTTTCTTGATTGAAACTCATATCTCTCCTTTCCAAAATATAAAATGCTAGTACAGTAGCAATGCAACCCTATACATGCCCACTCAGAAGTATGCTCCATTGAGTTCAGTTTGGCAGGAGGTGTGGTCTGGAGGTCAAGCTGTTGCCCTGCCTGAAGATGCTAAGCAGGATCAACCTTAGCTGGGAGACTGGTAGCTGTTGATGGAACTCGCAAAGGAATGTGTGGAATGTGGTGGAGTCAGCTGACAAGAAACAGATAAGATCTTGAGAACTGGCCAAGGGGTGATCTGTAGCTGCCTGTGAAGGCCTGGAAGGTATTGGATTGCAGCCAGGTTGATGACTACAAATTGAAAGGGAAAGCTGTGGAGGAATTGATGGTTCTCTGAATTGCACATAGAACAGAATATCAGCAGCCTGTCAATGAGCAGCCTGCCAACTGTAAACCACCTTGAGAAAGGCGGTATAAAAATCCAGATAGGAATGTTTAAGACTGCAGCCCAAATTTGTTCCATATCACCCCAATCCTGATAACTAAAGTCTAGCTCCCATAAGAATGGCAGTGCTGATGGGAAAAAAAGTTTGGATTTAACTTCGGTAAGTATTTAATGGCACAATCCTAAGCCTGCCTACTCAGGAGTAAGTCCCATTATATTCAATGGGGATCACTTCTAGAAAAGTGCATACTATGTATGATTGTAGACTACTAGCCCAGTTGTAAGGACTGTTTACAATGGCGGAACTCCTGTTCTGCTTTCATAAATGCTGTGGTGCCACCATAAATTTCACACGATTGTTGTTCCCCGTTGGAGCTGCTTATACAAATAGCTGGCAGCTTGGCGTGCCCGCCACTGATAGACCCAGCCTAGTGATTGGATCACCACTACATTTCTGGGTGGTGACCAATGCATTTCTATTGTGGGGGCAGTTGTGAAGGTCTCATCTAGGTAAATTATTCCCTTTCCTGGGGATAAGCCTCCATGGTATAGGGCAGGGGTCGGCAACCTTAAACATTCAAAGAGCCATTTGGACCCGTTTTCCGGAGAAAAGAAAACCTCGGGAGCCACAAAACCCTCTTGACATCTAAAATGAAGATAACACTGCATATATATATATATATATATATATATATATATATATATATATATATATATATATATATATATATATATATATATATATATTACCTTTATGCTATGTATAAAAAAACTATAGTGTGTTAAAATCAATGAGTTTTTGTTTAACTCCAAAGTGGAGTCAGGGGAGGGGGGGAAAACCCGACAGATGCTGCTTTGCGCTGAATCAAAGCAATGGGAAGACTTCTGCAGGCTTACTCAGAAGTAAGCGCCTCTCTGATTTCCATGGGGCTTCCTCCTTAGTCAGTGTGTGTACTATTAGGATCGCATCCTCCACCCTCAGACTTCTTTTGGGAAGTCTGCCCTATCGGTTTCAGAGGGATTGACTTCCATGCTCAGGCACGCTGACCAGGAGAGAAATCGCACGAAGGCCAGAGGGGCTGATTACGGAGTCGGCTCCCAATCCTAAGCATGCCTACTCAGAAGTAAGTCCCATTCAGTTCAATGGGGTTTACTCCCAGGAAAGTGTGCACTCCCTGCAGGCGCACTCCAGGGAGCTCCAGGGTCGGTCACTCCATCTCTTCTGCAGTGGGGGGGGGGGCAACATTAAGGCAAAGGGCGTCACGAAGCCTGCCAGACTCAGAGGGATGGAGCTGAAGGATCCCCCTGCCTGCTCTGTGCAGGGGAGGGGTGGTGCCAGGGTGAGAAGAGCCCAGCCTGGGTGCAGGGGAGGCGCACGTGCACCTCGGGCTGAGCACTCCAAGTTGTGGGGAGGGGTTGGAGGAGGCTTCGGAGCGCAGCTTATCTGTCTCGGAAATGCCTTTGTATTTTTACATAGTAGTTTAGCAAAGGGGGTGACAGAGAGGCGCTCTGTCACCCCCTTTGCCACTTTCACCCGCCCTTCCCCGCTGAGCCCATGTGCCACCAGCTCTCCCTGCCCGGCCACAGGGGTCCCTGCAAAGTGCCCCCCGCGCCTGTCACCAGCGGCTCTGTCCCGCGGTTCAGCCCCCTGCCCGCTGCAGGGAGAAGGAAGGAAGGGTGCAGGGAAGAGGTGCCCTGCTTCTCCCCGCGCCTGCTCACAGTGGGGCATGGAGAGCAGGTGCGGGAGAGCACTGCCAGCTCTCCCTGCCACAGGGGTCCCTGCAAAGCGCCCCCGTGCCCGCCACCAGCGGCCCTGTCCCGCAGCGCCTGCTCGCAGTGGGGCGCAGAAAGCAGGTGCGGGAGAGCGCCGCTGCCCCTGCCTGCCGAAGTAGCTGCTGTGGGCGAGGCGGCACTCACCAGCAGCCAGCACCCGCAGCACATGGCGCCAGAGAGAGGCGCCCTTGGGGCTGGGCTGGCTGGGTGGCGGCCACGGGGAAGGCGCCCCGCTTCCAGCCCCCACTTGGGAGCCACAGCAGACCACTGAAAGAGCCGCATGCGGCTCTAAAAACACAGGTTGCAGACCCCAGGTATAGGGGATCTACTCAGACCTGTCCAAAATAGTTGGCACACAACAAGATCAGATCCAGGAAGGGGAATAGGATTTGTTGGCTGCTGCCGCCGCTGCCACCAAACCTGCCCAATTCCCAAACCTGATCCACCCATCATCCCTTCCTGCCCAGTTTCACACTCTCCCCCTAATAAAACTCTCAGGCCAGTTCTGATCTCTACAGGAGCTGGTGTTATAAGCTCCCTCTGGCCTGGGCAAATCTTCTTTCCTCTCCTCAGGGCATGACAATCACAATCTATCCTTGGGAAGGAGTGGCATCAACAGTCCTCTCAAGCTAGTGCTGGTCTCCATAGGATTTGAATGGAATGCTGGTGATTTAAATTCCTTGGATGTTCTCCCAGACCGGAACCTCCAAACTCACATGGCTGAAATTTGGAAAACAAATCCAACTTCAAATACTTTTTGATATCTTAATTGGATTTTACAGAACAGAACTAAGTTTGAAATTTTATTTTTGACAAAAATACTACAGCAGGTCTTCTCTCCCAGATCTTATTTGCTTTGTCTTCTATGCAGAAGTGTTTGCACCAGCCCTGGGCTCCCGACAATATTGATTAAAGGGAGATGTTACCCACAGGATTTCTCGACTTACAACCTGTATTTGTGTTTTCCATGGGAATGTGAAGAAGCCCCTCTGATCAATGATTAATGTTACAAGGTTTTTTGAAAGTTTTTTTTCTTTACCTTAGAAATATCTCCTAAGGAAGAAGCTTGAAATTTGCTTTGAAATTTTCCTTTAGGGCAAATTCAATGGCAACTCTCTTTCAAGTGGAACTGGATAATCAAAATCAATAGCATTAGTAAATAGAATAACTATGGCCCTGATTTCTTGTTTCTCTTTTGACACATATTCATTTCTTTCTCTCTTCTAAACAATATCTACATAAGAATAATTTCCTTTGGGAAATATAGTAATACTTCCAAAAGGAAACCAAAAAATACTAAACTCCACTTGCCACCTTAAAGAAAGGAAAGGCTTTTTCATCAATTCCAAGATAAAAAGTTCTTGACTTTTCCCCTTCTGTCCTCCAAACTTCAACCATGGTCACTTTTCTTTTTTAAACTGGAAAAAAAAGGATGAAATCACCTTGCTTGTAGCTAACTAGTCTGATATATTCTATAATGGATGTTGGTTGTATTATTAGTGAAGGTCAAGCTGAAATTTTGCTTTACCCAGTTGGCTTCTAAAAAATTGAAGGTTAGAATTTTTTTCCCTTCTCAGAAGTTCAAGAACAGCACATAAGGACCAGAGAATACTCCAGTCTCATTAATTAATCAAGTCATGTCACAGCCGATCTTGTTAATCCATCCTTGGAGAAAACTCAAATGATGTTTCAATTCTCTATGCAAGAATAGCCAGAAGAGTGAACGGTGATAATGCTATACAATTACAGAGATGGGCAGCATTGGTGCCACCAGAAATTATACTAAATCAAATTCTTTTCCCTCCAGCTATTCAAAGATTTTTTGAGGATGTTATCTTTGCAAACTAATCTGTTCAGGGGACAGTAGTAGGCCTCAATGTTTATGCTAAACAGCCTAAGGCTGTAACACTATGAACTCCATGGGAAAATAATACGCCAGCAGGTTTAAAATTATGCTGGTGTGATACTGAGTGAAACAGTTGTAGTATTCATCAAAAAGATTGATTTGCAAACACCCTGAGCAACACTGTCCATTTAGACAGGCTTGCAAGGCATAACTGGATTGGCATCCTGTGCAATGTAAATGAAGTTTGGTCATGTGTTCGGGTTCCCTTTGGATGTTTCCTTTGGGGAATGCTGCTGGGGAGTGGGCCTGGTCTGCACTCTTCAAGTTCTGGGCGATCTAAGCCATGTGAGAGGAACTCATAATGTGGAGCAGGTGGTGGTGGTGGTGTCATCAACATGGGAAGGAGCTATGCCTTTTGAGTTCTTCCCAACTAGTCTAGACTTTTCATTTTATAGAAGTGACATGGGAGAGGCACCTGCTGTCGTAGCTCTCACCAGTGATGTGTGGTGAGGTCCAAGACTGGGGAGGCACTGCTCGCAGAGTTCAGTGACCCAGAAGTATGTCATCACTGCCAAGCTTCTGGGTCACCAAGAATCGGCATGCGCAATCGCTGGGAAGACTAAGCTTTACAGGGGAGACAAGTGCTGAGGCAAACAAGATCTGAACCTCCCCTGCAATTGCCCAACCACCCAGAAACTGGGTAGTGTGTGTTCCCAGTGTGAATTCCTGTGATGGCGCATGTGCTCCATGCAGTTTCTGGGTGGTTGCATGATTGCTTAGGGAGGTTGAGCTCTCGTCTTCCTCACCACCCATCTCTTCCTGTATAGAGACTTAGCTGTGACAGCAAAACTGCAGCCTCCCCAGTGATCATGCAACAACTCAGAAACTGGGTGGAACATGTGTGCAATCTCAAGGAATCACACTGTGCAGGTGCTTCACCCAGTTTCTGAGTCGTTGCACAATCATTGGGGGCGCTCAGTTCTCATCTGCCTCAGCACTAGTCTAGCAGCAGATCAGACTCCCCTGTGATTGTGCAACCCAGGGCTGTTCAAACTGGGGTGTTGTGACACCTCAGCCTGTGGGCCCTGACCACTTTCACCTTAAGGGGTGGGGCAGCCTGGAGGCAGGGAGGAGGCAGCGGCGCAATCCCCAGGATAGCACTGCTCAGGGGGCTGCAGGGGCTTGGGTGCACTTACCCGAGCCTCCTGCAGCCTCCCGGGGGTGCGGAGAGCCCTACGTGACCTTCTGCAGGGCTCCCCAAAGCTTTGAAGCAAAAGCGGAGCGATCGTGCCCCACCTCTGCTAAAGCAGATGTGGAGCGCGATCCTTCCACATTCACTTCTGAAGTTGCGGGGAGCCTGCAGACGGTCGCACAGGGCTCCTGGCACCCCCAGGAGGCTGCAGGAGTTTTGGGTAAGTACACCCAAGCCCCTGCAGCCCCCCTGAGTGGCACAATCCTGGAGATTGCACCACTGCCTGCCCCCCTGCCCCCACAAGAACTTTAGAGTGGCTCAAACTCTGCCTTCCCTGACTGCATGACCCTGGCTCTCCCATGACAAAGGTCACATCAGAAGAAAACCCAGAATGCCTAATTCTCAGTCTCATTGTAGTATGTTTCTGTCACGTGTCTGCTTGCACCAGTGTTGCTGATGGTGTGATGGCAGAAATGCCACAAGACATGATGTGAGTCATGTTTAATCTTTCTTCTCTCTTGCAATGGCCATGCCCTTCCTTTGCTGTGTCTGAGCTTTGAGAGCTACCATGAAGCTGCATCTGTAGGTCTGTAGCCACACTTTCTGACAACGCCTAAGGCTTTATTGACTTTATTTTTAAAATGATGGTGGTTTTTGTTGTTGCTCACTGAGCAAACCCTATGTTGTACTATGTTGTCATATGACACCGTGGGTGCTGGTCTAGTTTACAATTACAGTTGGGGACATCATGCTTGTGCAGTGTTCTGCATCCATACCTTTTCTTTTATGTCTTTCTTTTGCTGCTGCAACAAAAAAACAATATTGGGTATGATTTTATTGCCATATGGTAGTTTGGAGTGCTTTCTTGGGGGTTCAAGCAGGCTACTATAATCTTTAGAACAACCTATATATAAGGTTGTTATAACTGTACAAGTAGTGAGCCCTAGCTTAGGACCCATTTGTGGACATTGATTATATGTCTGTCTCAGTTCATTATCTTTATTTCTAAATGTTAAGCACATCACAGTTACCTAGGATTGAAAAAAGGGAGTAATTATTATTAACAGTAGATTAATCAGTAGATTAATCAGTAGATTAATCAACTAAAGTTTCATCGTTGATTAGTCAGTGAAGGTCAATTCTAAATGACAGGACTGCATGTTAAGGACGTATTTTTTCGCAGTTGTTTGGTTCAAGTATATTACTGTAATAAGACATAAATACAATTTTGAATTTGGGATTTGGTTTCCACTGTGTTTTGTAAGCATGGGATTATAACCACTATTTGAGCTCTAAATTCTGGATTCTACATAATCAGCACAAATTCTTTCTCTCTTTTATCACATTTTTCATGCATGGTAGAAATTTATTCTGATTCCATGAGTTGGGTTGAATGATGGAACGTAATGGAAGACTCACTGTTGTCTGGTATGAAAGAATGGATAGTGAAAAGGATGCAGACCTTGGATATCACAATCCAAATCCTTGCTTTTCTAGAGGGATTCAGATAAAATGCTCTCCCCCCCCCCCAGTAGCCAGAACTAATAGCTACTTTTCACTCTTGAGTATCTGATAGTCCCATCTTATAGAGAGGCTATGGCAGCAGATTTCTCAATCTGCTGCCATAAACCGTCTAACGGTCATGCAACTGTTGTGTCGCCTTTATGAACACTGGAGCTACCGACAGAAACAGCTGGAAGCTCAGTATGCCTGCAAGACATGGACCCACCCTGCCCAGAGAAGGAAAGGTGCTAGTGGGGGTAGGTCATGAGCAGTTTGAGGAAGGTTTCCTACCACATCTGCAGTTTGTGAGAATGAGGTCTATGTGTTCCAATACCAGGTCTAATCTCAACTCCTGATGAGCCTCTACACATATCCTGTAGGATCAAAGGGATGTATGGGTGCAAATTAAGTATGTCCTTTTTCCATCTGCTCTCCACCAAGTCCCACTAGTTTGCTGCTACCAATGAAATAGGAGAAGAGACAGTAAAAAAAGTTTCAAAGAAAAAAAATACTTGCAGTTGAAAAGAATATCTGTGTCTACCAGTAGTACAGGTCATAGCCTTTGGGACAGAGAATCCTAAAGCTATTCCCTTTGCACAGGTGTGTGAGACCTCATGGCATGGTGTACTCCATGCTGGCCTGTAAAGCTCATGGAGGAGCTGCTGATGAAGAATGCACCTCCACACATCAATGAGGCAAAGAATAGATGTCTGAGACTGGTAGCCTCAGACAGCCCAATCCTGAGCTGCCCATTGTACCGGAACTGCCGGTGTGCCAAAATGGCTGCTGTGGCATCCTGCACACAAAAGGGCAGCCTCTTGGGCAGCCAGCTTACAACAGGTGGCTCCTTGGGGGAAGGCAAGTAGCCCCACAATGAGGTTACTTGATTCGATGGCAACCATTGGGTCACTGTAGAATCAAGAGCCTCTGTGTTGAGCCAGTGGCGCTGGACTGGTGCTGAAGGCTGCGAATGTGCTTTACAGCATGTTTGCAACATTCACCGCCCACAGAGCGCCAGCAGTGCAAGCTCAGGACTGGGCTCGGAGTGATCTGCTTCCTGGGCAATACACTGCCCCCTGGTTTCCTGCAGGTGGCATTGCAGCTACTTTCAAACAAACCTATCAGAATATCAGAAGAAACTATCTTCAAATTAACTTCCTTTGCCAATCAAACATGACAATTTTTCCTCTTTTCTAAAACAAGTCAAGTTCAAGAACATTAAAAAATGAAATCTAGCCTAATACAAAATCCAGGTGAGTTTTTAATTGGCACACTGCTCACATTTCAAGGTCTGTAGCCACACTTTCCGACAACGCCTAAGGCTTTATTGATTTAATTTTTAAAATGAGTTTATTCTTTTGCTGAGTGCACCTACAAAAGCAAATGTTGCATGCCTTGTTCGTTTAGGAGACAACCCAAGCAACACAGGTGGTCACTGTGCATGAGTTGCATAAGTACTTGTGGATTAATTATCTCTTTATGGCACTCAGATTGGCTTAGATTGGCTCTTGTTCACTTTTTGGGACACATAGGGTATGAAGGGGTTCGGAATCCTCACACTATGGATCCCAGTTGAAAAATTATTTCAAAGATAGCAGTGAGGTGTTCAAATCTTGTTTGGTGAGGGCTCTCTTCCTGCTGCTTGTGCAGCTTCCTTGCCTGCCTCCTGCTGCTTGATCTAATTTGTCTACTGGGAAAGGACAGAAGGAAGCACAAGTGGCAACAGAAGCAATCTCTTCTCTTACTTACTTCCCTCCCCCCACCCCAGGAATAATAGAGTCCATTATCAACTAAGTAGAATTTCTCATGTCTCACTTCCTGCCTCTGTTTCTTTCATTTATTTATCATAACAATGTTGTGTCCCGCCTTTCTGCAAGTACTCAAGATGGCTGACATCCAAAATCATCTCAAAATACAATCAGGCAGACCTGAACGTAATGTTCTGCTGGCTGACCATTCCTTTGTTTGAGACATTGCTGGTTCATGCCCCAGTAAGGTCACCTGATGGGATCTCATGGTTATGAGATTCCTAGAGATCTCTCTTGGGTTTTTTCAGAGGAGATAGCCATCAAAGTTGCAAAACATGTGACTCCATCCAGGGGAAAGGGATATTACATATAGGAATACAGGTAGCTGCCTTAGAAAGATATGTCGTTGTCCCTATATCCGTGGATCCCATATGCATGGATTTGCTTGTGGTTCATAAATCCCCCCATCATGCAGATGACTTTCTAGCCTCTGACTGCAGTCCACCTGTTGCTGTCTCTTGTATCCCTGCGCTGTCTGTGCTCTCTACAAATGTTAACAGGAAGTGCTAACAGGAAGTAGAATCAGACAAATTGCCCTATGGTCAGCCCTGTATGTGTGTGCACACATTTTTTTTCCTTTAAAAGTTCATCTGATATAGTGGAACCTTGGTTGTCATTTCCATTGTTCTGTAAAATAATGAACATCAGCTGGAAAGTGAACCACTGAATTTTATCTGGTGTAAATGTGAGATATGGACTCTGAAGAAACGCTGTTGGGGCTATGGAAAATATTCTCTCTCTCTTAATCAAGCAGCCTTTATAAAACAAGTTTAACTGTAGCATTTTGTAGAGCAAAGGAGAATTCAATAAGCAAAGGCCAACTCATTTCAACAGTTCATAAATTTGGATCTGCTTTCTCTCCATCCAGAGGAAGCTGTTTATTTTATGTGCAGTCGGTGTCTATAAAAGAAGAAAACAGGAAAGCATAAAGAAGTTATCCCCATGTAATTTATATTTTGCTAGCTTATTGATTCCCCATCTCCACAACCACAACATGTGTTTCATTATGGTCATTTGTTTCCCATTTGAAAATGAGCAGCATTCAAATGATAATTAAGATATACATGAACTTTGGAGTGCAGCTTTCATTAATTTTTAGTGCAACTGACATTTTGGAATAGAACAATCTTGATGCGAAAAGGTGAACAATATTTCACCTAATCAATCCCATTTACTTGACGGGTGCTATTAACATGAGCAGACTGGAAAGACCTTGGCCTCTGTCAGTTGCTTGTCATAATTTTCTCCCACAGTGAAGGACAATTTAAATGCAAGGTCTTATTATTTATATTAATTTGAATGTGGTCAGAGTGAAATCAGTAATCTCGCTAACCAATCTGAATTAACAACAACAAAGTATCCTGTGTGACAGTGTGTGTATATTAATCCATTTTATAACCCAGACCTAGTATTTTTCAGCCCAGTTGGGCTTTCCATGTAGATGGAATAGTGGATAGAGTGTAGAACTTCCTAGCCAATTGGATAGCTATGAATTGCTATTCTCTTACAGCCCAATCCTAACGTGCAGTGGGGGATTGCAGTCCCCCTCCAGGCACGCACACATGATTTTTGCAGCCACGGTGTCTTTCTATTGAAATCAATGGAGACATCAAATCATACCATTCATACCAGGAAGGCTGTATCGTGCAGTTCAGTGGTGATAATTGTGACTATTGAACATGATATAATAGTTATTCTTGATCGTTGGGACTCAGCAGGCAGGCAGCCATACAAGTCTGACAGATTGACCCAACACCCCAAACAACCACTTGTGTTGGCTTTTGGTACAACCATATTGGAGGTTCAGACTTCATGGGGAACCACATCTGCATACTGGTTGCTCTAATTGGCCCTTCTCCCAAGGCTGCATTCATGTGATAAAAGATATATGCCTTTTATGGAGTCTCACCAATACCGTCTTTTTTTAATCCACTACTGGTTTTACGCATAAGGAAGGAGGGATTTGAACCCAGAGTCCCAAAGCTGCAGAATTACACCAGCAAAAGCAAGTACACCAACAGAAGCACTGGGCCACAGCACTGATGTATCTGTCTCAGGCCCTTGTAAAGGTTGGCTATGTGTGGGATAGCAGGGATTCTGAAAGCCACTGTGAAGCTACTTATCAGTGCATCCAGTCCAGAAGCAATCTATGATGGTTCCCATTAGGTGAACATCTGGGCTCTATTTTGAAAGCATTCAAGGGCTACATTTCTAAGGACTTTTTGAAAAAAGCCCAGCAACACAGTATTGCCAGTTTGAATCATCTCTTTGTTCAGAGACAGTAAAAATAACGCAGGCGGCTTCCTTTGTGTAATATGATCAGAAGCACTCAGGCCATCGAACCAAAATGTGCTGTCTTCGAAGCCTGCTGTGACTGATGAGGAAGCCCGCTGCGAAAGACCTACATAATTCAGTCCCGTGGCTTTGAAGGGCATATTTTGCCTCCGCAAGGTCTATGATATCCTCTGATCCTTGTCAGGTCATCTGATGCTCGCCTGGCAGAAGATCTTCTCCCTGGAAACAGTCCTTCTTGCCGCTGCCACCGCTAGTGCAATTTGCATTTGCGCTGCTTAAGGAACCAGTGCTTTCTCCCTGGATTGATATCGTAACCACCAGCTACTGTTTGTGAGGATGTGGCATGGGTGGCTCAAGCCTGCTGTTCCCACACTTGTCACTATCCCTGATGTACATTGCAATCAGGGGAAAAATTAAGCTCAACAGATCCCCTGTGCAATCACTGGGCCTTTAATGCTCAGTTAAATGCTATTGATTTCAGCGGCTGTGCCTGACTTCCTCGGGTCTGTGGTTCACATCTGTTAAATGTTTGCCACAGAAAGCGAGTGCTCATGCTGTCCACATTTTATGCAAGAGTCAGGCAGTCACACTGCCCTAAGCATGTGGTAGGGATGTCTGTATGTATCGGTGCAGATTATTTCTGTGGCTACTTCTGCAGCACAGAAAAGTGACATCCCATGTCCAGGACAGTCACAGAAGCAGAAACAAGGTATTTGCAAGGGGAATCATTTGTTCACGATTACTTTGCATCCTAGCATAAATGTGCATTCTTCCCCATTCAACAGGTTGTTGGCTATTTTGTCATTGTTCCCCATCTAAGTGCTCAGCAGTTTGCTTTTTCTTCTCCTTGTTCCCTGTGTAAGTTCTGCCTGGCCTGCTATTGCTGCTTGTTCCTCATCGAAGTGCAGTGTGGCTTGCTATTTTCCTTGGTTTGAAGCTAATGCCCCTCCCCCCAAAAAAGGAAAAAAAAATTATTTATTTAACACATTTTTATACCGCCCTTCCTCCAAAGAGCTCAGGGCCTTGTACATAGCTGCTCCTCTTCTGTTGTCCTCACAACAACCCTGTGAGGTAGGTGAGGCTGAGAGAAAGTGAGTGGCCCAAGGTCACTCAGGAAGCTTCATGGTTGAGGGGGGATTCGAACCTGGATCAGTCCACCTCCCAATCCACTACACCATCCTGCCTCTCTCTCAAAAAAAAATGCATGACACAGATCTTGGAAGACACAGGGTCATGATTTATTCAAAATTACAGTACTGGGCTGCAATTAGCAGATGCAGCGGGTCCTGACTCAACTCCACCCCTTCAGTGCGGGCACCTAACTAGGAAGAGATAGTTGACCTTCCTCAGCACTGTGTTTGGTGAATCTTCTTGTCTCAGAATCTGGCTTCATGCACAGGCTCCACCCAGGTTCTTCACCGCCAGCTCCTTATCAAAGAACCAGCTGTCAAGCGGAGTTTCGAACTTCTTGGTTTGCGGCTAGCAGTTCTGTTCTTCTGAATGTCGGTTTGCATCTGAGGGGCCTTCTCTTCTGCTAAGGTTGTTTGGAGAATAAATAAAGTTGGCTTTCTTCCTTTACTTGTGTTTCAGCTTTTCCCGCCCCACTATCTTGGTCAATCATGCTCCCATGCATCCCTGCCTAATTGCCACCTCTCCACAATTTAGCCAAAGTCCTTTTCAACAACAATAATGGAAATGGCAGCCAGGGGAGGTGTGGGGGCCCAACTGGAAACATTTTCGCAAGGCTCCAGTTTCACAGCCAGGATGTGTAGAATCTCAGAGATATGAATAAAATTTATTATAGACTTTATATCTCTAAGGTAGACTGGAAAGCAATCAAAATGTGCGCTTAAAATGCATGTGAGTTAATGGACCAAATGCATCTGAGCACATTCTAATATAAAAGTGCCTACATGTAAGCCTATAGGTAGATTTCCTTTGTGTAGATTACCTTTGAAAAATAAATGGTTACAAAACCACTTATTTTAGTGATTGTGAAATGATTAGTAAAATTTTAGTGCAGGGCCCCCTTAGGTATGGGGCCCAATTGGGAACATTTAGTCCATTTGGTTTAAAGTTGGCTGTGATGGCACCTGTCTCTAGCAGACCTATCTTTCAGTCTAGGTTGGCCTGTTTGGTTCTTTTCTTTTTTTTTCTAGGGATGGTGATCTCACAAAAGGATTCAAAGGAGAGAGACCAGACCAATGCTTATACCTAGTTCTGTTCAAAAAGGGAAGTAGTTCTGTTGAGCAAGCCAAGGTCGTCTTTAAACATGGCAATTTTACACATTTCAGTATGTCAAATATTAATCTTTCTGTCAGAAGGCTAGCTCCACTATTCATCACGACTAATTCTTGCTTGTCTCAGCAATTATTATTTTAAACTGAAGAGATGGTCCCATCCGTTGGGGAGCTGTCTCCTAATGAAGGGGTCTTTCAAGCAATATCAGCACCTCTAGTTTACATGACTAATAGGAACGTTGTCGCTTCCACGGAATGTGTTGTTTTTTTTTCCACTCTTCTTTTACAGAGCCATATATTAAAAGAGAAAAATGTGTCAGAAGAGATAAAGAACCTTTTCAAAGATTTATTGTGTTCTATATGTTAATGGAAAATATCAATTCTATAAAAAGAGATTAACATTGATTTGTTATATCCAGCAGCTTATGAAATTGGACGGAGGATTAAACATAACAAGCAAGCAACAAATAATTTAATTTTCTCCCATTTTACGACAGCTGCCTCGTTCCATGGAAAGACGGCAGTCTGTATAATTTAATGAACCTAGAAATTGGGAATTTGGGCTCCTCCGATTAGTAATTTTTCCAGTTTCAACCTACTTATGCATATAAACAATGCAACTGAAAGCAAGATAAAATACCACCAAGGAGGCATTATTTTAATTCCTGACCAAAGCTGCACTTTCTTTGTTTGAGAATGATACTGTAATCCACAGTCTTACATTGGTAGGGATATCTCCAGACTGGTAGGTCAGTGCTTTATAACCTACTTCATGGTACCTGTCAGGTTTTGCTCCAATTGTAACCATGTTTAAATTAACGAACACTTCAGAGGGGCAATAATTTGTATTCCAGAACCTGAGACAGACATTCTGAATTAGTGCAGATGCATGGGGGAAGGGGGGGAGGCAGTAAGAGTGCATTGGTAATCCATGTCCCCATGCTGATGTGGTACTAAAACCTCTGCCCCACTACCACCACCACTTGAACCTGTTTGGACATACATGATCCTGCCCATGATTAGCAGTATGGAGTGTCTAGTGTCACATGAATGATCTCTCTCTCGGTATACTGCATTTGTCACAGTAGATATATGCTGTACTCATGGGTGTCTGGGGACAGGCTGTTGACCCGTCATTGGCATGGGAGATGGGGTTTGCAGGTGCATGCTCTACAAATTCGGAAGTCTTCATATATGCTGAGATCCCTAACATACAGGGACGCTAGACATTAGACAACATACTATTGATCAACAAAATGCACTTCATTAGGTATTAAATGGTTAGGTAATGTCTATGAATAAGTCACAGTCCCATCACTTATGTTCTTGCAGTTTCACCTCCCCATTCTCCCCACGAAAAGCATTTCTCTAAGGAGGCAAATGCTCTCCCTGTGAAGAGAATATCCACATGATTTGGAATTCTGATGCTCTCTCTAGGGAAAAGTGTAGGGGGTGGAGCTACGAGCATGTCAGTAACAGGCTTGTGGCAATACTTGTGAATGTTTTCTATCAGCCCAATCCTATCCTTCTACCCCTACTGATGCAGTGATGCCAAAATGAGTACCACTGCATCCAGTGGGGGGCAGGGCAGTTGTGGAGGTCTCCTCTGGGAAGTCTCCTCATTCCCTTACCTAGAGGTAAGCTTCCGCAGCACCAGGCCTCCCATTTCCAGGCCTCCCAGGAGTAAAGGACTACAACCAGCCACCTCTAAGGCGTGGCAAAGCCACACAGGTACCCAGGGCACCAGACTTGGAAGTGATGCAACCCTGGCCAAGGTGGCATCAGCTTTCTGGAGATCCCAGGATGGCACTGGAACATGATGCAGTGCTTCTGTCAATTTCCCCCACTCTGTCTGGGGAGATTGGCAGTGCTAATTTGGGCTCTCAGTGGGATGGTGCTGCCTTGCAATGGTTTGAAGAGTTTGGAGTTGGCCAATTTTGCACAAGATTCAGTTCCTCTTAAGTCCAGGGCCAGACATTCTCACCATTCTTTCTTCTTGTATAACTGTTGAATACCGACACCCCAAGGAGTCAATACCGATGCCAATACTGATCTAACGTGATTTTCCTTTTAAACGCTGAAGTTATCTGATCAAAATGCATGAAACGTACTTCAAGGTACCCTGTAAATATTTGGTTAAGAAGGGTCCTGAATATTTTGACGTTTAGAAGAATAAAGCTGGAATAAGAGATGTGCAGGAACCAGTGAGATAAAGTATAAGGAGTTGAATTTAGACCAAGAAGTCTTGATTTGAAGACCTGATTGTATTGGAGACCTCTCTTGGTTTGGGACCAGGGGGTCCTGGAAATTGAAGCTCATTAAATGACCTCGACTCCATTATTGCCTCTCAGCTTATCCTATATCATGGAATTGTTAAGATACAAGGGGGGTTGTACCCTAAGAAGCACACATGGCACAAAGGTGGCATTCCAGGGGCAGGAGGTCTGGTCTAGAGGGTAGAGCCTCCATTTGCCTGAAGATAACATCCACAAGGTCGCCAGTTCGAGGCCACCGGCACCGTGCGACCTTGAAGCAGCTGACATGCTGAACCGAGTTATTCCATCTGCTCTGAGCGTGGGAGGATGGAGGCCAGAATGTGAAACCAGATCAGAGTGAAACATCTGGACTGTTGTGGTTCTTGAGAGATAGAACCTTCTTTCAATTGTAAAAATCCCTACGGGGATTTAATCAGCCTGCCTATGTAAACCGCCTTGAATAAAGTCTTGAATAAAGACCAAGAAAGGCAGTATATAAATACCTTTATTATTATTATTATTATTATTATTATTATTATTATTATTATTATTATTATTATTCTGCAATGTTGTGCAAGCAACTGCACAAGTGCATGCAGAAGAAATTGAAAACAAGGAGATCCTGACCATTTTGTGTGTGACATCTTGTGAAATGTGTTGTGCAATATGTTTCACTACTGCAAAGTCAAGTCCAGATTCCATTCTGATTTCTGTGTGCATGGACACTGTGCGGATGATGCGTGCCCAAGCTCCCTGATATGAATGAAAGGATAATTCAGTATACTACCCACTATGCACACGTGAGCAACAGAATCCATTTCTGGGCTCGCTACTGTTTATTTTTCATATGTGTTGCACACCTTGTGGCTTATCTCGTACTACTAATTCACAGTATACGTTTCGTTCTTGGCTGGTTAATTTTGCCTTGCCCTAAGCAATTCCTGCAGCTTCGAAGAAAGTAGTTTGTGGGGCCGGCAGGCTTGCAGTGGTGCCGGCAGGCATTTCATAATGAGGGTAAAATTGAAGAAAGCATTCTTTTGATGCCTGTAAGAATCAAGGTGGGAGAGCATTCTGGGTTCCTCCCTTCCTCCAATTCAAATGCACTAGGAAAAACCTCGGCAAGTACAGCAGGAACGAGGCTGTCAAGCAACATAAATTTCCTTGGAAGAAAGTCAGTCTCCCTCCTGAGTTTCTGACAAGCAGGTTTTTCATTTACTGGGTGAAGTAGTGCATGATTGAAATGGATGAAAACTTGCAACAGCTTTTGCCATTAATATAAATGTTATCAGATGTCTGCTGTGTTCCAATCATTCTTTTGTCTATATATATATATATATATATATATATATATATATATATATATATATATATATATATATATATAGACAAAAGTGTAAGGGGAAAATAATGTTGTTCAGCCTGAATGTTATACACTGACGAAAGCTCTTGCTTATATATATATATATATATATATATATATATATATATATAAGCAAGAGCTTTCGTCAGTGTATAACATTCAGGCTGAACAACATTATTTTCCCCTTACACTTTTAAGGTGCGTGCAACAGGAAGAATGATGCCACTCTTGAGACACTGAGGGCACCAGCCTGCGTCTGTAGCAGAGACAGATGGGGAAAGCAGGTAGCAGAGTGGCTTCTCATAGAAGTCAAGCTGAATCCTTTGCTCTACCTCTCTGCTACTGCACCAGACAAGCCACCACACTAGGCCAGCAATGCCTGGCACTCCATCGCCACTAAGCACTGCATGCCACTAGCAGTGGCATGACTCAGAATTCCCCCCAATGCAATCCCCCCAGTGCTTCTGCACAGTTACCAAAAAAGAGCAGTGCTTACTGTGCACCTCGTGCGTTTTCTTCAGTTGCAGAAGTACAGAACGCCTGGTTTGATTTAATGGGACTGTACAAATGTAGGCGCTCCATTTGCATGGCTCCTGTAAATCAAACCACAAGTCCTATAATTCTATGCTTGAAGCAACCATGTCTTGAGCAAGATAAGGAGGTTAGTAATCTATGTTCCTCTGGCTTTTTGTGGGCAGAGAGAAGTTCAGTGAAGTTGCATCTGCAGCAGGCTGGGGGGAGGCGGTGGCAGATGCAAGCTAAAGGGCACCCCAAATTCATCACGCTCTCACTCCCCCCCCCTCAATCTGCTACTGATGCAACCAGCATCACCATCGAATGGATGGGCTGCCCCTGGCTTTACTTCAGCAGAGTTCTCCTTTGCAGGATGGTCCAGTAGACCACTTGCCCTTAGCTCTTATGGGCAACCCATTTCTTACTCCTGCTGTGCACGTTGGGCCTGAGAATATCTTCCTAAGGCCCAAATCCTAACCCACTTTCCAGCACTAGCATAGCTGTGCCAATAGGATGTGTGCTGCATCCTGCAGTTGGCTGGTGCTCAAGGAGGCCTCCTCAAAGTAAGGGAATGTTTGTTGCCTTACCTCTGAGCTGCATTGCCCTTATGTCGGTGCTGGAAAGTGGGTTAGGATTGTGCCCTAAGTCTCTGCTTGCTAGCAAGCTGCTTTGAGGAACTCTGTAGGTAAAAAAAAGTGGCATATCAAAACACTGGAACGGAAAGAGCAGGTAGGGTGCTGGATAATCTTTTAGAAAGCATGGCACAGGGATGCTTTTCAGAACATTCACATGAGACCCGAGTGTACAGGGACCAAGTGCAGCGGCCAATGTCAGAGCTCAATGGTTTGGCATATAAAGAAGAGAGACAAGGGCAAAGGTGCAACAAAAATAACTTCATTGTGGGGATAACTTTAAAGTAACTGGGATGGGAATTGATTGATGGCCCAATCTGGGAATTCTGCTGATGGTGCTCCATCAGTGGAAGGTCCGGGCTGCTGGCTTGGCAGAACAGGGCCACCAGCATGAATGGCTGATGCCTACATGCATGTGCCACTAGAATGCCCCATCACTGTAAGTGCTGGTAAGTTAACAGAAAGAGTGGGCCACAGGCAGGGAGGAGGAGGACTGGGTCACTCTTACATACACTAACGCTATCATCGGCATAGCTTATTTCTGACATTGGGGACATGTCCGTTGTCTGAAGTTGGGTTCAGATATGGTGTATGTTGATTCCTCATTGTCCCTTCTATGTCCCTCGTATGTCACTGCTATGTCCCATCTCAATCTTCTTCCTGTTTTGGCTTCTCCGCTGATGGAATTGTGCTGATGTCTGAGTGATGTCTGGGCTACACTGGTGTGGCATTTTTCTGACGTTGAACTGGCATAGAGCATCTGTCAGCAGGTGGACTTCAGCAGGGGTGCTGTGAGTGGGGGGGCTATCGTTATGGTAGGATATTGAATATATGCTGGTGTATGTCAAGTTATTAGAATTAGAAATTGCATGAGCAATTTATGGTTAGAAAAAAGAAGCATGAACACAAACAAGCAACGGGGGATGTAAACATTTCCTAAGAAAGGTGCAATACTCCTTATTTCCTTTTCTCACCTCAAGCATAATGAAAACCATTCATTCACTTCCACGTGTTGGCTCTGCACAGGCCTACAGTGCCCAAAGCTTTGATGTTATGCTAGTAATGAAATAGGCAGTGGATCCCATGCAAGGAGATTTGTTTTTGCCTTCTTGACTTGCATCTGCTAATATTTCAACTAGTTCCTTGTTCTGTGACCTTGATTAGAAGCAAAATTCCAATAACTCTGAGCATTCTGCTATATGATTAATGCTAGACAATGCTACAATGTCTACAATGCTACAATGCCCCATACTAAAGCTAGGAGAAATAATGAGGCTGACTTATTAAAGTACACAGCAGTTGAAGGCAGCTCAGCATAAAAGTAAGGGACGGGCTTTAATTGGAGATACAATGAAGCCATCCCAAATGCTATCCATAAGCCTAGGTCAGTTGTGTTCTTTTCAAACTGTCAAACGGCCCAATCTTAAGCTGTCCGGTGCCCAGAGGAGCAGCAGCGCCAAAATGGCTATCATTGCATCCTATAGGTGCCATGGCAGCAGTCAGAATCTCCTTGGGGAAGGGAACATTCATCCCCTTCCGCTGGGTAAGGGCACAGGCCTCGCAATGTGTTCCCTCCAGTTTGCTCTGGCTATTTTGCCAGCGCAGACTGGAGGAGCTCTGTGTCAGGCTTTTCAGCCCAACATGGAGCATTGAATCTGGCAGAGCAGTGGTCCGCCAGTTCTGTTCCACTCCCTCCCTGGTCCCTCCCCCCACCCTGCACTCCCCCTGCCCTCTCCCCACCCCAGAATGCCTCCTTCTCCACTCTAACAAACCTTACTTCCAGTGGTGTAACTAATGAGCTCAGCACCTGGCTACACGATCAAAATAATGCCCCGCAAGTGATGTCACAATTGGAAGTGACATCACATCTGGGCTTTTTAAAAAATGAGAATGCCTCCTCCCCCCAGCAGCTTACCACCCACTTGCTCTGCCAACCTCCCCCCAGCTAGTGGCATAGCTATGGCATCTATCTGCTACCTAGAGTCAAAAAAGATTTTGTAGCCGTCCCTCCCTGACAAAATCAAATTTAATTAAGTAAATAAATAAAGAGTGTGTCCCTTATTGGTTAGTGGCACTGTGCTGGGGGAAAGATGAACAGTCATTCTCTCCCTGCTAAATATAAGAGGAGCACCACTTGAGAGAGCACCACCTCTTTAGCCAGTTAGCAGGGGTAACTGTATTATGATATGTGGAAATGAGAGCCGACTCATATTAACACCTTATTGGTTTTATGCTGTATCATAACAACATCTCATTGGCTCTCAGAACAATCAGTCTCATGGATCGGTTTGAGTTAAAGAAATGCACTTTTTGTTACATAAGGCAGTTGTGTTTTCATTTTCTGGCTAATTGGCTATAAGTGCTGATAGAATACAGATATTCCAACATGGTTTGTTTCACTACATTCTGCATTGAATTATCTTTCCAATGATATATAAAATGATGGTATTATTCATACATACCAAGGTTTTCACAATTTTGGCCACTAGTGTCAAGCTTAGCTTGCTGCTCCCCTAAAGCTTGTTGCCTGGTGCAATTGCTACCCCCTGCACCATCTTAACTATGCCACTGCTTACTGCCACCTCTTCCCTAGCTCCAGGAGGCGTCCGTCTGGTGCTGGGCTCAGTGCTGACTAGTGCTTGGCCAGCGCCTGCAGTCCCTAAATAGAGGGTGCCATAAACATGCTTTATGGCACATTTAAACGCCCAGAGCTAAACACTAAGTTGGCAATTCCTGTTCCACACTCACATTGCAAAACCTTCATCCCAGTCCTGTAAGGTGGATGTGCACTTGGAAATGCTTCTCCATCACAATGCTTACCTGGTCTCAATGTACATGTTGTGTACCTGTTGATGGAGGTCAGTAGTCACATGCATTATGAGAGCTGAAGGGTGATGGTTCCGGGTGATGGGTGTTTTTTAAAGAAAAAGAGAAGCCTATCATGCTAGCTACAAAAATAGATGAAAGCTTTTCAAATTTGTGAGCCAGGCCTCTTCATCAAAATGTCAGTGCAAAGAACTCTTATCCCACTTGCACAAAAAAATAAACAAAATACAGCAGAGTCTTGTTGTGGCAATAGTGTCTGTGCTGAAGAAGCCATGATGAGGGATTTGGTTACATCATGCAGTCATCAGTAAGGTGGTAAGGAACCAATCAGAGTGTGCTCCTTGGGACACAGAGGATTTCTGTAAGAGCTGGAGTCAATCGCAACAGGGAGGCATGACAGAGAGTGCTGAAAACAAGCAGGATTCCACCTACAGGGTTCTGTGTTGGAACGTAAAGTAGTTAGACAATTGAAAGGATATTTGTGAAGGTCCATGATGCGATATAGGCCAAATGGCCTATTATTTCAGGCCAGCACTGAAAGCAATCAGATTCCCAAACACATTACTGTTGTAAAACATTCATAAATAACACCTAGACTGAATCAGCATCAGATCAGGTCATGTAACAGAGTTGGATGCAGAATTTTGATGGGACCTTGACCAGATCTCCTCAAGGGAGCCTGCTGTGCAGAATGGCGGCCACCATAAAGCACTCTGCGCTGCTGGAATGCAAGTTCTGGAGGTGCTGTGGGCCTTTAGGATCGGGCTGTTGGTCTATTTTTAAACTGTGTACAATTTCCTCTAACTGGTCCATCAAGAACTCTGAGAAGATTCCCAGTGCCTTTCAATCTCCTCTCAGAGGGATGGGGCATTGGGTAAGAGGAACTGGATGGTGGGAAAGACAAGTCCTCTAACCACAAGCAAGTTCAGTGATTTCACAGTCGACCAAGGCCTTGCTCATCCCCTTGGTTCAGGCAGAACTGTGATAATTCCATAGTCTTCCACCATATCTGGAACCTGGGTATTTCCCAGTTTCGTTCTCTTCCCCAGTTCCTTTTCCCTCCCTCTCTGCCTCCCATGACCAAAAAACTCCCTTCTTCCCTTATTTTCTCCCTTCTTTGCTTGCACATCGCTTGTCCCTTTCCCCTTGAAAGGATTTCCTTCCTTCCTTCCTTCCTTCCTTCCTTCAGGTTAGTAGTATGAAAGGTTGAATGCATGCTTCATTGCCTTTTATTTTTGATTCTCTCTCCCCATTGTTGCATTTCATTACCCTCACAATAACAATAACAATATTGATTGTTGCACTTTTACCCTCATCCCCTTCTTTCTTGCATGCCACCCCGCTGAGCTGTTTCATTGGCTACTGCACTCTATACACACACATGTTAATTGTGTCTTCAAAAGTTCCCCTGGTAACTTCACCTAAATATGTGTGAAGGCTCTTGTAATGCCTCTCAACATTCATACAGTAAGTTCAATAGAGCAGGTCCCTCTAACCACATTGAGTTTGTCAGTGACATTTGTTGGCAACCAGAGATGTTGGAAGCCCCCAGAGATGTTCCTCCAATCTTGTCAACATTCTTTTACCTTCCTTCAGAATACCTGCAGATGTTTTGTTTGAACAGAACCTTCCTTCTCTATTCTACTATAAAATATTTTTGTAGGTTTTAATTATGTTTAACATTGGGCCAACACATATGATGAAACCAGTCAAAATGTTTGACCTTATGCATGGTAGAAGAAGCAGAGACATACTAGTCAATCTGAAGATATATCTGAACTTCTGTTGCATATATGACAGCTGCCTGAGTCAGACCATTGGTTCATATGATTCAATACCCTCTATTCCATTGTTTTTCAAGGTTTGTTCTCCGATGTACCACTTCACATGGTACACCTATTCAAGTACCACCAGAAGTAGCTGCTGATGACATCATCACCAGTTATGTCTGGGTTGGGAGGCCAGAGATGGCATGACAAACTCCGGTAAGAGGCTCAGGGCATACAGGAGGACTTTACTGAGCACAGAAGAGTATGCTTTGAAGCCTCCCACCACTGTTTGTTGTGTCACGTTTCTGGTCTCGCTGCTGGGCATTGGGTGTCTGGTACCACCAGACACCACCTCAAGTACCACTGGTGGTACCTGTAACACTGGTTGAGAAACACTGCTCTATGCTGATTGTCAGCTGCTCTTCAGACAAGGCCTTTCCTAACCCTACCTAGAGATGTCAGGGATTGAACCTGGAATTTACTGCATGGAGTACATGCAGCCTGCCACTGATCTATTGGCCCTCTACAAATCCTGCTTTAGTTGGAAGTTCCTCTTGTAGCCAGAAAGGGTTAGCATCCATATTTTCTACACTGAAGAATACCGCAGATGAGATGAATGGTTCCCCCACCTCCTCAATCACAAAAAAAGCAAAGCAAATACTTCAGGCCAGGTGTCTATCAGACGCAAAGTACGTCCTAAATCTGCTGGAATTCTAGTGTGCTATTGCTGCTGTGACACAGACCTGGTGTTGAATATATCACCATTGTATCTGATATAGCCCCCTACTGTTCAGACCTGCTGAGTTAGTCTGCAGATTCAGCTTGTGTGCATTTGCACCTGCTGTTCAGTCGAAGCAACTGCTGCTTACCAGTCTCAACAAAGCTGCTGGCGAGGGATACGGGCGCTCTGTTGTATGTCCAGAGCTATTATTTGTAAAATGGGAGTCGGGGAACCTGAGTATAGCAGGGGGTCAGGCCCTTGTGAGAGGTTTTTGTTATCCGTGGACTGAAGTCAATTGATCAACTGAGAGTTTTTCACTCGCTTTTTTCCTCACAGAGTTAAAGCAGCTTCATAATAAATAATTATAATGCAACACAATGTAAAGACAATATTTCCGCTATACATGAATACTCTGAAACTTTAGGCAGTCTCCTGATGGTATCTCATGAGGGTGTACACATGTTTTTTGACTTCTCACGTCTTCCCATTAGCCATGTTCTTTTGATAATATCTGAGGCACCTAGAGCAAGGGTTCTCAAACTGGTGGGTCAAAACCCATCAGCCTGGGAAGCCCTGTGTCTGGTCCCCTAAGGGGTGGGGAGGGGGGAAAGGCAGCAGTGTGATCCCCAAGATTGTGCTGCTTCAGAGACATGCGGGAGTTTGTACACTTACAGCCAGTGCCAAGCTCCTTGGAGGTCCAGGGAGCCTGTGAACCCTCTGCAGGGCTCTTCACACTTCCAAACTTCTGACAAAGTAAAAAAAAACAACATTTTCACTGTGAAATAGGAAGTGAGTATTTTTTTTTTTTTAGTGGCTTGGAGAGCTCTGCAAAGGAGTTTGCAGTCACCCCAGACTCCCCCCCCCCCGCGGCTGGCGCTGGCTGTAGGCAAGTGTACAACCCCCACCCCATCCCTGGCAGCAGCATGATTCTGGGGATCACATTGCTTCCTACCCCCTCCCCCACAATGACTTACCTCGGTTCTCAAACTCTCTGAGCGTTTGAGAACCACTGCTCTAAAGAGCACTGTGAAGGTTGCTTTGGACAGAGTGTCTGTCAATTATGATAGAAGTTCTGCTAACTGGTTGGGATGAAAAGTTCTGTTCTCTCCCAATGGCACCAGCCTAGTTCTGAAGTGGTAATCCAATGTCTTGGTTGTATCACTTCAGAACTCAGGTAAAAGCTCACATGAGCTCAGGCTCCGCTGTACAAAAATACAGAACACAGAAAACTCCACCAGATCCAGAGACCAGTGTCAGGTCTCCCAGCCCAACATAGGACTGCATTACTCTGCGCCAGCTAAATAGCTCGGGTCATTGTAGAACTGAGTAGCCCCATTGCAGGCTACTCGCTTACCCAGGGGAAGAGGATGAAAGTCCCCCTATCTTAAGGAGGCGGCAGCGGCTGCCTGGGTCTAACTGGATGCAACAGCAGCCATTTTCGGTGCCGCTGCAGCTTCATGCGCCGGGCAGATCAGGATTGGGCTGTTAGGGAATTTGTTCAAGAATGTTCAAACCGGCATGAAAGATTGCAAGCATGACCTTAACTGTGCATCATGTTACGCTGTTGCAAACCTCTCCTCCCTACTGCAAATACTATGCTTGAAATCTTTGAGAAATGCATTTGTTTTCCACGTAACTATATCACACTTAGAGCTCCTATTAGCAATATTTGTGTGTGTGTGTGTGTGTATGTTTAAATGGTCTATCTTTCAATGGGCTGGAAACAGCAGGAATTGATGACTGAATAGACAGCTCTTTTTTCAAGGCTAGAGTGCTCTATTGTCATGCAAAAGATGTGCAACATCAGAAAATGTCCAACTGGTTGGTATCCCACCAGTAGGACCATTCTGTATGTCTTTGTTGCACGCTGAATTGACTGTTAATTATCCTTTTGAGGGAGCCTGTTTTGTAGCACAGTTGCCAAATCAGAGAAGTCTTAAATTATAGCATTGTTTTCCAGAGAAAGGGGGCCTTTGTTTTGGGTTTTTTTTTTTTTTTTCCAAATTGCTGCAAATTTATTTTATATCATTTTGTGACACTTTCACTGCTCTTCTGTTTCCCAGGATGGTAATATCTGAAAATTTATGAACCTTCATACTACATAATTCTCTACATCTCCTGCTTACATTATTGACATGTACAATTTTGCAGTGAGTGATAAAGATTGGCAGCAAAATTTGTCAGACTAATATGGATTTTTTTTATTGTACCTGAAACTACAAAGACAATATCCATCAATGAAACAGACATATTAATTGCTTTGGCTTGAAATACTAACATCATATACTAAATCTAAATCCTAAACCTACAACTCAATTATAACTATATTGTTAAGGAAAAGTCATCTTATAACCAAATCCTATCCCCCCTGCTGGGTCAGCAAAACACACACTCCACCGGTGCACTCTATTTTAAAAGCGCCACAAAGTGCTTTGTGACAGAGTTACTGGCTGGTGCATTAGCAGGGAAGCCAGGGTCTTCCCCCATGTGCCAACTGAGTGAAGGATGCCCACCGGACCAGTTAAGTCCTGTACAGGATGGGGGGAGGGTGGGGACGGGTGGAATGGAGCAGAGAAAGAGTGGCGATGGGGGCTGGGGGTGAGCAGATCGGTCCAGGAGAGGGGCGGGATCAGTGGCACTAGCATGTGCTGAATCCTTTCCCCTTCCAGGGCCCAATCCACCTGCACATACCAATTCAAAAATTTCTACTTTCCTAAAACAAAGTTGGTGAAAATGTGCACCTGTGGGAAATAAGATACAACTTTTTTTCACTGCTGTCCAGCTGCTGACATATAGATCCTTATGTAAATCATACTCAGAAGATGACCTCACACAAGAATATCCCCCTCCGAGACACTCTAGCTCTTCCAGATCTTGCACAGCATAGTCTCAGGGGAGGTCCCCTTGATTTGTGAGTGCCCTGTAAACAGCTTGGGGACGACGGCGACACAGACTAATATTTTACGTTGAGCTGTTTATTGCAGCAGCTCAGCTAATTAAGGAGTGCTTATTTCTCACTCTGCAAATTTTTACTCCTGTTCCTGCATTAGGTCTGTTTGTGCACCAGTTTGTTCCACAGCTGATTACCTGTAACTGAAGGGCTTCAATTGATTACAAAGTCTAGTCCCTTACCATAAAAAGTATGCCAAGCTTTCATTTTTACTTACAGGGGTAGAGATATCCTACAAACAATTCCAATGCCTCTGTTTCCTTAAAAACAGTGATCTTTACCCTCCTGGTGTATAAAATGGGGGGACCCTAACACTCTGGAATAAAAAAGTGCAAAAAAAAAAAAGTCTCATCTCTCTGCTTCCCCCCCCAAAAAAAAAATCAGAGAAATTGCTTTTTTTTTAAACCCCGCTTCTTAACAAAAGGTGCATTAAGCCATTTCTACTCAACATTGCATATATGCAACAAGGATCAAATGTGTACACCTGTGAGTTGAGCAGAAATTGATTAATGTGCTGATGGTACTTCACACCTATAGTAGAAAAGATACCCACAGCCTAAGTAGGTCCAAATCAAATAGCATCACATTCACTGATAAAATCTAGTTCAGCAATTTTAAGCTGTAACCTCCTATTTCTTGAAGTCTGGTGGCTTCGAAGATAGCAGCAGAGCATCCTGAGAAACTGAACTACTTCTCTTAATGATTTGTGCAGGTGTCCCTTTTTGCGATTCATTTTTGTGCCAATTAACACAAAGGATGCACAAGCATCTCAGGGTTCAGACCATACAAACAGCACAATCCTACCCTCACTAGCCCATAGCATGCAGCACTGCTGCTGGAGCACATTATCTTGCTATGGGGGGGGGGGCAGGTGACCAGACAGTACCTGAGAGGTAAGTAAAACTGTTTTCATCCAGTAGGCAGCTTGAGCTCCAGTGTGTCTCCTCAACTTTCCTGGGTGGGTAGAGAGCTGTCCTAGGGGCAGGCTGAGAGCGGGAGGTGGGGCTGGGATTCAGCTGTTATGCTGGATCCTAGCCCCCCATACCGGAGCAGCGTGGAGTGGCTTCAAGTTGCTCCGCTCTCCTTGGACTTGTGCCACCTCAGGAGGTCCAAGGTACAAGTCCGAGGAGACCCATAGGGGCTGCAGTGGCTTACCTGGGGGTAAGGGAAAGACTTACCCCTTACCTTCAGCTGAGCCACTTTTGAGCCCTATCTTGTGCTGGTTACAGTGCAAGCCTTCTGGCTTACCTGTTCCAGCGTAAAAACAGGATTATGATGTTAATCTGAGAGTGAACCTCACTGAATATAGTGGGGCTCACTTCTGAGTAAACACGTGGAGGATTGTGCTGTAAGTCAGTTTTGTGAATGTTCCAAATGAATGTCCATTAAAGTTTACATTTTTGGTAGTGAGTGAATCAACTTTTCCCCAAAGTTTGAAGATTGCTGCTGCCTCCTCATTCAGCTTCCTCCACATCACAGTGCTGAGCTTTGGTGCCAGGAAAGGCGAAGGTGGCAGTGGGCCTTCCTGAAGGAACGGGCATGTTACCACGTCAGTTTCCCACTGAAGATGTGAGGAATGATAGTCCCAGAAAAGGATGCACCCACTGCTGCCTCATCCCCCTTTCCTTGTGCCAAAGTTAAGCACCTCACTTTGGGAGAAAAGGGATGGGGAGGCAATAGCAGCCATGGTAGGTACTTCGTATTCCCTTCCTTTGTGAGCAGGCAACTTGCTGGCAAGCTTTGAGCGGACACATGCTTGTTACCATTCTGCTCACTCACATTCACGCAGGGGGAATTCAATACTTCTGGTCAAATGCTAATGATATTTCTAATTTATTATCTCACATAGAGACTGACCTCCTATGTAAACAGCAGAAGGTCATGGTTTGCAGGTGGTGGCATTTATCATGTTGGAAGAACTGCAGGTAATGGCTGATGTTATAAGGCCCTTTAACAATGTTGCTTGAGTTGAAGGGACACAGCATTTTGGTATGTTGCAGGGCTTAGTTCAGTGGTTCCCAAACTATGGGTCACCCAAATGAGGGCCCCCATGGATCACAGGAAGGTCTTTATTATGGTTCTTATGCCCAGCCCACCAGATGTTTGTGGCTAGGTTTGGCCTCTTGAATAGAGTCCTTCCCAAGCACCTAAGATATTCACAAAGGCTGCTTTCTGTACTTGGTGTGTAGTGATTTCATTCACACCAAGGATGTTCAGGTGTTTTTCAAAGTCTTTTGGTATTGCATCTAGAGCACTGACTACTATTGGTACAATGTTAGTCTTGTCTATCAAAGGTATTTGACATCAATTTGCAAATCTTTCTATTTCGTGTTCTTTTGCTATTCTTTCTCTTCAGTTCTCGCATCTCCAGGTATTGCTGGCACATCCACTATTCAGACATGTTTCTTATAACAACAACAACATGTACCAACTCTGAGGGTCAACAAATTGAGAGAAAAAGTGTATTTAGGAGTATGATGTATTTCAGGACTTGGGAAATATTGGCTTGGTCCCTGGGATTGCATCTGTGTTCCTCTTTTGCCGGCAAGCAGCCTGGTATTCCCATATGCTTGCTTCATATATGTAAAGGTAAAGTATTCCCTTGCACAGACATGTCCGACTCTAAAGGGGAAGTGTTAATCCCAATTTCCAAGCCAACGGAGCCAGCATTGTCCGAAGACATCTTCCGTGGTCATGTGACCAGCATGACTAAACACTGAAACGCATGGAACATCTTCCCACTAAAGTAGTACCTATTTATCTACTTGCATTTACATGCTTTCAAACTGCTAGGTTGGCAGGAGCTGAGATAAGTAACAAGAGCTCACCCTGTTCTGCAGCACCAGAGTCTCGAACTCCTGGGCTGCCAACCTTCCAGCCGACAGTCCAATGTCTTTAACCACTCAAGGGGAAAGGTAACATGACTGGAGAAAGCAATGGCAAACCACCCTGCTTACTGTCTGCCATGAAAGCATCGCAGAAGCAGTGACACCCCAAGGGTCAGTCATGACTCGGTGCTTGCACAGGGGACCTTTCTTTCATATATGTTAGCCTCCTTTATTTTCTGCCTATATCCTTCAGTAGAATAGGCTTTTGAAAGAACTGTCTAGCAGGAATCACTTCCTTGCATAGTGTGAGACACTTCACAAGCTTTTCATTAATAGAACATTTCTCAAGGACAGTTTAAGGCTGCACTAATCCCCCAATGAATGTTACAGTAGGAGATTATGATACCCCGAAGCAACATTTTGTTTTTCAATCTAGGAAGCTCACCTCACAAGGGAGAAAGCAGTCTTTTCCCTTGAAGGTTCAAATAGTTCAAGGGAAAATGAAGAGAAATGGAATTTGTTCTTTCTTAATTGTTTTTAATGTTGACAACCTGGCATACACACACACACACACACACACACACACGCACGCATGCACACACACACACACACACACACAGAGCGAGAGAGAGTGAGAGAGAGAATTATCTGCTTATCGCTGGCTTTGTTGTTCTGTGTTTGCCAAAATGGATATAAGCCAAAAAATAAATAAAAAGAACAAGTTTCCTCTATGCTGTCAAAATGCATTAAGCCCACACATTCCTCAAAAACAAGGAAGAACACTATTCCTCATATACCATTTGAGATTTCATGTTTTTTAACCTAATTTTTTAAAAAATGTTCCAGAATTTTAATTTCATTTCATTTCACTGTGTTGTGTTCAACTCATCATTATGACTTCAGGATCAGTCCTAACCAGAACTATTCATTAATAAACTATGGACTGAGATATGACCCCCCTCCTGTCCTGCATTCTATTAATGGGCACATTCTGCAAGTTACATAACATTTCTCAACTTACCCCCTGGAACCTCTTCAAGCAAATTACCTGACTCAATCGAATAGGTAACATTTGTCGAGTTGTACCAAACATATCATCATATTTGGTATGCTCAAAACACTGGGATATTAGAAAGAACCTCAGTGTTATTCTCACCTGCTTACAGTTCAAATCCGGTGTGCTTCCAGAGTTCAGGAGCCAAGTGCCTGGATTCCTTTGATGACATGAAGGATGAGTGTGAAAGTACACACACACACATAGAGAGGGGGGCACTGAGCAAAATATAATGAGAGGAGAAGGCAGAGAAACAAATTAGATTTTAACTGGAAGGCCTAGGTATTCATTGCACTCTGGTCCATCTCAACATCCAGTACAGAATTTTGCAGGAACAAGTTTAGAAATTACAATTCTTCCTTTCTGCTCCCTACAGGACCTAACCAGTCCAGCCGCTGAAACAGCAACAGGCCTGGCTAAGGATATACCTCCAGCCCAACTGATAGATCTTTTTGTTGGATGTTGGAACCCAAACTTCTAACATGAAGTTCACACCAGCTCTACCTCTCACTTCTGCTTGCAGGAATCACATGGGGTAATCAATCCCATGGTACATCCTTGACTTAGTACATCCCTGTGAATTTGACATGCGCACACACAGTGGTACAGAAGTTGCTTGCAACCAATGTACCTTCTAAGGTGCTCAGCCACACCTTTAAACTTCAACTACCTCTTTCAGCAGCAACTGTTACCCTGTACATGCCCGATCTTGTCTGATCTCAGAAGCTAAGGAGGGTCAGGCCTGGTTAGTACTTAGATGGGAATACTGGGTGCTGTAGGCTTATACCAGGGGTGTCCAAACATTTTGGCAAGAGGACCACATCATCTCTCTGACAGTGTTGGGGCCCGGGGAAAAAAAGAATTAATTTACAATTTGAAGTTTGAATAAATTTACATAAATGAATATATTAGAGATGGAACTTATATGAATGAATGAAGGTCTTGCAGTAGCTCACGGCCTATCAAAGGCCTTGCACAAAGCAAGGCCAGCCTTTCCTTTGCTGCCACTGCTGCATCACAGTCGTGAAACAGCAAGTAGTGGAGGGAGCCCTCATCCCACAGCTCAAGTGAGAGGTCAAACAGTCGTTCTCTTGCTGAGAGGCCAGCATGGGCTCCAGCAAGTCTCTGAAGGGCCAGAGGCTCATTGGAGACTGGGGGCTCCCCGAGGGACTGATTGAGAGCCCCCAAGGGCTGGAAGTGGCCCCCGGGCCGGGGTTTGGGCACCCCTGGCTTATACCATAGTCTTTCAGGGCTGAAGGTTGCCAACCAACCATACTTCTTTCAGATTAAGACTGTAA
This sequence comes from Tiliqua scincoides, assembly GCF_035046505.1. Lineage (NCBI taxonomy): Eukaryota > Metazoa > Chordata > Lepidosauria > Squamata > Scincidae > Tiliqua > Tiliqua scincoides. The sequence continues at coordinate 87,383,151 of NC_089824.1, forward strand.
TACTTGGTGGAGTGCCAAAAATGCTCGCCAGAAGAGACCATCCAGTCAGGTGGCTGGGCGACGGTGTGCATGGCCCCACCATTCAGCTGGGTGATAGGGCACATAATCATGTTGGTCAGCTGGGTGGTAATGTATCTGGGTTTGATGGCCAACCAGGGTCAGCATGACAACTGGTGAAGTCAATGGTCATCCCTTCACTCTAGGCTGTGGACCAAGGGGCTAACAAGCCACTCCCAACAAAAGGGGGTGGGACTGGCCCACTCTAAAAGGTTCTCCTAACAGGAGGGTAGGGAGGAGAATGGTTGGGGTGAGGCAGCATAGAGAGAGAGAGACAGAGATGGAAAAGGTGCTGAAGGGGAAGAAACTAGAAGATAAGAAAATGAGGAGGAATGTAGGGTGAGGAGCAAGGGGCAGAAGGATCCCTCCTGGGTCTGGGGAAAGGCTGAAGTCCAGCAAAGTATCATGCACATGGGGGGAGACCAAGCCAGGAATCTGTGGTGGTAATGATCCTGGAAAAGCAGGAGGAAGAATCACAAAGCCAGGGATGGTTAGGGAGCAGACCATTAACGGGCTCCCAGCCCCCAAGTTCAAATGGCTTCCTTCCGGCACTCCAGCACCCTTCTGGGGATGAGGTCTAAGTATGCCATCCAGGGACTTGGCAGACAGTCACCCAGCAGGTGGTTTGAGAACTAGCGCATTCAGCAAGGCCCTACCTCGTACTGTACTATAGGTGGATGGACTCCACCTGAAATGTTAGGTGGAGGAGCCAAGGGCGAGGGCCAAAAACGGTGAGACCAACTGGGGGGGGGGAATTCCTCCCTCTTTATGTTACTGAGCCCAATAAACAAGACTGTAATGCACCAATTTGGGCCTGGCCTGACCTGGCAATGAGCTTTGTGGGTACCTTGGAGATGGAGCTTCCCTCTTGGGAGAAGGAGGTGAACATGACAGAGACACAACCCACTTATCAGTCTCTATCCCCATTATGGCAATCATATCCTTAGTAGTATTTTTGTTTAATGCTTTCCCGTTCTTCAAGTTTCAGACTCATAAAATGACACAGAGAGAGAGCGAGAGCGCGTGCGCTTGTTGGGCTGAGAACAACAGTATTTATAACCTTGTAATGAGTGTGCTGTCACCTTTAGCATTTCTGAAAATGGATTTTCTCTTAAAAAGTGTGACCTCTTCATCTCTGCAGTGTACCATTTGCCCAGCACCTCAAGATGCTATTGTTACATGTATTGATATCTGTCTTCAGAAAAGAAAGGTTAACTGGTGAAGATAAATTCCTTTTGTTTAGTCCACAGAAAGAGAGAAAGTGGATTAATGAGGAACAGGCTACCATTACATTAAATAGCCAAAGCCACTCTTGTATTAAGTGGTACAAGAGCTAATATTGGCAGGATTAATTGAATGAGATTTTTAAAACCCTGGCATCTCACTTCAAGTACAAAGGCACACACCGTTAAGGGGATAATCCACCATTATGATTTCAGAGCCCTTTAATGGGGGGAGATAAGTGTATTGTTACTTATTTATCCTAAACTTTCTGTCCTGCCAAATCGCCCCATCACGGGCTCCCTTATCAAACATAAAATGAAGTAATCAAAAACTACCCATGAAAATAGAACAGCCTAAAGAGCCAGATAATATACAGCAAAAACCAGGCAAATAAGCTAGCGTGAAGGTTTAGCTTTCCCAAATGCAGGGATGTTTGGAACCTCTCACACAGACCAATTCTATCCTCCCCCCACTTGTGCAGCAGTGCCAAAAACAGGTACACTGTATCAGGTACACTGTATACAGTGGGGAGGGGGGGGGGGTTGGTGGCAGATCAGGAGGCTTTGGAGAAGAAAGAGGATTTAAATCCCCTTACACCTCCATAAGGCTCTTGCTCCACAATGGGTCTCCTTGGACCTGTGCCAGTGATTTTAATGGCACAAGTTTGAGGAGAGAAAGGGAGCAGAGAGACTGCCCATGGAGAGATTAGGATCTGGCATATGCCATCACTGTGACAGATCCACCCACTCCCGCAGCCGCTCCATCCCATTCTACCCCTTTCCTGCCCAGTTTTGCAAGTTTGTTCAAGTGCAACCAGGATCGAGGCCAGGAATAGGATACAGGCAGCACTGCTGCCACTGATACTGCCCCTTCCTGGCCTCAACACATTCCCCTCCCTGTCCCAGTCTCAGCCCCATAATCCCTTTCTCTACCCCATTCCCAGCACCAGGGCTGTTCAGAAGGCTGCTTGTATGTGGTGCTTGCCTGGCTGTGTGGAACGGCAGTTCATGCTTTGTGACCACAGTAAAGCATGATGAGCTGCTTGAACATGAGTTCCGGAGGTGCAGCAGCCCCGTAGGATTGTGCTGTTAATATGACAGGAGGTTTCTGAGAACCGTTTAACATAATGCATAATCCTGTTTTGGCAATCAGGTTTGCATAGTAGGTCTGAAGAAATGCACAAGGTGCAGAACCCTAAGACACTGGGACTTGGGTCCAAGAAGCCATGCTACAAATTCCAGTGATGCACAGTAAGCCTGGTCATTATGGTATAGGATGCTTACCTGAAATGTAAACAGCATGGTCCATCTCTGAATGTTCAACTTGAGTATGGTTCTCATAAACGGTTTGCTGAGATTTGGCTGCATGCCGCAGTGTTCTCATTACAGCAGAACAATGTTGATACATTTGAATGAAGTCTTTGTTTTCAGACCACAGAAAAAAAATATATTCCAGCACTTTGAAATTCGGCTTTAAGTTCAGAAACGTCCAGTTTGAAGACTTTCGGAGCACTAGGCTGTGCACACAAATGCTAGAAAGCAAGTATTCATACCAGTTCTCTTTATATTTCTTGTTCTTCATTTAAACCCAGTTTGGTGCATTAACACATGTAACTAACGTTAGCCTAAATGAGTTGTGGTAATCTAACAGCATTAAAAGGTTTAAAAGAGAACACACCAAAATCATTTCCAAGTTCAGAGGTCAGATTCCCAGAGAAAATCATTTCGCGGCTGTTTTTAGATGAACACACACACCGTGACGTCAATAGCAAGTATGTTGCCTTACAAAGGCCACAGTACATCATCCGATAGTCATGTGATGAGGTGAGATCACTTGTGAGTGAAATTGAAGTGCAGTACCATTTGCTGACTGCTGAGGGTATATTGTATATGATGGATATATAAGATAGCCTATTATAGAACAATGGATGTTTTGAACCCACCAATGAATTGTCTCCAAAGAGAAATCTATGTGTCTCAAGGAGGGAACCCCAGTTTGTTATAAAAGTGCGCTGCAGAAGGCACTCTGGGCTTCGCTTCGCTACTTCCTCTTCTGACTTGTACACACACTCTCTCAAAACTTCGCGTAACGTTGGTGTGATTTCTCTCACTTTGGATTTACAATAAAGGCCTGGATTTGATCACCTTTGCCTTCTGAGTTTGCTTTGGTACCTGGGATTACAGTGCAATATCTGAGATCTCTTGTAACATTTAGGATCCCTTGTAACATCTTGGTTTTTGCACCTTGCAACACCAGGTGCTCAGAACTCTTTGAGCTTTTGTGCCTCAAAAAACAGAGGACCATCTATCCTTATGCCACATGGCAAACTGCTTTTGAATCCAAGGGAAATTTCAAAAATGTGCAATATGGCATGGACATCTGCTGCCCAAAGATGGGGGAAAAGGCCAAAAAAAAACCCAAACATCTTACTGGGTATGCTTACAGTAGCTTTTTGGACTGGCCTAAATCAACAGGCCAGTCATCAGTATGATTTTGAACATCACCCCAAAGTGTATATTACATACACAAGTGATACATCGATGTACGTTTTTGGGTCTTGTGTGATTAAAGAACTTGTCATCTTCATCAGGAGATACATGTTCTTCATGGTAGAGTTAGACCTTACATCTCCACATTGCACAAAGCAAGCATATGTTCATCTACTACACCAGGAAATTCATGTGCTGCCAATGTGGGGACAGCTCATGCATGACTGTAGATGATCCACTTGCAAAAGCTACGCAAAGAGAAAAATGTTCTGTTCTTCTGAGGTTGGAACTAGACATTATTGCAGACATATAGTTGCTTCCTGTGTCTCATCAACCCATCTTCCAGAAACTGGAGGACGTGATCTGATCATGTTGAGAGTTTTCCCATCCTCCTTCCGCTTAACAGGCTACCATTTCAGGGAGTGAGGAAACTTACAGGACAATGGCATCATGACCCTAATTTCTTATTGAAAAAACCTGAGGAGAAATCTGATGACCAAGAAAGGCAGTATCTAAATACCAATGATGATGATTAGACTTTAGTGGGGAGGAACAAGAAATGGCACTGCTGTTTTTGCAGGCAGACCCACATCTTCCTTAGCATCAATTTTCTATCAAATAAGAGGGGGCTCCTATTAGACAGAATTGTAGTTTGAAAAACTACATTCAACTAGCATTGAATTTTAGATTGAAAAATGATATATGGGGGCACACATTTCTCCTACATGCACCGGACAAGAGGACAACAAATGGGTAAAGAGAAAAGGAATAAAGGCTCGGCTGACATCTGATTTCAAATGTATTTGGGGATAGATTATTGTGTTTGTGTAGTGCTTCAGCCACTAGGTGTCACCTAGAAGATCAGAAGAGAATTTTTTTTAATGCCTTTTATAAAACACAATGTATTCACATGTCCCACATACACTCAAAACTTGTCTAAACTTCATGAGGGGGCATACCAATTATCTGAAAGGCAATCAGAACACTGTGTAATAATATATCAGATGGAAAATGAGATGCACTACAAATACAATTCAACAATTTTTCTGACAAAGCCTGCATTTTGGCATGCTACCCTCTAATAACAGCAGCATTTCAGTCCCTCTTGGCACAGAAGGGCTTGATATTTCTAGAACAGAAAGGAGGCACTTGGGCTTCACCAGTTCACTTACTCATCTCAGGGACGACCAAACTACACATTGCACAATCACATACATCCTTTGGTACTTTTTCTGTACCTACCTTTAACTACTAGTTGTAGTGGGGTGGGTGGTGGCAAACAAGTTTGAGACTGAACTCACAGGACAGATTTTACCCATTTCCCCTCTGTAATGTGTTGGCCCCTTTAAGGCTTTAGTTGGCTTTGGTTTTTCTTAGGCTGTACCTTGCCCCAGCTAGTATAAGAGTAATGTGATTATTGAAAGGGGAAATGCTGGCCAGCTGCTTTGGTTAAGGATTGGGGCTATATAAGAGTGTGAAACAGAGGGGAGAGGAGCCTTATTGTCAGCTGTTAGGAATAGTTTTTGTGTGTGTGTGATCAGCCCTTTCTATAGTTCTTGGAACTGTATGTGATTATATGCTTTGCTAGTAATAATTTTAAGTGACCTTTCTGAAGACTTAAGTGGGGGTTTTGGTGTTTAATAAAGTGGGATACTTTGCAACCTGTCTTAGCTTTTTCATCATTTGTTTGAAGGAATTAAACATTCCCCTCCCCATCCAGCCCTTCTCTTTCCTGAGCATGAATTACCCAATAAGGGGAAAGAGCTTAAGGTCACAGGACCCTGGGATGGGTATATGACTGCAACACCCTCACCATGGAGACTTTATTGCAGTCACAATACAAATTTACCCCCATAATGACAATTTTTCTCCTGTGCAAATAGTAGCTTTTGTTTCTGTTTTGTATCAGGACTGTGACATGGAGGAAAAGGTTAAGCCTATCATGATCCTACTCTTGATCCTTCACAGCTGCCTTTAAAGGGGAAAAAAGGAGTATAAGGGCAAACTGTTCATTTAACTTTATATGTGTATTTGGGGCTATCAAAGGTGTATGTGTGTTCCCTGTGCTATCAGATGTTCAGATAGTTCCACAAAGCCTAGAAATATGCAATATAGAATGTATATAATCAAGTCAACGTAATTTCCATAAGGAAAAGTATGGAAAGTGATACACTGGTACTTTCCTACATCAAGACAGGGACTCAGTTTACCCTGAAATGGCCAAGGCATTCTCAGATGACCCAGACAGCTGAAACTTGGCACACATATATATGTCAAGGGCGAAACTGCATGTGATGCTGAATATAACTGCATGTAGTTAAGTTTACTTGTGAGTTGCCGCTAGATGCAGCCATTCTGATTGAGACTACAGCACATAAGGGGTATTTAACTCTTTACTGCTATGCTATTTTCCTGTTGAAAATCACCCACCCAATAACCATTTAACCCTGAAAGTGCTGTTTACTACAATGATAATTTGGAGATTAAATAGCAGGTGGATGAATAATATTGAGACAAACAGGCACCTGCCAATGTGCTGCAGTCCCGGTGCAAATCTTGGGCCTATTTGGCTGCTACTTACAAGGAAACATGCCGTAATCCTATCAGGCCCTACACTGATGGATTTTGTGATTTATCAGCATGTCCCACGTGAGAAAACTAGTCTACCATTCAGTGAGCCATGGCCGCTAGGACAAACAGCGTACCTATCCCTGACCATTTGATGCCCCCACACATGGCATACAGCATGCATTCCATCAGCAGTGCTACATGGTGTGGGCTAAGGGGGACAGGATTGGGCCATTAAGGGTGCAATCCTAACCCTAACTATGTCAGTGGTTTCCAGCACTGGCATAGCGGTGCAAATGGGACATGTGCTGCATTCTGAAGTTGGGTGTCACTCACGGAGGCCTCCTCAAAGTAAGGAAATGTTTGTTCCCTTATCTCAGAGCTACATTGCCCTTATGTCAGTGCTAGAAAGCACTGACATAGGGGTTAGGATTGCGCCCTGAGTCTGTAATTACACACTGAAGAGTTTAATGACATATGTTTGACCCCAAAGCATATTTAGTAGTATAGAAATCTGGAAATTTGTACGTATTTCTTCAACAAGGGGACCATGATGTGTATCCCAAATTGATCAGGGCATTTCCAGACCATGCAGACACCTGAAATTGGCACATGCATAGTCAAAGACATCCTGCTCATGAAAGGGAGACTTTGGTAAATCCTTCTCTTGAAATGGGGACAAGGTGTATGTAACCTAAATTAATTATACTATTCCAGCACTAGCTAGAGTGATGAAATTTGACACAAAACTCATCCAAAACATGCTGATTGCTAGGCTTAAAAAGCGAGACATTTGTATAGTTACAAAGTGGCAATGTACCTTCACGGGCCTAAAGCACATGGTGAAACAGCTGCCTATATCAACCTGCAAAGTGATGAAAAACATGTTATCACACTTCTGCACCTGATCAGAAATCTGCAGGAGCAGAGAACTGGCAGAACTTTCTTCACTTCTCTACACAACCAGTACAGATTGCCCGTTTACCAAGTATGTGCCGTACACTCATGTTCTGTATTATATCACTTAGGAAATGTGAGCGTTGGTCATAAGGCACATCAGAGACAGCAGCAAGTGGACCGCGCAGACTGTGCTATGCACTTGGTCCTAGAAATTACAGCCTTCTGAATGTGCCCTAAGAACAACAAATGCTCCAGTCTCATGAACTCTCTCCAATCCTATGAGTTGTAGCATGGATGTCTTTGCAAAGAGATGGCTCAAAAAATGGTGTGAAGGAATGCAGTGTAGCTCTGCTGTTGAAGAGAAGCAGGTCTAGCTATCTAAGCTGCATGGCCTGGGAAACATATGTCAATTGCTCATATCAACGTTATGCACCAGTCATATTAAAAATAAATGCTACCAGTCTCCATAAAGAGGAGCTACATTTCTCTTCTCTTTACAGTGGTGCCACCCTATTTTCAGATTATGCCATTTGAGAGCAAGGGTGAAACTCGAGCAGCAGGAATTCTCTCCAGGGGTGCACATTTCTCCCTGGAAGATCCCGTGACACTACATCATCATGTAGTGGCATTCTTGAGGGCTTTGGGGGTGGGAGGGCAACAACCGCAACCACTGGAAGGAGCGCCACTACAAAACAGGCGGTGGGTTAAAAAACAACAACAGAGAAATTAGAGATAGCCTTGTTTTGTCCCCATCCCCCAAAACTGAGCCAAAATTTATCAACCGAGAATGCTTGGCTCAGCTTAAGAGGAAAATCAAAATACAGTTATGTCACATATTTTATATGAATAGCTGCTACTAAGGGTAGTACAGGAGGGAGAATAAAGAAACATGGGGTTGTGATGATAGCTACGTGATAGCTACCTGACTGCCTTAAAGGGAGCGTGATAGCATGTCTGTCTATCAAGGGCAAAAACTTCCGATGTACACATCATCAGGTGGACTGGAAAATCGACCCACCTTTAATAAAGCAGAAAAGTTTAAGGATGAGATAGATCCCACTGATCAAACTTAACTTCAGATAGTTAAACAAGTTTGAAATGTATGAGTGACAGGCTGAGCCAAAAATATAGCCTCTCAAGAATGAGTGAGCTTAGCACAAAGACCGAGTGACAGACAGATCCCATTGAGAGCAAATCTTGGAAATCTTTTTGAATACAGAGGATATGGTGATTTGGTGAGCCCAGCAAGACCCCAGGAAAGCTTTGCAAACATGTAAGTGCTGATCCAGGTTCCATGAGTTGAAGCAGTGAGCTTTGTACTTTATAGGCGCCTAATATTAAAAGACAGTGTACAGAAATAAAAGCCAAACAAGGTCAGTTCTAATTTACTTCTTTAAAGTTATGGCCGTGGCTTTGTGTCTGTCTTTTTTTTTTTTTTTTTAAGTTATCATGCTCTTGCAAAATTAACACCTCTCCTTGTGGTCAAATTAAACATTGTGTGGAATGTAGAACATTGCTGTGGTTTGTTTTTGTAGCTCACTAGCATGCTGGGGGCTGAAACGGGGAAAACCACAGTGGGAAGTAAGAGAGGCATTAGGACTTTGTCACTACCAGAGGTGTATCTAACAGTTCCAGTGTCCAGGGCAGTGTCATCATGATGCCATTTCTGGGTTTGCCTAGAGAAGGAGGAGGTGCAAGCAGCAGCCACTTCAAATGGGAGGCTCCACAGGAGAAGGTATGGAGGTGGCAGCCATATTGCAAAGCTGCTGCAGCCAACTCCTCCTTTTCCGGAGAATTCAGAAGTTATGGAGGAGAAGGTGCTGGTGGAGGAAAAACTTGTGCCCCCCTTGGCATAGCACCAATTTCAATTTCAAGCACCAAGTGCCACCCCAGTGTACTAGGCAAAAAACAAAAAGAATGCACAGGGTCATACTACTTATCCGTTGTAATTTCTAAGATACAGACACTTGTCTTTAGTAGCTGGATATCAGAAGAATGGTAAATGCCTCTGCTTATGTATCATCTCGACTCAGATAAAGCCAATGTCACCAAGATGGTGATGCTGGAGCATTCTGACCTTATGGTGTCTGCTGGTTGTTCAGTGGAATATCTGCTTGTGATAACTCACCCCCACTGAGATTGAAAAGTGTTTCCTCGCAGCAAGCCCTACCGAAGACAGTGGGACTTACTTATGGCACCCATTGAGAATGTCTGCTCTAGGGCACCTACTGCCCAATCCTGTCCTTCACCATTGGTGTCCATGCAGCTGTGCAGGAGAGTGTGTGCTGCATGCAGTGGTGGTTGGGGTGATTGGACAGCCTACAGGAGGTAAGTGAATTTTACAGTCACCTATGGGATGCCTTGGACATATGCCAGTCATTTATACGGCTGCATTTATATGCCATTTATATATGCCATTTATATGTCAGCATGTATCTGGGGAGAGAAAAGGGGTGGTGTGCCATGGGGAAGAGGACATAGGATCTAGGATCATAGGCACAAACCAGTGCCACTGAGATTCAGCCCTCTCCCCCTCCCTCTCCTTTGTCCTCCCCCTCCCTGCCTCCACTGCTAACTTGCTGGTGACAAAGGAGGCCTCTGGAGCTACTGCTGCATGTGTCACATTGCTGCCCATTTGCAGCAGTGGCCTGGAAGCACATGATGGCAGCCTGGTTTTCACTCCACCATAAAGGGTCTTGCACTGCTGGAAGACAATAGGGTTCTGACCCTTGTCTGCTTTTGGAAGCTTAATAAATAAATAAATAAATAAATAAATAAATAAATAAATATTGTATTGGCAACCTTCAGTCTCGAAAGACTATGGTATCGCGCTCTGAAAGGTGGTTCTGGCACAGCGTCTAGTGTGGCTGAAAAGGCCAATCCGGGAGTGACAATCCCTTCCACACCGGGAGCAAGTGCAGTCTGTCCCTGGTCTGTCTCCCTGGCTATGGGCCTTCCTTCTTTGCCTCTTAGCCTCAGACTGTTGGCAAAGTGTCTCTTCAAACTGGGAAAGGCCATGCTGCACAGCCTGCCTCCAAGCGGGCCGCTCAGAGGCCAGGGTTTCCCACTTGTTGAGGTCCATCCCTAAGGCCTTCAGATCCCTCTTGCAGATGTCCTTGTATCGCAGCTGTGGTCTACCTGTAGGGCGCTTTCCTTGCACGAGTTCTCCATAGAGGAGATCCTTTGGGATCCGGCCATCATCCATTCTCACGACATGACCAAGCCAACGCAGGCGTCTCTGTTTCAGCAGTGAATACATGCTAGGGATTCCAGCACGTTCCAGGACTGTGTTGTTTGGAACTTTGTCCTGCCAGGTGATGCCGAGGATGCGTCGGAGGCAGCGCATGTGGAAAGCGCTCAGTTTCCTCTCCTGTTGTGAGCGAAGAGTCCATGACTCGCTGCAGTACAGAAGTGTACTCAGGACGCAAGCTCTGTAGACCTGGATCTTGGTATGTTCCGTCAGCTTCTTGTTGGCCCAGACTCTCTTTGTGGGTCTGGAAAACGTGGTAGCTGCTTTACCGATGCGCTTGTTTAGCTCGGTATCGAGAGAATGAGTGTCGGAGATCGTTGAGCCAAGGTACACAAAGTCATGGACAACCTCCAGTTCATGCTCAGAGATTGTAATGCAGGGAGGTGAGTCCACATCCTGAACCATGACCTGTGTTTTCTTCAGGCTGATTGTCAGTCCAAAATCTTGGCAGGCCTTGCTAAAACGATCCATGAGCTGCTGGAGATCTTTGGCAGAGTGGGTAGTGACAGCTGCATCGTCGGCAAAGAGGAAGTCACGCAGACATTTCAGCTGGACTTTGGATTTTGCTCTCAGTCTGGAGAGGTTGAAGAGCTTTCCGTCTGATCTGGTCTGGAGATAGATGCCTTCTGTTGCAGTTAAATAAATAAATAAATAAATAAATAATAGATACGAAACTTATTATTAGATTAAATTTGACTTGTGTAACATGGTCTATGTAAGGTTGTCTCTGAAAATTGTTCCAGAATGATCAGAGATCCAGCATACAGCTGCTGCAACAGAGTATATCACTTTGATTTTGGCACAACTTCACTGGCTTCCTCTTGGTTTGAGCTTTAAAGGCTTGAATATTCTTGGACCACGACACCTTCAGGACCACTTTTTTCTGGTATGAACACACGCTCAGGTCATTTGCGCAAGCTCTGCGCCATGTTCCCCCACTGTCAGAAATATGCAACGTGGTTACATAGAATAGGAACTTTTTAGTAGCATTACCATCTCCCTTCCCAGGCAAGTGTAATTTCCCTGGTGGGTTTGAGACGGTTTGTTTTCCATTTTCAAAATGGTTGGAGATTAACTGCATCCTGGTTTCTGGGCTCTGTTGATTATTAAGCGATGGTTCTGTGGTTTCTTGTTCTAATTGTTTAGCTTGTTCATGGTTTATTTTTATGGTAGCATTTTCATTATGTTTTAACTATGTCTTAAACTCTCATATGGTTCCTATCAGGTCAAACTGTGGGGTATAAATATTTTCAACAACATACTGCATATATATATAGAAAATCTTCTGGTTTCTTTGGGTTATTAGCTGTCCTCTCAAATATTAAGGCTGAAATACACACTTACATGGGAATAAGTTCAATCAAGCTCCGTGGGGCTTACTTCTGAGTGGACATGTATAGGATTGTGCTGAAAAAATCTAAGTATTTCCTTAGATTTTTGGAAATGATTAAAGTTTTGTTTTATTTAATGATTTGTACTCAGTTTGTAAATGACCCCTGCAGAAATAAGTTCTGATATGCGTGTTTGTGTGCGCACATGCTTTATGATCAGGCCATCATTAAGGAATGCTTTGGTTTTTTCATGTATGCTTGAATCATAGTTGTGCCTTATAGATGTATTTAATCAGAGTGAACATAAAATGATTTTAAAAACTGTGCACAAGTTCTCATGAATCAATGGGCAGAACACATTTTTACATTCACATTCTCCTATTACAAATAGCACAAGGAAAACCAATTAATAGCAAGTGCGGTGAAATATGAATGGGTTGCAAATTAAAAATGTACTATTAAGGGGGGGGGGAAACAGAACAGAACAGAACAGTAGAGGCTTGTTTGAAAGCCCCCATCTAGACAAGGTAACCACTTTTAACTATGTCCATTATCTACTTTTTGATCTACATCTTTATCTATTCTTACAGCTAATGAGGAACAAATTACTTATTACTCAAGAATGACACTAACTACCCGCTCTTGCACAAAAAGAGAATATTACAATTTACATTTAAATGAGATTTGAAATGTTAATGAAGAGAGTCGGTATTCTAATTATCTCTACAAATACATTACATTAAGGTGAACTTTTCTAGATGAATTACTTTTGAAATCATACTCCAGTAGGGGCCCACCAGTTCTTGTTATACCACGTCAGCATTTAACACTATAGACTACAATATTACATAAGAACAAAGTAACTGCCTTGTTTGACCAGACCATAGGTTCAACTAGTCTAACAACAGCCAGTCTGGTACTGTATCTCTCTTCCAAGTGCAATTTCTGAGGGGGGGGGGGGGAAGAGATTTCCTTTCTATAAACGTGAACTATTTTTTATTATTATTTTTTTTTTCCATTACACTTGACCAAATGGGGAAAACATTCTGGAAATGAAGGAGACAATTTTCAGGGTAAGTGCAATTGCCAATTTTCTTTCAGGAAAAAAAGCTTTCTATCACAGTTTGAAATGTCCCAATAAAGAACTCTGTTCTATAAACCTGTAGCAGAGAGCTAAGGTGAAAATTGCTGCATTTGATTGGGCTGTGTAGCAATTCCTATTTTAATCAATTGAACTAATTGCTTCCAAGTGCAACAGGCATTTATTTTGATCTTACCTTCTTGCAAGATGATGATCTGAACCTTGGTTTTAATTGCAAACGGTTAATTCCTTGAAACAATTTTAAGTCTGGCAATATTTTTTTAAAATAATAATGAAATGAATCACAGTTATTGAATTATGCATGCGCCTAAGATCCCATCTGAGTCTTCCCTTTTATTCATTACCACCAGCTCCTGTCTTCTACTTCATCTTTTTAATAATATGTTAGATAAAGTGAGATTTCACAAGGGGAGTGTTTCAGGATTGCCTTTCAGAAAGTAGAAAAGTTCAGCTGACTCTAAGAAGACTTGGACAATGCCAATGTCAGATGCAGCACCTGGAGAAAACTGGAGGCAATGTGACTAAAATGCTATACCATGGAACTGAATGTAATTGTAGGTTAGCTATTTATAGTTAAAATAATTTGACTCAAAGGCCTGGCAACCAAGGCCAGACAGATGGGACTGAATGGTGCATGGCAAATTAAAAGGTTGCATATGTGTTTGCAAACAACAAACTCATCTTTTAAATATTTACTTTCAGTAATTCTGAATACGATCACATAAAATACAGAACAGCAAATTGGACTAAAAAAAGAATAATATGCAGAATAATATATAAATAATAATAATAATATATAATAATAATAAAAAAAGAATAATATAATCAAAATATCACATTTCCGATGGACCATTCTGATTAAACACCCTGTTCAAGTAGACTACACATTCATTCCAGTTCTCAAAAGAGCTCCTTAACATAATGCACTAAACTACGATCTGAATTCATTTCTACCTAATTTTTAATCTTGCCTGTGGGGAGATGAAAGCTCACCTGGCAGAGGGAATGGTTTGCATTCATAAGCTCCCCGGTTGAAGCTGCAATCCTATCCACACTAAAAGCCCAAACCCGAGTTGCCCAGGTGCACGGCTGCGGCAGCACCGAAAATGGCTGCCGCCACAACCTGCGCACCCAAGGCTGCCGTGGGCAGCGCCTCGGGAGAAGGGGACTTCCGTCCCCTTCCCCTGGGTAAAGGGAGTAGCCCCACAATGGAGATAAAAGCATCCGTGTCAGGCAGCAAGCCTGATGCAAAGGCTCAGGAACTGGTGGAGCATTGCTCCACATCCCTCCCTCCCTGGTCCCTCCCCCAGCACACCTCCCCCCAGCCTCTCTCCCACCTCCTGTCTCCCCATCACACCTCCCCCTTCCTGGAACACCTCCTCCCCACCTTCCCCCACGCTGCAGCTTTCCTCTCTGCTGCTTGGAGTTCCATGCATCCGCCAAGCGGTGGAGGCTGGGCACCTGCCCGGCGCTGGCCAGCGCTGGGCTAGCACAGGTGATCACCCAATGTTAGGGTTCACAAACGCGCCTTATGGCACATTTGGAACAGTGTGCACCGGCAGTAAGCCTGCGCACGGAGCTCAGAATTGGGTTCTTACCTAGGAGTAAGCCCCATGAGCTGTAATAGTACTTAATTCTGAGTAGACATGCATAGGATTGGGATCTAATTCTCCCTGGTTAAGAGATGATGCTAGTGCAGGATGCAAGCCCAAGAAAGGCCTTTGCATAAAATCTTGGAAAGCCACTGCCAGCTAGCCAGTGGCTGGGCCAGGCAGGCCAATGTTTTCACTTACCATAAAGTGACTCTCTATATCACTTGTTGTTCATATGTTACTTATCACTTATAAATACTTGCTCTGCCTTAATGAAGCTTCATTAGGTGAGTAATGTCCCAGTCCTCTTCAGATGCTGTGCCAATGGAACACAAATGTCAACGTGGCATCTGTCGAGGGTCAAATGCAAGCTTGTCCTGGGAAAGCGACATTGATACAGACCTGCCCAGTAACACCCCTCACATCCACAGGAACACTGACACTGCCTGTTATGTGTTATCCATACAGCAGCATCCTGATGGCAGTTCATTACTGTCATGACACCAGGTATCACGATTGGCATGAAATAAATATAAATAAATAACTGAAATAATAAATAAATGCCATCAGCATGAAGTCAGTGCATTATTTGTGCAACATCCATGGATACACATAATAACGTTTGTGCAACATCCATGTGACACCTGTGTGTCATTGGTATCATGTCCAAAGAACAAATTACTACATCCAATCAGCCCCAATGCTGGCAGCCAGAGAAGCACCTCCAGGGTGCTGAGTGGTGTGAGTGGGCACAGGGCCAATAAGTGACCTATACTGGGGACAACGACAAACTCTGCCAGTCAGTAGGAATAAGCAACAAAGCAACAGGCACCACCCCATCTATGGGGAAAGTTTCAAGGATACTATATTCAAACACACACAACATAGTACAGAGATGCCACAGCATCTCCACCTCCTACAGGAGTTACAGTGGCAACAGCAGCAAAGGGGCAAAGAAGCCCGCACACATCCAAGGAATAGTGGAGCAGAGCAAGAGTAGAAAGATGGTGTCCATGGAAGAGGGGATCCATGTGAGACAAACGCACAAGCCTCTCCATGGCGAGAGTTGGAATCCACCAGCTGGAAGGAACCATTATGCCAAGGGAGGGTCTGGAACGATTCACAAAGGGAACCTCAACAAGCAAAGCAGGGTGCTGGTAGCTCACTGCCTGAAGACACAGGCTAGGGTGTAGGCAAAATGGTGCACTGTGTCATATCCAGGTCAATTAGCCACAGGACAACACACATTTTGCTTCCTTAAACGTTACACCAATTCCTGGGTATATATGGGGTGCCGATTCCAAAAATGGCATCCGTTTTGCCCTATCATGTCTAGTTTTGGCGACACGGCATAGCCTCTTTAGTGAATGTTTCAAGCAGCTTCCTCATGAGGAAGCCTACACCATGGCTTCCTCATGAGGACACTGCTTGAACCATTCACTAATGAGGCTATACTATATCTATATGGTATAGATATATACTATATATCTATACTATATGAGGCACCCCAAATTCATATCAAACCACCAAAAAATTGGGAAAAACTTTTCTGACCCTCAGTTTTGTAGGCCTGTGTTATTGGCTCTGCTGTGCTCTTTTTGATAGGTTCATGTGCTCTATCATCACAGTCAGGTGTTTCTATTTGTAGTGATGCCTGATGGGGGTGTTCTTGTCTTCCACTGTGGCAGGGGAGTTAGTGTAGAGTAGTTGACACAAGTTCTAAAACTGCCCCACCCTCTTCTTCTGTCTCTGCAATGAATGTTTCTGACCAGTCATGCAAAAGTTGTCTTGCTAGTTAGAAGAATTTCCATGGCTGTCTCAAACCTGTGGCACCTGGCTTGCAGCCTGCACTTTTGGGCAGTGAGACGCAATCCCTCTGCTTTGCCTGAGTACTGCTGAAGATCTCCTTGTGACTCATCCCTCCCCAGTAAAAAGAATTCCTTCCAGCTAGTGGATGCCATCCATGGGGACTCAAACCCTTGCCATGGAGTGCCTTGTGTGCTTGTTCCACCTGGTTGCCTTCTTCCAGGGAAGCTATGCATTGCATTGTAGCACCAGCCAGGTTGTTCCCAGCAAAGGGACTCAAGAAGGGCCACCTGGGACCACACTGAGGCCCATTTTCTGTTGTGTCTTATTTGGAATTTTGTTACCAATTCCAGTTCCTCTTCCCATATTACAGAGATCTGTATGTACTGACCTGGGACCACAAAGCCTATCACCACCGCCATTTGGGGGGGGGGTCAATGCCAAGGGTGCATACATAAGCCGTGGCCCAATGTGCTCCCTAAGGCTTGTCCCCTGCTCCCCCAAATATACAATGTTTGTCTTCATTGACAAATGCTATACTGGAAGAGACTTCCTGTCATTGGTAACATAATACTGATGGTTAATGAGAATGTAACATGTGAACAGAGCTTCTCTCTCTCTCTCTCCCTGTTCTAGTGTAGGGCTGAAACAGGCAGATCACTGTTAAGAATGCTGCTTTTTCTGTTCCAGCACTGCTTTTGATAAGTGCCAACAGATCTCACAGGACCTAACCATTCCATAACCAGAAACATAAATAAGATTGCATAAACATAATCTGTAATGCTTGCCTGATCTGTAATGCTTGCCTTCATAATGATGGCCTTGCAGACTGGGTTGGGCTTTCTGGCACTTCAGGAAAATATAGCCCTTTCCCATAATAGTTAATCCAACCCTGATATGACTTAAACATATTCATTTTTCAGCTTTGTGGGTGTATTTTTGCACATTCTAAAAGGGCAGTTAGAAAAACCAAAAAGGAGTCAAATGGCACCTTGAAATCTAATAAATATACTGTGGCACCAAGTCTTGGAGGCAAGCGCTGACTTCATCCAATCTGGTTTTGGACCTTTGGTTGTGTCCAGAGCAACACTAAAACCAAAGGCCTTTGCAAGCATAAGTGGAATAAACAGCTTCTTTCCTCGAGCTGGCAATATCCAGATGGCAAAGTGAAGAAATAAAATTAAAATTGAATAAAAAGTTGACCTAAAAAGTATTTTGATCATCTTTTATTTACTGTTTTTATAGCCTACCTTCTTGGCCTATGCAGGCTCAGATGACGATGCCTCCATTTGTATACAATTTGCCAGTTAAAACATAGTCACTTTGCTGAAGTAGGTCACCAAAATGCCTTCTCGTCAGAGAGGGAAAAGAAAGAAGCCTTGAAACATGGAAAACCTTGCGCAGTGCTGCAACCCCCACTCAAAAGTGCCAATGTTCTGCATCAGTGGCTCGATGACAGAAAGCAAATTCACACCTCAGCCATTCACTTTGTGGGTTTTCCCCATAGGTCAAGAGTGCTGCCAAGATTCACAGCTTTCCCAGGCCGAGCTGTGAAATTGGATGCAGGAAGCTTCTTGGTGACTGTACGATGAAGAAGGGGGAAAAAAAAGTTCTTATATGACTCTTATTGCTTCATTGGAGAATCCTGTCCACAGAGCAAACGAGGCTCGAGTTTGAACTTCAGCCTATGCAAGGGCCCTTTTCAGAGGACATTAGCCACTGACTTTTGAGCTGCCTTATAATGAGAAGTTGCAACTGAATGGGATGATTAGCATAATGCGCTCAGCGATTGAGGGGAAAAATCTCTGCAGTGAACATTTGTGCCCCTCAAGGAAACCCACAACCATTAAATACTTATTTTAAAAAGGATATGTTTGCAAGTACATTTTAAAACACGAAATGAAAGAATTATAGGAGCTGCCTATGTCGCTGAGTAATTTAACCCTTCCCCATGCACTAAAGAAGCAATTAGGAGGGTGGGCCAGGGAAGATGTAGGTGGTGGGGGCAGGGCTGGGTTGGCTGTTGCGGCGGAAGAAGGGTTAGTCATAGGCAGACTCTCTTTCTGCCCCCTCAGCCCACGGGCCACTGGTGATCCTGGCAGTGACGCCTTAAGCCTGAAGGTGCTGCTATTCAGTGCCAGGTCAGTGAACCCTGATCCTCCCACAGCACTCATCATCTCTGGGATTCTGCTCAACTGAAGCCGTGTCAGGAAATGGAGGGTGGTCTTGAACTTTGCACCTTCTAGAAACTTGAGGTTGAAGCCCACCTCAAGGAAGCCACTCTTCCTCTGTGTCACTCTTGAACCCAAGCACTTTTTACTCATGCTGCCCCTCACTCTGCTCCTCCCTATTATTAATCATTCCCATCTTTTCCTGCCCCCATAATCAACTTTCCCTTCTAGTGAATTCCTTAACTATCCACAGGTCCTTTACGGATGTGCAGCTCATAAACCATGTTCCTCTTTCTTGCTGTCCACTTTTGGCCTTTTCCTTATCATCTCCCTGGCCCTTAAAGCCTCTTGTCAGGTGGCACAGACTCACTGCCAGTTTCCCATCCCATACATCCCAGTTTCCCGTACATTTTTACTTGTCCTCCTGGGCTGCTTGCTTTAACTTAATATGAAGCTGCAGTTTTCAACCAGTGTGCCATGGAAGGTCCACAGGTGTTCCAAGGGAGAACATCAGTTGAAAATGGCTGGGAATCCATTTTGGCTCTGCAATTCGGTTTCTAGGACAACTGTCTGTAGTAACAAATGGTCTCTCTGCCGGCCCTGCAGAGACCATTTGTTACTACAGTTACCCTAGAAACAGAGTTGCAGAACTCTGATGAGTCTTCTGGAAGCCAGAAGTGACATCATAAGAGGCAAAGGCCATAGAAAACAACATAAAGGTCAGTGTGCTATAAGAAGAAAAAGTTGAAAATTGCTGAGTGAGAGCCTGGCTTTGCATCTTCACCTGTGATCTCATTTGAACCATACACATTTTTTGTAACCAGGATACTTTTCCTGGGTGTATGACAATGAAGGCGCATGACCCATATGTAGGTACTCAGCTCATGATCTGGGTGACTCACACAAAAATACATTTTTCAAAGGTGATGTGCAATAAATAGAATGCTTGCATACACATTGGCAGAGTGGGTTCCTCCCTCACGTGGCATTATTAGAGGCAGAGGATATGGGTTTGCATGGCGCTGTGCACTGTTCAATCATTAAAAATAAACAACGCTGGTTCTATTCAAGTCAATTAAATGCTCAGGTATCGGGGGGGAAATAGCATCTCTTGCAACTAATAATCTAAATGCATTGAATTACAAACATCCAGATGAATATTAAAAGGATGTGCTGATGAAGAACAATTGGTGAAGCATTGTACAAGCCATTTTCCATAAATCTCTTATGAAATGCTGCTATGAACTGCTGGGGAGCAAAAGCAAAAAAGATGGAATTCGTCCAAATCATTAACCATGTTCATTATTCCTCTTTTTTTTTCCTTTACAGTTCTGTTAATGTTGCTGTTGGCATATATTGCTTTATTACACCATATTATCTTTCAAACTACTGATGCTAATGTAGCTGATGTGTCTGGTCTGATGCTAAAGCTACGTCTCCGTGGTATAAATTAATTGTGTCTCAAGACTGGTTGGAGCCGCAGTTCCATTTACCCACCCTGGCCTGTTCCTTCCTGCTGAACCTGACTGCCTTGAAACCAGCGTTATGCTTCTGGAAATGGAAATACTCAGAAATGCAGTGGACTGAGGGGAGAGTAGAGTCAGAGAAGAGGAGGATATGTTTGTGGGGTCATTGTTGAGAAACCCAGGCAGCCACATGAGAGCCAGCTGCAAAAAACCTTGGCCAAAAAAAGATATGGAGCAGAAATAGAAACTAGAGCTGGGCAACAAGACCAGGGGCAAAGAAGATCTCTGCACTGAGCTGCAAAGTCAACCATTGACAGAGAGGGTTTAGGAAACAGCAAGCCTGAAGGGAGCAAAGAGACTCTCATCTAGGAGCCATCTCACCCCTACAGACCACTAATGAGCTGTTGCAGATTCTCCTGATAACTAGAACTGTGAACTGCTTAGCCAAGAAATGAAGGTCTGTCTAATACACTTGCACATTTATTTAATCCATTATCACCTCAGAGATAATGTGCCCCTTTTCCCAAAAGGTGCCACTTTTCCCAAGAACTCTTTGTAAGATTACATATTTTGAAGTCAGATGTGATTCCCCCCCCCCCAATGGAGTGCTTTCAAATGAGTGAAAGTGGTGGTGGAGTCTTGTGAGTGTACTATACCACCACAAGCAATGAATCCTTGACTTGTCCATCTCCTGTCCTATTATCTCTGCATGCAGTCTTTCTCACTAAGTTGAAGTACCCTGGGACTGGGAACACTCTCCATTAAATTCTTTGGAATTTTAGGTTTCCTCAGTCATTCTGAACAGACTGACAAGCAGACTTGTTGTCTACTTTCCAAGTTGAATCTACAGTTGCTTTAGCTGCAGTGCTGGTTAAAGCAGCACTGCAAGTCTCACTCTGTAAATGATAACTGTCATAGCTTTTGTGACCCAATGAAGATAGGAAAATAATCCTACTTCCCCCTCCCCATTGCTACTAGATGTATACAAAACAGGCTAGTGTTGACTCCAAGATTTTTGGGGCCTTTAGGCAAGACAACCTCAAGGGCCCCTTTATCCTGGAAGAAATTGAGTGAGCCGCTGAAAATTATCTCCCGTTGTCAGTGTCCTTCTTGTGTACTCTGTGCAGATAGTCCATGGTGGTGGTGTTGGTGTAGACTCTCTTGGCTAGTCTTGATGTCCCAGTGAATGTCTGTCTTCGCCACACTCTGGAGCTGGTCCTACAATTTACAAAGGCCTCACCCTAGCTATACATGTGCAACTAGCAGCATGCAACAACTGCATCTCCTGGATATGAATATATGAAGCTGCCTTATAGTCAGATATGGGTCTTTCCCATCCCTACCTGGAGATGCCAGGGATTCAAACTTGGAAGCTTCCACACGCAATGCACCTGCTCTCAGACCTGTGACTTTATTCCAAATTGATGAGGTTACTGCACACGAAAAGACAAATCCACTCGGTTCACAGGGGCCTGGATGCACATCATAGTACAGGTGTGAATGCACATTCACATCTTTAATGCACCTAGAAGCCTGATTGAATGCACATGTGGAGTTTTTTTTGCTGAATTTGGCCAAGTTCTGCACTGGTAGACATCTGGTAGACTAGCACTCTGATAGGTTTACAATCGTAAAGGAGGATCGTCCAGATTTCTGTTGCTTTGGGT